>NC_045547.1:18325352-18637852 GCF_009769535.1 Thamnophis elegans | reverse complement strand
TCTGTGCCGGCCTGACTGGAGAGAGGCGCGCACTGTTCCCGCACTCCTCTCCTGCGGGTCCTCCCTCGCCGCGCTGATGACGTGTGTGCGCACGGCACGCACGCCTTACCAGCAGCCCCTGCGCTCAGAAAGGGGCGGCGGCGATACAGTAAGTGAGTGTGGGCGGAGATCACACGTCCCGCCCCCCCCCCGTTCCTCCAGCACAGATTCTTTCATCCTCGGCGGCCGTGCAGGAGCCGAGGATGAATCGCATGAAATCCTGTGCGTGTCACCCCAAATGGCTACGCGTGTCAGCACTGACACGCGTGTCATAGGTTCGCCATCACTGCACTAGAGAAACTTCCAATATGTTACATTGAGCATCTAGCTGAACACTTTATAATTCAATAAACTGAGAAAATGAAATTGGTTCTAAGCATATAACTCCTGGCATTCCTATAAATGGAGGAACAATTATAATTAGCAGCTGAAGGCTGCAATCATAACATACCATAGGGAATAAGTCCCAGTGAAGTCAGTTGGACTGACTTTCAAGAAAACATGTAGAGATCTGTACTGAGCACCTGAAATTTTACACATATTTACTTGGAAGTAACTCCCATTAAAAGCAGCAAAGCATATTTTAAAACAATGAGACAATGAAGTCTTCTAAACATGCACGTTTGTAATGTATCTAAATTAACAGGTACAGAATAGTACAGGCGGCTATGGCCTTGCTTTCAATTCATGTTTATTATTAGGAGGAAACAAGGTTTTGGTAAGATGATAGAGGAGTCACATCTGTGAGAGAGGGACACTATCAAGTCTCCAGAGAAATATCAACAATAATTCAAAACACTTAAGAGTATTTTTGATGGTAAGTGTTTTGATTATCCAGATTATCTCTGTTTCCTTGTGTGGGGATAGTTGCTATCTCAGTAGCTGGCAAACCACGCTGAGGAATGCAATGTCAGCACAATGATCCTTAATGATCAACCCTTAATAAGTAGGAAACCATGAGCTGTCCATTAACTATCCACATTGATAACATAGCCATGAGCTTTGTCTATGCAATCATTACAAGTATACTTTGCCCAATGAATCAGCTTCTGCCACGGAGACTGTGTATGACAATAAAAGGGAGCTCCCACGAGCTGTTCGGTGTGCCTTCCCATTAACCTTCTTCCTGCTTTTGTTTTTTCTTCATCACAACAACATCCTTGTAAATCAAATGGATTTGCACACACACACAAAAAAAATAGTAGAAGCTATGTTCAGCTTTAAGACTTTTCCAAATTGGTGGGTTGTGTTTTTTCCAGAAACACACCTTCCCATCAACCACAGGCTGCACAAACATTTTATGTGCACCTGGAGGACACCAGTTGGGTAGGTTGCTATAAACCCATATAGAGGAAAATAACAAAATGTCAACGGCAGGAAAAACTACAGATACAATTATTTCTACACCAATCATCACTGCTGGACTATGATGAAGACAGGAAAAGATACAACCAGATCAAATTGTTAAATAATATTCAGCATTTATTTTTCTAATACAGTGTGTTTATATGAGGTAACGAGGTCTGGTTGCAAACATTTGGACCATGGTAAGTCTAGAGGTTATTGCCAATAGTCAACTTTACTAAACTTCAATCAGTGGCTAAATAAATCTGAAAGTTTACTTACTATGATATGGTTGTGATGAAACTAATTACAAGGGTGGATAACGCAATAAAATAATTATTTTCCTGGAAAAATTATAATTCCACAGACCTGGATAGCCCAAAAAACCTCTAGATATCCAACAATCAAAGATTATTCTTTACTGAGGAAACTGAATTATCTCACAGTCCACATCTACTATAATTTGAGATAAGAATCTAGACCAATTTCTGTAAAGCATTAATAATGCAGACACTAAAGGTTCAATGTAACATTTTATCAGGCTTCGATATAAATGCACTACTATATCACATCGGTATCATATAGAGGAGGGGCACATTAAAATTTACAAGGTAGTGGACACAATGATTGAAGCCTTACCCTTTTTATACATGAACTGATGTTGCACATGTGTACAAAGCTGGTCGTGCTTCTACCCTACCATGACATCCAGCACCTTATATAATTTGACTCCCTGAGGAAACACACTTTTTCTCTTTCTATAGTAATTACATTGACTGGATCAAAAAAAAAATTATTTGTAAAATGTATTAGCCACCTATATTACCTCAGGGCAATTCTAAATCTAAATGTGACTCAATGTTTACTAAGAATAAGGTTACATCCCATAAAACAAGTTTACTAAAATAAACACAGAAGAAAAAGACTTAAGTCTATCTGAATAAAAAAATCACATTCAAATTATCAAGGTTCAGGCCTGAATCAGGTGGTCAATCCAACTGATTGTTAAGATATTTAATTTAGTAGCTGGAACAGTAAAGTTACGGCAAAACACACCGATGGGAACGTGGCTCAACTACAACTGGTTGGAGAGTGCTAGCTCAAGCATGAGGCAATCTACGCTGTGATTGGTTACTGTGGGTGTTAAGGGGGAGTTTCCCTTTTTTCCCTCCTTTTTCTTCTGCATGGGGTTTAGATTTATCTCACGGATGTTATTTTGTTCCTGACAACCGTATCTTATCTACTGTTAATATCAGTGATATATTTATTTATGTAAAATAAATACAAGTTCATATCAGTGTCTCTGACTCCATTTGGTGCAATTCTGGCAGATTCTCTGTCCAGCAAAGCAAAGAAGTCTGAAATAGCAGAGCTGGAGCTCCCCTCATGCCTAGTCAGGAATAGCTCCCTTTATGATTCCACGGGATCCAGGCTGTTGGTCCCCATTTTTTTTGAATGAAGTCTTCCAATTGCTTTTGCTAAATTTGCCATGCCCTTCATCGTTGTTTTTTTTTTGGGGGGGGGGGAATATTCAGAGCCAATCAACTCACTCAACTTAGTTTTTGTCCAAATAGCTTACAAAACCATTCCACTTTCCATAGCTTTCCATCCATCACTTTGCATAATGCTCTTAGATATACTATATTCAAACAAGATCCATAGTGGTCAACCTGTTCTTTCCGCTTTTTTAAAAACGTCCTACTATATAACTATGTATCTTAAACTGCAAAGGCACCACATAACTCCACTTTTCCCAATCCTCCAGATACAGGTAGTCCTCGAATTACAATCACAATTGAGCCCAAAATGTATGTCGCTAAGTGAAGCATTTAAGTGGGTTTTGCCCCATTTTATGACTTTACTTGCCACTGTTCTTAAGTGAATCAATTCGGTTGTTTGTTAAGTTAGTAAAACCGTTGTTAAGTGAACCTGGCTTCCCCGCTGACTTTGCTTGTCAGAAGGTCACAAAAGGGGATCACATGAACCCAGGACACTGCAACCATCATAAATACGAACAAGATGCCAAGCATCTGAATTTTGATCACGCAACTATAGGGATGCTGCAATGGTCGTAAGTGTGAAAAAACGATCATAAGTTCATTTTTTCCAGGGCCGTTGTAACTTTGAACGGTCACTAAAAGAACTGTTTTAAGTCAAGGACTACCTGTTTACTAGGGCTGCAGCTACTTCATTTCCTGGCCACCAAGGAGGGGGAAACCTTTCAAGCAAGAGTAAAACTGATCAGATACTACACACACACACACACACACACACACACAGATATACATATACATATAGATATAGATATATGGATGTAGGTAGGTAGGTAGGTAGGTAGATGATAGATAGATAGATAGATAGATAGATAGATAGATAGATAGATAGATAGATAGATAGATAGATAGATAGGCTTTCAAGATAGAACACTACTCACTTTCTACCCATTCTCCAAAGCAGCACCAAATTTCAGAGACACATCATTTCTATCCTTCAGGCACCAGTAATCCTCCAGCTGGGGTGGTGGTGGTGGTGGTATCACTGATCTGCAGGCTTCTGCTCCAGGTAAAGCCAGAGGCCCCCTGGCCCGGCTCTCCAATTCTCTCCACAAGCTGCAGACCGGCAAAAAGAAACAAAAAAGAGTTCCAATCAGTTATAAACTCTTCCACTTCTGGAGATAAGCGAAATCAGCATCCAGGATTCCCAGTACACTTTCTTCTAACTGGGAAGTTAAGAAGCAGCAGCAAAGCCAGGCGGGGAATGAAGGAAAGGAAGGAGGGGGAGAAAAAAAATCAGCTCGGGCTTCCTTCGCCTGAAATCATTTTTTTTCTTCTTCTTCTTCTATTCCCACGCCCGGCTTGCTGTTTCGCACCAGGGACGGAACAGCCCCGCTAAGGGAGGGCTAAGGGAGGGCGAGCAAGCCCGGCAGCGGCGCGCCTCCTTCCCCGCTCGCTGCTATTAAAAGAGCGGGGAGCGGGCCTTTCCTTCCCCCCGTTCGTGATTTCGGACACCCCGAAAGTCCTTTCCTTTCTCCCACAAACCCGGCCTCCCCAACGCTCGCCTCGGGTCTTCCTTAGAAGCTCGCCGGGCTGAGAGGCGCCACCTACTTACCTCCTCGGTCGCCAAGCGGGGCTCCCCACCGACGCAGTAGAAAGGAGGGCGCGCTCGGGCACGACCAGCCCAGCCACCCCCCGGAGGCCAAGTTTCCAAAGACAAGGGCGGCGGCGGCGGGAAATTCCCCGTCCGAGGCTCCCAGGACGGCGCGGCGAGAGTCGCTTTTCCAAAAGGCGAGCGCGCCGCTTTTCAGCCCAGCGCCAAGACGAGGAAGGCTCGACTCCGCCGGTCGAGTGAGGAAAGGCGGCCGTGCGCCGAGGAAAGGCGATGAAAACAAGGAGCCGCGGCTTCTTAAAAAGCGACCCTCTCTCCGCGTTGCGAGCCGCCGGTCCTGCACTGAACACCGAGGTTCGGACCCCGAGAAGCTCCCCTTCGCTGTACCGCCCCCAAAGCTTCAGGTGGGGCCGCCCACGAGGCGAGGGAGGAGAAAAACAAGCCTCCTCGGGGAGAGCCTGGAGGCGCTAACGGAGCTAACGCGTGGGCCGCGGTCCTCTTTGCCGCGCTCCGCGAGCGCTCTCTGCTGCCGCGGCCAAGCATTCCTCCTGCCTTGGAGCGATCTTGGGAAAAGGGGGCGGGTGAAAAGGAAGGTCGCCCTGAGCCCGACCCCTTCAGAGGCTGGCTGGCGGGCGGGGTTAGAACCGTGCTGAGCTCGGACCAAATCGTCGGTTCTTGAATACCGCCCAGGTCCGCGGATGCTAAGCCGCGGGTCGACGCAGGGGCTTTGTGGGGGGGGGGGGGGGAAGAGTAACTTAAAAACCGGAATGAGCGCCGAAAGAGGTTGTGAGGACACGTCCATGTTTTGCTGAGGGCATTTTATTTATTTCCCCCCCTCTTGCGGAGGCGTAGCTGGAAGCCGAGAGCGCCTTAGGACTGAAAACACGCCGGAGGGTAGAAGAGCCCCAGCCAGGGAATTGAGCCGTCGATGATCCGGCCTCTGGAGGCTGCTCAATAGCCTGCTCAATATTGTTTGAAATCAGTAAAAGGTGTGGTTTTTTTTTAAAACTGTCGGAATCCGAATCGTTTGGGAACCGCTGGTAGGTGACTTCCTTCCCCACTTCGAAGGCAGAAGAAAGCAAGGGCGCTAAAGGGGAAAAAAAGACTTAAGCTGACTTTGCAGTATCTGTAGAATAACAGCAGCGAGAATGTTGAATGTTGAATGTTTCCTTTATTTGTATGCCGCCCTTTTCCCTGGGGGGACTCAGGGCGGCTCACAATTCAAAAAGGGGGGGGGAGACAAACAGTAGACAATACAACATGTTAAAAAAAAAAAGAGCACAACAGTCACACAGTTTGGGTGGGGCTACAATCTTAACCCCAGGCCAGCCGGGACAGCCAGATCTTTAAAGCGGCGCAGAAGGACTGGAGAGTGTTTCTTTCCTTTCCCTGTGAGAGAAATGAGAATTATTCCTGTAAAAGAAAGAGCAATAGTAACCTCATATTTATCCTCTGTGTAACGAGCCGGCTGCTGGCAAATTATGCAAGGACTTGCGTGTAAATGTTAGCTGTAAGGAAATAACAAGGCTATAAATCCATTAGCACATTAAGGGTCAGGAAGCCAGTTGTCCTGCTAAAATTAATAGTGCAAACAATAATAGGACATAGCAACTGTCAAAGAGGTAGAACTTCTGGGAAGATTGTGCACCCCAAAATCATCCCATATTAACTGACCATTAATGATGGAGGGGCAGTTATGGGGGTGTGGATTTTGGAACTGTATTTAATTCATGTACTCCTTTGTATCATTGCTCTTCTGTGACTCTGCCTATATGAGTACAAGGAGCCAACTTTTCCAAAAGTTCAAATAAAGCTATTGTATTGTTCAGTGTCTCCTCTTGATTCAAGTTGAGAAATTTAAATCTCACATCCAGTTTTGTTTTGTTTTTAATCCAAAATTATTCTGCTGTGATTCTGAAGATTCTTCAAGGAAGCGTCTTGCCGAATAATTGGTTTTTTTAAAAAAAAGATCAAAACAAACACACCAGCTGAGTAAAGAGATTTAAAGATTTATTGTTTACTTTAGCAAGTAGATTTAATTATAACATACTAGGCAAGATGATAACATCTCTCTGTTCAGCTTTGAAGAGCCGCGGTGGAACAACAGCAGAGATTATGAGAAAGCCCACTTTAAGCCAGTTAAATTTATGTATTGCTTATTATTTAGCACATAATGATAGCTCTGATATTTTGTATTTATTCTGCTGGTTAACTTGTTAGGCATATATGATGACAGGGAAACCAGACTATCTGCCTTTGTCTTTAGAAATGTCTACTTGTCAAGACGGTAGGTAAGACCCTGGTAACCAATTACTTATGATGGAAAGGCTAAGAACCCCTTCCTCTAATATCTTTATTGTCAAGGTTCCAACTAATGAATTCAACCAATTCAGCACTCGGAGACTTGAAACTCCCTGAAAGAACTTATTTCATTGAGTACATCATTTTGACATGAATGAAAACAAAACCAACTCTAACTATTTTAAAACCAACTCTTAACTATTAATTAAAAAATAACTACCTCCGTCCCCCATTGTCACGGGTCACATTGTCCAATTAGGTGTTCTGGCATTTTCCTGGTAACTCCTCTCAGTCTCTGACCAGCACCTATTGAGATAATCTTGGTTCCCACTACACCAAGGGTCGACAACCCATGGCTCTGGAGCTGCATGTGGCTCTTTTATCCCTCTGGTGTGGCTCCCTATCGTCGATCGGCTCCACAATTGATAGGACTTTCAGATAGGTCAGATAGAGGAAAAAGGATGCCCGCTAGGAGGAGACTCTATTGTGGGGGGAATCGGACTTCGGTTGGCAGAGGAAAAAAGACACCGTGATAAGAGGAGAGTCTGATGAGGGAACCAGACTTCCGGTCAGCTTCAGAATTGAACGAGGTGCTACCGGTTAGGACCTTTGTGGCTCTTTGAGTGTTTACGGTTGCCGATCCCTGCACTAGATGATGCATTGTTATTGTCTGGTCTGACATTCCAAACATCTCCCCCCATCTCATACTTATGTAGCAGCTGAGAAATGGGTAGATGGCTGTGGCAGGCCTGGTCCGTTTCAAAGTTGACATTTATATTAAGTTAAAACCTAAAAGCAGATAGGCCTTGATGCTTAGTAACCTGCTAGTGTGCAATAATGGTCAAGAATGCTTATAAAAGCAAAGTAATTATTACTTGCTCAAGTGAAATCCCAGACATATCAGCAATAGCACTTAGGCTTATATACAACTTAACGGTGCTTTACAGCCCTCTCTAAGCGGTTTACAGAGTCAGTATATTGCCCCCAACATTATGTCCTCATTTTACCAACCTCGGAAAGATGGAAGCTGAATCAACCTTGAGCTGGTCAGAATCGAACTGCTGGCACTCGGCAGTCAGCAGAATTAGGCTGCAATACTGCATTCTTACCAATGCGTCACCACGGCTTAGATTTGGGAAAAGAGGAAAACTGGCAACTTGGTTGCTAAACAATTCAGTCATAAAGTCATGAGACTGCACTTGACTTAGCAATAGCAATAGCAGTTAGACTTATCTACAGCTTCACAGCGCTTTACAGCCCTCTCTTAGCAGTTTACAGGGTCAGCAAATTGCCCTTAACAATCTGGGTCCTCATTTTACCAACCTCAGAAGGATGGAAGGCTGAGTCAACTTTGAACCTGGTGAGGTTTGAACTGCCAATTTGCAGGCAGCCGGCACTCAGCAGAAGTAGCCTGCAGTACTACACTCTAACTACTTTGCCACCATGACTCTCATGACATGTTAAGCAAATCAACACAGATCATGAAGTGGAACACCGCGTGACAATGACTTCTGACTTCTTGCCAATTTCTCCATTTTGCTTCTCCGAAGCTGGCTGTGAAGATTGAAAAATGATGATCCTGTAACCTTAGGAAGCGATGATGCTCATAAATGTGTGCTGGTTGCAACTCACCCCAATTGTAATAAAAGAGAAAATGACAATTAGATTTAAAAAAAGCTGGATATTAAAGTTTCTTGACCATGTGGAACAGGGCAAGGATTAATTGCTCTATCTGCCTCACCAAGCTAAATCAAAGGAACCAGGATATTGGTACAAATACTCCCTTTTGAGGGGCAATTGAGTAAGTTGAATGAATGTCCTGCCAAAGTAGGGGAGACTGTGTACGAGGCCTACGTGACACAGGAAAGAGGTGTATGTGACACAGGAAGGCAATGTACTTTGGGTTGATCGATATGCTGGCTAAAGAGTATAAAAGGCTGTAAACAACAGCCCTTCGGGGTTCAGATTTTGCTAGATCTATCGCTGCTGAACCTTGCGCAATAAACCTTTCCCTCTGACAAAGAGCTGGTCTGATCCCATTTCTGCAACAGTAATCATGTGTCTTTGGGGATCTGACAGCCACAAGTTTGAGGACGGATCCAAAATCTCCTTTTTCAGCATTGCCATAAGTTCCAGCATTCACCAAGTCATTTTTCAATCTTCACAGCTAGCTTCAGACGAGCAAAATCATCAGATTACCTCATTCACCAGCTTCATGGAATTTAACAATGTTTAATTTTATTTAACATGTAATGTCAACTACAATTCTAAAAATTAAACAATCTGTTAAATTAAGCAATGTTAAAAATTAATTTCCATCTTTCACTATTGTTTACTGTTGTTTTAATTAAATTTATTTTAATTAAATTAAATAAATTTTTAATTTAATATTTAAATTAAACTTTAAATATTAAACTTAATATTTTCTGGCAAAGGGCAGTGTAGTGGTGCAGCTTCAACAGCAGTGAGTAGGGTGGCGGTGATGGGGCAGAGCAGTGGCGGCAGCAGGGAAGTGACGGTAGCTCTTGACAAATAGTCCCAGTTTCTCTTGTGGTCCTTAGGAAAATTAATTGCCCACCCCGCTATATATACTTGTTCAATGTTGATAAATCAACAAGATAAACACAGATATACAGTATTAACTTCTTTTTTAAAAAAAAACAGCACTGATTAAAGATAAAGTATATGCTAAGACCTTACATCCTAGACAAGACGATCATTAATTTTGCCTGTTACCAATAACCACAGAGAGAAGAGACATAAATTAAACACATTGACCCTGGCACTTCTCCATTATGGCACTCCACATGCAGAAGGCAAAATGGAGCCCAACAGAGATATATCTTTTCAAAAGTGTCTGTCTATAAACCACATACGAATAAGAGGATATCTCATTTGCAGCCTGCATTTCCCTTCCCTCCTCAGGATCACTGTGCTGTGACAATGCTTGCAACCAGAGGTGGGTTCCTACCAGTTCACACCAGTTCGGTAGAATCGGTTCGTCAAATCTACCGAACCGGTTAGAAGAGGTTCCACCAGTGGACCTGGAAAGCAGGCCACACCTACAGAAGAGGTTCCAAAATTTTTTGAAATCCACCACTCACACACTCACACAGAGAGAGAAAGAAAGAGAAAGAAAGGAAGAAAGAAATAAAGAAAAAAAGAAATAAAAAGTGAGAGAGAGGTGAAAGAAAAAAAGGAAAAAGGGACAGAGAGACAAAAGGAAGGAGAGAGAGAGAGAGAACACATGGCCGGCAAGCCACTCCTACCAGGTCACATGGCTGGCAAGCCACCCCCACAAAGGAGGCCACACCCACAAAGGAGGCCACACCCACAGAGTAGGTTCAAAAAATTTTTGAAACCCACCACTGCTTGCAACCAATATAAAAAGTGGGGGAAATGGTTACACACCACATTGAAGATGCAATATGACTTCTCTTTTTGATGAACAAAATCTGGAAAGAATGGCTACGGGAAAGTTCTGCTTTTCTTGTTGGGTAACTGCTAGCACGAAAGAGGAACTTTGAAGTATAGGCATGCTCCCAAGATACAGATGACTAAAAGAAAACAGATTTTAAAAGCTATCTGGATAAAATACAACCTAGCTTGCATACTTTTGATAAAACTTTTACAACTAAAAGCTCAAGCTGGACATGACCAATAGTGCCTGGAACAAGACTTGAAAGAACAAAGAGTTAGCATCCAAAATGCAAGCAGGAAACGTTGAGGATGTGAGATTTCATCACAAAAACATAATGGCACTGATTAGGTTATGTTACTTAACCCTCAGGCTGTGGGCTGCCAACCTCAAGTGGTGAAAGAAAACTTTTTTTTGTAGGACCTAAAAAGATATAAATCATTAAGAGAAACCAGGAAATGCAACGTAAGCAAAACCATCAAGAACAAAAAAAAACCCAGCTTTTAACAGGAAGACAAGAGAAAAGGGAGCACAACTAGCCACACATCTTCAAACACTCAAGATTGAGAAACACTGCTCTGGAAGCATTTATTGGAAATGACAGGGCATCAAGCTGAGAATAAGAGCAAAATACAAAGTAGGGTTACAAAGCTGAACCAGTCTCACTCCAAAAACAATCCTCTAGAGCAGGGCTGTCAAACTTGCAGCCCACGGGACGGATGGATCATGCACTGGCCACGCCCATGCCCAGTTTAGCAAAGGGGAGGAAGTCACCGCCGTGATGATGCAAGTTTGACACCCCTGAACTAGACCAATGCTTTTCAAACTTGACAACTTTAAGATGTGTGGCCTTCAGTTCCCAGAAATGTGCTGGCTGGGGAATTCTGTAAGTTTATTTATTTATTTATTAAAGGTATATACGGCCCACCTTGTTGTCCAAGGCGACTCTTGATTTGGAGTTCATACATCTTAAAGTTGCCAAATCTGGAAAGAATAAAAAACTGGGGATACAAAAGGGAAATCTTGCCGAATTCATTTCTTCCTTCCTGTCCAACTCAATTTCTCACATTTTTCAGAGAACTATTCGCTTCTTTTCTTAACTAATCCAGTACAGCTTATTTCGTTCTCAAGGCTTCATATCCTCCTTCCTCTTATGTAACAAGTAGTCTGCAGCAAATAGCAATAGCAGTTAGACTTATATACCACTTCATAGGGCTTTCAGCCCTCTCTAAGCAGTTTACAGAGTCAGCATATTGCCCCCAACAACAATCCGGGTCCTCATTTTACCCACCTCGGAAGGATGGAAGGCTGAGTCAACCCTGAGCCGGTGAGATTTGAACAGCCAAACTGCAGAACTGCAGTCAGCTGAAGTAGCCTGCAGTGCTGCATTTAACCACTGCGCCATCTTGGCTCAAAATAACCAAGCCCTTCTTGATCCAATGTTATACAGTGATTTGTTGCCAAGACACTTCCAATCCAACACAAACATCCAGAGCCCTCGGGCTCAAAGAACACATGCTACCCTGGGAAAGTGAATTGTGATGAGAGCTAGATTGAGAATAAGCACAACTGTTTCAGCTGGCTTGAATAAATCAGAAGAGCTTTTGTATCATGGTGGTACACAATGTTGTTAGTTCCATTTGGGATTAGCTAAGGTGCTTTAATAGCCAAAGTTGATACAGTGGTATATAAAGGTTCTCACAAGGTGGACCAAGCCAAATTTATTGGTATTGATCGGTATTATTTGTGTGTATTTCAGTTACAAGCAAGATAACCTGTTCTCCTTAGTCTTGGATGTCAAATTGTTATCCTAGAAAATTTATATGTTGTGAAATTAAAGAATTTTTAGCATGTCTTCTGACTGCAGTCTGTAGAACACATCCACGGACATCAACTAGCAGTCAGAAGACATGATGAAGATTCTTTAATTTCATAACATATAGACAGATTTAACTATAATTTCAATTGGGAAAAGGTGACCATCCTAGACCAAGTCAAGTTGAAACGGGTTAGGGAATTTCTAACTCTGCAGCAATCAATAGACACATAGACATTATCAACATCTGTAGACTATGCAAAAGAGATTATCACCGAGCCCAAAAAAGAACAAAAAGACACATACATTTCTCCACCGGCAATCAACACCCATATCAGCATAGATTAACTCCAAGGTTAATCTCAGAGCAACAATCAAGTAAACAATACCCTAATCAAGAAACTGCCTTAGAGCGGATAGCAAACAGCAAAGAATCTCTAAGACACACAAACACACACACACACACACACACACACCACTCACAGGGCCAGCCACCAGAATACAAAACTGATAGAAATCTGCATTCCTTACTAGCATTGATGATGTTACCTAGTTTGGTTAATGAAACGTCTGCAAGAAAACGAGCAAGCTCAGAGAGCATTAAGGACTCCCTTATTTCTTTGTGCTAAACAATAAAGAATAACTTAATATGTTATTAACAAACAATTTATAAATACACAATGCAGTTGGACTAAGGCTAAATAAACTGCTACATAAATTGGACCATCTCAACATAATGAGCCAGATAATAGTGAAGAGAAATCCTCTCCTGTCAATAAGAAAATCACAATTCACAATCAAGGGCTGGAGAAAGTATCTTGTTTATTTTTTATTTATCTATTTCGTGAAGTATGAATTAGGTAACAGATATAAGTACAGACATGATTATGTTTACCGTATTTTTCGGAGTATAAAACGCACCTTTCTCCCCAAAAAAGAGGGTGAAAATCTGGGTGCGTCTTATACTCCAAATATATCCGCCTGGGTTGTCTGAAAAAGGGGCAGGTGAAGCAGGCATTGCAGAGATCGCGGAGGCTAGAAAGGAGAGATGTTTTGCTTTCAGGGCTCCCGCTCGGCTTGGCTCCCGGGAAGGCTTAGGCGGTGGCAGAGGTGGCAACGGCTCCTCACATTGCTGGGGAATGAAGTCATTGTGGCCATTGTCACCCCTGAGCTGCCTGCCGAGTCTCTGAGGCACCTTTCGCTTGCAGGAGGAGGAGGAGGCGGGCGAGGGTGGAGTATACAAAAGCCTCTGGGTAATTGGGAAAGAAAGCCGTGCTTGGAACCTGCTGAAAACTGCCACCCGAAAAGCACGGCTTTCTTTCCCAGTTACTCAGTTACTCAGAGGTTTTGATGAGGTGCTGCTTTACGCCGCCCTCCTCCTCCTCCTGCAAACAAAAGGTCCTTCAGAGATGCTAGATTTCTCAGAGCGCTAGATCGGGAATTTAAAAACCTGGAATGGGGTACACAGAGAACCTTTGCCTGGGGTGCTCCTTGCCCAAACTAAACTCACTGAGGTGTGAATTGTAAAAGTAGACTTTATTCTGTACAAGGAGATCTCTCCTAAACCTTGCCCACCAGCCAGTGCTCACATTGTGGTTTTATGCAGTATTTATCACAGCAAAGCAAACGTCACAAGACATTTCAAAACAACAGCTGCTTATGCAACGCTGTGGAACAGCCAAAAAAATTAACTTAAACAGACCTTAACTACAATTCATAACAAATGTTTGTTTTTTAATACTTGAAGCCTGAAGTAACTGAACGTAACTTTATTGAATAACTACAAAATAGAAACAGAACACGAACAGGGAACTGAGCCCGCCTGACAGCTATTTATACTTGACAGCTGTCAGGCGGGTAACCAATCGGCGACACGTATTTCTCCCGCCGGCCAGCAGCCGCGCCAGAGCCAATCAGCAGCCTTGGGCTTTGGTTGCGGCTGCGTTGGGAGGACGCAACATTTGTAACCTGTGTTGATCTATTCGTAAGATAGCTATCTCATCAGAAAACTTATTTCAGCAAGTTATATTTAGCTATGATAATTCCATTTTCTTTTTTGTCTATGCCTTGTACAGCCATATGTTTGGGGTTCCATTTTGCTAGCTAAGATCTCTGTCTTGTCCCAAAACTGGAATTAAGATTTTATTGGAGATTTGGGCCTTTTCTTTCAGTATCATAGTGTTTGAAATATTGTTCTAGTGGATTTTAAACCAATAATCTTTCATCTTGTTTTGGTATCTTTTCTTATTTTAAAATTTATTTTAAAATTAATCTTGAACCTTGTTTCTCCGGAGGCTCATTAGAAAGTTTAATTTCCATAATGTTTTTTTTTACTCATCTCTTTTCTTTGCCATACCACTAACTCAATATTCTGAGATCAGAGCCTACTTCCTTCCCTGTTCCCTCCCACCAACCAAATTAGCACCCACATCCTCCTAACTGAATTGCAGAAGTTTTCATTGTGCAGAACCTTCTGTCTTTTATCTTGTAGATTAACACTGCTCTAGGCTCAAACCACCTTTTTTAGACTTTTGTTTTCAATTCGATGTTATCTACATGATAGTTGTCTTTTCAGATAATCAGTATTGTTGCTGATGGTTTGATTCTGGAGTTTGCTTGCAAATTGGTCTATGCACTTTTGAGAAGAAGACTGCATCCTTGGGTTTTGCCTGGGATGCTGAATCCCTGTAGTAAGTTATGAGGAGATATAACCAGGAATATTACAAATTAGAACTAAAATGGAGGCACAGAACCAAACATTACTTTGGTTCAAAGGAGAGGAAGCCATAATCAGAGGAAACCAGATACCAAGCTTACATTTAATCACAAAAGGAAACATACTACAAAGATTAGGAATAACAAAACAGAAGGGAAGCCCTGAAACTGCCAGAAACCACCATTAGAAACAACAAAGACATAGATTCCAATCTATACAAAAAGGCAAATATTACCCATGATCATTTACATAAGCTATACAAAGGTAGACATTTACTCACAAATACCCACAAGAAAAACTCCCTTCCCTTCTTTTGATGAGATTAGCCCCAGGACAAGATACCAGGCAAGATACCAGGTCAGGTTTGAACATCTCTAGGGGTTTTTTTCTAAAGGGTTAGGGTTGCAAGGGTCTTGTAACATGACAGCTTTAAGACTTGAGTGCTTCAAATGCTAGAGTTTCTGAGACAACATGGAAGACGGATGCGCAAGGAACATGACTGCCTGAGTTTATCGCTCCGGTTTTCTGAGGAAAAAATGCCTAAAAAGGTATGGAGGCGAGGGTTGAGGACTGAACCAGAATGATTAGAATGCAAGAACAATATAGAGTGGATTTGGTGAAGCAGCTCATGGAGAGCAATATTGCTTCTGGAAGAGCTGTTCTCAGAAAACGCTACCAATCCTGCCACTATCCCACCAGCTCCGGTCGCCATCTTACCAGCTCCAGTTGTCGCAACTGCTGTTTGGGGCACCGACCTGGCTCTGTCGTGTTGGGGGGACCACTGGTTCATCGCTGTTCTATCTGTCGCTGTTCCATCTGTCTCCGGCTGCTGTTCCATCTGCTTTGGTCTGTTTTGGTCGCAGCTGGCCCCGCTGCGTTGGGGCAGCTGCCGACCTGCCGCCGCCCCGCCTCTCCAGTCGCCTGCTCCAGTCGCCGTGGCTGCTACACTATCTGCTTGAGCTTCTGCAGCTTGGCCTACTGCTCAGAGGAGACCGCCGACCTGCCGACCGCTGTTTCATTCGCTCCTGCCGTCGACCTTCCCCTGCTGCCTCAGGGGGCAGCCAACTTGCCGCTGTTTCGCCCACCCAGCCACCGCGACCGCCATCCCATCGCCGCCCGCCTGGCTTTGCCACTTCAGGGGGGGCGCTGGGTCATGCCGTTGTGCCTGCCCCGCTGCCCATCGAGCCGTGGAGCTAGAGAAGCCTGTGTTGGTGTGACTTGGGACTGGGTGGCTGGCCTTTCTGCCGCCGCCATTCCATCTTGGATACAGCTCCCCCTCCCTCCCTCCTCTTCTTTCTTCATTGTGGCACTGGCTTTGGACACCGTTGCCACTGGTCGTTTCGATCAGTGTGGGCCTTTCTTTCATCGTTGCTCCAGGAGGACAGGGTCGAAGAGACTGGGGAACTTGCTCCTTTCAACCAGCACCAGCCTTTCCAGTCCCCTCAGACTTTACCACCTTTTCCCAGACTGCGTGGGGGAAGAGTGAGGAGTTTTTCTCCCCCCCCCCCAAACTTGTTACCAGCTCAGCCACCTCAGACTGCGCTGACCTAAGAATCTGCATTTGAACTTGTGTGTTGAGTGTATGATAGTACGATTGTGAGAATGAATGCCCACTTTTAAATTAATTAGTTAATTATTTTTACTGCTGTTTTGTATTTTAACGTTTATCGTGGGGTGTGTTTGTGTGGAATGCCTGTTGAGTGAAAGTGATAGGTCTGGGGGTGCGACCTGGAGCCCCCTCCACTGAGTGCAGAAGCAGAAGTGGATGGGGGCCCGGATCCGCCCCTCACCCTAGAGTGAATACTGTGTGTGGCCTGCCGGGAAGAATGGGGGCCATGGGAGAGGGGGGGTATACGGGTGGGGAAGAGGGTCAGAGCATTTCGGTCATGACTGGGAGGGGCAGATATGACGGGAGCCAGGGAAGAAGGACTCACTACATTACAGCGATTCCTTGTTCCGGCCCTTCAGGTTCACCTCAACAACCTGGTGGCAGAGGAGTTCAGGGCCCTGGTCTCAGGTTGCTGTTGCTAAATGCCAGGTCTGTTGTGAATAAGGCTCCCCTCATCCGGGACTTGATATTAGACGAGGGGGCAGACCTGGCATGTATAACTGAAACCTGGCTGGGCCAAGAGGGAGGAGTCCCCCTCTCAGAAATGTGCCCAGATGGGTTTTGGGTGCTTCACCAACCACGACACTAAAGAAGGGGTGGGGGGGGTAGCAATGGTTGTCCGGGAGTCATTAGTTCCTCGCAGGATCCCTGCCCCGGAGATTGTGGGATGTGAGTCTCTTCTCTTGAAGTTGGACCTAGGGGTTCAAGTGAGCTTGTTCTTGATGTACCTACTTCCCAGCTGTGTCACAACAGCCCTGCCTGCGCTGCTGGAATCAGTAGCCGGGTTGGCTGTGGAGTTCCCCAGACTAATGGTACTGGGGGACTTTAATCTACCATCTCTTGGCGAACACTCTGAAGGAGCGCTGGAGTTCATGGTCTCCATGACAACCATGGACTTGACCCAAATAGTTTAGGGCCCAACTCCAATTTCCAATTTTCCAATTTTAATAGATTTGTATGTCGCCCAATCCCGAAGGACTCCGGGCGGCTTACATAAAAACAGTTTAAAAGCATTTTTAAAAAAGTTTAAAATACAGAAGAAAGATGAGTTAAAGGAGGACACAACATACACTCGATCTTAATGGGGCTGAAGATCAACCTAGATCAACAGCCCCGGGCCTGCCGGAACAGCCAGGTCTTAACAGACTTACGGAAGGCCAAGAGAGTGGGGAGGGTCCGGATCTCAGGGGGTAGATCATTCCAAAGGGCCGGGGCAGCTACAGAGAAGGCTCTCCCCCAAGAAGCCACCAGATGGCACTGTGCAGTCGACGGTACTCGGAGGAGGCCTGCCCTATGCGATCTTATTGGGTGCTGGGAGGTATGTTGCAGGAGGCGGTCATGGAGATATCCAGGTCCTAGGCCATGTAGGGCTTTAAAGGTAATAACCAGCACCTTGAAGCATGTTTGGAGACCAATGGGGAGCCAGTGCAGCTCACGGAGGATAGGTGTAACGTGGGTGTACCTAGGTACACCCAATATCGCTCACATGGCTGCATTCTGGACCAATTGTAGTCTCCGAACACTCTTCAGGGGCAGCCCCATAGAGCGGGACACACACTCGACCTTGAATTTCTCTCGGGGCAGTGGAGACGTGATCTGGAATTAAGGGGAATAGAGATCTCGCCCTTGTCATGGTCAGATCACTCCTCGCTGAGACTTGGGTTCAGGACACTGCTCCCCCACTGCAGGGAGGTGGAGCCGATTAAGTGGTTCCGCCCCAGGCGCCTGATGGACCTGATGGGATTTCAGAGGGATCTTGGAGAGATACCTGACTCCCTTGCCCGCAACCCGACCGAATCCTTAGTCGCTGCTTGGAATGCTGCAGCGACTGAGGCATTAGATCGGATTGCGCCTTTGAGGCCTCTCCACGGCAGTGGATCCAGGAGGGCACCTTGGTTCACCGAGGAACTCCGGGAGATGAAGCGCCAAAAGAGACGCCTAGAGCGACGTTGGAGGACTAGTAACTCTGAATCTGATCGAACATTACTAAGAGTCTTTATTAGGACTTATTTAGTGGCGATACGGGTGGCAAAATGTACTCATTTTTCTGCTCTTATTGCGTCCGCAGAATCTCGCCCAGCCGCCCTATTCATGGTGACCCGCTCCCTCCTGAAAGGCGAGGGGTGGGAGAACTCCTGTAGGGAAGATCTGAGGAATTTGTTCAGTTTCTGTCGGACAAAATCACTCAGTTTTGGACAGACCTAGACTCCGCTTGGGCAATACCAGCTGAGGTGCCGAGGGCAAGTCTAAGTTGGTTTTCCTGGGATGAGTTTGATGATGTCACCTCTGAGGAATTGGACAAGGCCATGGGAGCGATGAGCACCTCCACCTGTTTACTGGACCCGTGCCTCTCCTGGCTGGTTTCGACCAGCAGGGAGGTGACACGCGGCTGGCTTCAGGCGATACCAACGCTTCTTTGCAGGAGGGGTCTTTCCCGGAACCATTAAAGGAAGCGATGGTGAGGCCACTCCTCAAGAAGCCTTCCCTGGATCAAGCCGTCCTGAAAAACTACCATCCGGTCTCCAACTTCCTTTTTTGGGGGAAGGTTGTTGAGAAGGTGGTGGCGCTTCAGCTCCGACGGACCTTGAATGAAGCGGATTATCTGGATTCCTTTCAGTCTGTTTCAGGCCTGGGTACAGCACACTTTGGTCGCTCTGACCGATGATCTCTGGCGGGCTAGGGATAGAAGGCACTCCTCTATCCTGAATGCTGCTGCATTCAGCGGCTTTCGATACCATCGACCATGGTATCCTTCTGTGACGTCTGGAGGAGGTGGGCGTGAGAGGCACCGTTCTACTGTGGTTCTCCTCCTACCTCTCCAGTAGGTCACAGTCGGTGTTGGTCGGGGGACAGAGGTCGACCCCTAGGCCCCTCAATTGTGAGGTGCCGCAGGGCTTGGTCCTGTCCCCCCTCCTATTCAACATCTACATGAAACCTCTGGGTGAGATCATACGACGGCACGGGATAAAGTACCATCAATACGCAGATGATACGCAACTGTATCTATCTGCCCCGTGCCAGCTCAGTGTAGTGGCAGATGTGATGTGTCGATGCCTGGAAGCTGTCAGGATCTGGATGGGGGTAAACAAACTCGTACTCAATCCCAACAAGACCGAGTGGCTGTGGATGCTGCCCCCGAAGGACAGTTCAGACAGTCCATCCTTGATCCGGGGGGGGGGGTGAAAACTTACACCCTTCAGAGAGGGCCCGCAATTTGGGGGTCCTCCTGGATTCACAGCTGACATTGGAACACCACTTGTCGACTGTGACCAGGGGGGCCTTTGCCCAGGTTCGCCTGGTGCATCAATTGTGGCCCTACTTGGATCGGGGTGCACTTCAAACAGTCACTCACGCTCTTGTCACCTCAAGGCTGGATTATTGCAATGCGCTCTACATGGGGCTACCCCTGAAAAGCGTTCGGAGACTACAGCTAGTCCAGAATGCAGCCGTGCGAGCGATATTGGGTGTACCCAGGTGCACCCATGTTACACCTGTCCTGCACTGGCTGCAATTGGTCTCCGAACGCAATTCAAGGTGTTGGTCATTACCTTTAAAGCCCTATATGGCTCAGGACAGCGTATTTGCGAGACCGCCTACTGCCAAATACCTCCCAATGGCCGATAAGATCCCACAGGGTGGGCCTCCTTAGGACGCCGTCAGCCGGATAGTGTCAGCTGGCAGGGCCTCGGAGGAGGGCCTTCTCTGTGGCTACTCCGACCCTGTGGAATCAGCTACCCCCAGAGGTCTGGACCTTACCCACTCTCATGGCCTTCAGAAAAGCTGTTAAAACCTGGCTGTTCCAGCAGGCCTGGGGCTGTTGACCTTATGTAGGATCCAGCCCCAATCTGAATGCATGCGTGTTGGTGAATTTTTAATTATTTTTATTTTGTTCGTTTTTTCTTTTCTTGTTCTGTGTAAGCCTCCCGGAGTCCTCCGGGATTGGGCGGCCTATAAATCTAATAAATGAATGAAATGAATGAATGAAGACTGGATCAAGAGACAAGAACCCAACATCGAAGCAATCACCGAAAATAGAGGAAACCTTTGTAACCCATAACTCACACAAAAACTTCAAAGAGAAAAAAGTGCACAAGAGGGAAACCAATATCTGTACAATTTGTCTGCAGACACTGAACATGTGAGCTGCATCTCTGCCTTCCCGCTTCCCCCCCTCCCCCCAATTAAAGATCATAGCTTTCAGGCAGCTGGCTTAGGCATCATCTTTCTTCTAGCATCGGTGACGACTCCCAGCTGGGAAACGAACCAGGAAATTTCTTCCATCAGCCCAATGGAACATACTGTGGAAAATAGTAAAGTGTTGTTTTTGCATCAGTCACATCTGACCGGCCTTTACGAATGTGCACTCAGAAGTTGATGTGGCTGAAAGCACTAAGAAAAGGGTAAAAAGTAAACTGATACGAAGCTTCTGCAGCTCCAAGGATGCCTGGTTTAACCACAATAGCTTGTAGAAAGGTATGCAGAGTAAAAATCTTATCTTCTTGGGTTTATACCAAAAGATGATTGTATTTTGTCCCTGACATTCAGAAGGTGCTTTTTTCAAGAGGCAACTGGACTTCCTGGTTTATTCCTTGAAAGATGTTTCACTTCTCATCCAGAAAGCTTCTCCAGCTTTGAAGAAGTTTCTTGGGTGAGAAGCAAAACGTCTTCAAAGAAGAACCAGAAAGTCCAGTTGCCTCTTGAAAAAAAGCACCTTTGGGATAACCATGACCGGGATAATTGAGAATCTCCATAGACATGGTTTCTTATTTCTTTATTCTAATTTTTGACAGAACATCATGCATCTTTAAAAAACAGGGGAAGATTAAGCAGCAGCATTCAACATTGATATTCTCTCTCTCTCTCTCTCTCTCTCTCTCTCTCTCTCTCTCTCTCTCTCTCTCTCTCTCCCTCCCTCCCTCCCTCCCTCTCCCTCTCCCTCTCCCTGTGTGTGTGTGTGTGTGTGTGTGTGTGTGTGTGTGTGTGTGTAAGATAAAGCTGGATAAGCATGACTTTGAAGTCATCTACTGTCACTGTGCATGCAAGACAAGAAGGTTAGGAGCAAAAAAGAAAATTGGGGATGAAGACCTGGCACATTAGACCAGTGAAAGCTTGGTCAGTGAAGGCCAGGTAATTTAGCTTCTAAAAGAGCCTCTGTCAGAGCTATACCTCAAGTTACTCTGTAGTGAATTGCTAGTTAAACAGAAGCTTCTGCTAAGATTCAACAACCAGCAACCCAGACCACATAAACATAAGCTTGCCGACAGGTGTTAACTAAAGATAAAAATCAGCACAAGTGTGAAAGGATGTGGTAAGAAAACAGTTCTAGAAAACGTTGCAAGTGTGCCTGTTACTGGAATAAAGAGGAAGTTAGCGTGACATTCAGCTTAAAAGCTATGGGCAAAGTATCCCATGAGGGGTTCAGAAATGAGCAAAAGTTCACCATCAGCATGCTATAAATACGATCCCTAAATATTAAAATGACCAATTTAGTGATCTTGCCAAGAGTATTAGGTGCCAGAACATGCTACCTGGGAGTGTGTGCGCAGCCAGTACACCCAGGAAGTGGTACATAACCAATGAGTAAAGTAATCTTGTACTTCCTTTCTGCAAACAGTATAAAAATCTGATGTAAACCTGACTCTCGCCTCTCTTCTTTTTGCTGAAAGCGTTCAGCAGACGTGCCTCATCTGTGCAGAAATAAAATGTTTGAATTCCACTTTCTTCCACTCAGCGTGAATAATTAGCCCACAGCACTGGATAAACAAACTACAAAAGGGTTCCAGGCCATCAGGGAATTTAGGGAATTAATAGAACATGGGTTCTGTGTAGCTTTGTGGAAAAGGAGGCTGCTTGAACAAAATTGCAGGTACTTGTGCTGTTTTCTTTCCTTCCAACCAGAGCTCCTCCCCTCCCTCTGAGGCAGAGTGGGAAAATACTATAAAATGTAGAAGTTAATTTGCTTATATGTTGCAACTTGCTTATAGGAAAGAGACCTTGCTTAACGTAACCAATAATGACCTATGCACTAGATAATTTCTGTAACGGAACATATGGGATGTGCAAGGGATGTGGACCAAAAGTAACAGATGGTGTAAGATAAGACCCATATACGGAACTGTAGCAAATTCATCAGTTATTGAACTTCTCTTTTGTTGGACTTCTCCTTTCACTATGTTTTGCACTGATAAAAAGCTAAGGAAGCATAACGCCCAGGCGGTGCTGGCTTTGCGAAATATATAAAAGCAACATCTTGGGTGTAGCCCGGGGGTTCAGAATTTGCCATGTTAATGCTCTGAACCGTTGGGCAAATAAACCCGAGTTCTCCAACCTTTTGTGGTCTTGTGTCCGGAATTGGTAACAAGATTGGCTGCAACACCTCCACCCAGGTGCCAGCACTGCAGAATTGCCAATAAAGCAGCAACTTGGTACAGGTGTGGGAGGAGAGCTGTGCAATCATCAGCAAATGGAGTACATCAGCCAAATGAAAGAAGGCGTGGATTTTTTTCAGGAGTGGATGGTCCAAAAGAGAAGAATTTAGCAAGATAAAGGGCAGTGTAAAAAAAAGGTGTTAGAGCTTTACTTTAACAGAAAAAAAGAAAATAAATCTTGGAGAGAGGGGACTTAAGACAGAAAAGACACAAGAAAGAAACATTGATGTATCCAAGTAATAGGATAGAGCGGAGGCTGTTCAACCTTGGCCACTTTAAGACTTGTGGACTTCAACTCCCAGGATTCCCTAGTGGGAATCAATACTAAAATAAGTTACAAGACCCCAACTCATAGAATAATGTGATCTAAAAATAGCTTAAGTATTGTGACAAATTCCTAAATTTCTGGAATGGAACAACAGTGCCCCCTAAACTTTTCAACAAGTTCATTCCATGATGGGAAACCCCTATAGATAGAATTCAGTTTTTGTTTTCCAAAAGAGATTTTTCTCTTACAATTCTAATTATTACAATGGCATAATTCTTGGAAACTCGACTGTACCTTTATCGTTCCACTAAAGGTTACTAGGAAGAAAAACTGATTCATTAGATTCTTTCTGATTTGCTGACTAGACCCAGGACATTAACAATGGGACACTTTGTTTGATTAGTCAAAGCAATGTATTTTCCATATTTTATAAAATTGAAGAGAATTAAAACAAGAGACTTGCCTATCAACACTCAAGCGAAAGGCATAGATTTTTCCGTCTGCAACTGTCATCTCTACAATGAACAATAAATATGCCCAAAGTGTATTTACGGAAGTATCAAGGAACTAGTTTAACTAGGCTAACTGTATTTATTTTTATTTGAATTTTGATCATCTGCTTCTTCTTAACTTCATGGGTTTTGCTTCCAAGGAGGTCAAGGAGAAAAGCTCCATTCTTGAGATCCTAGATGTGTGTTATAATGTCACACACGGAGTGCAACACTGCTTTGTTTTGTGACAAACACAGTGCATGTTGCAAATACCTCAGATTACTCCTAAGTATTTTTTTTATACATTTTGCTTCTTCTGGACAAGCAATATCAGTTCTAGGACAGTGAGATGTATATATGTGTGTGTGTGTTTGTGTGTGTGTGTGTGTGTGTGTGTGTGTGAGAAAATATATTGCAAAAGTGCATTTTAGCTTCTTTAAATTATCTTGGTCTAAGACAATGCTTTTTAACCTTGGCAACTGAGACAAAAAAGCACTTTCCATATTTTAATCTTGGTTTTCAACACAGACTGTTCTCAACCTGTTTTGAATAATCTCCAAAAGTTACTGCAAAATGTTAGCAAATGTGAGCTGTGTCATAATTTTAAAAATATGAAAAGACTTCATGTCCTGGATGTTTCAAATATGAAGATGACACAAGCAGGTAATTGTGTGCATTCTTACCTACTTTGTAATTCTTGCTTATCATAGCCTTTCCCGATTACAGCTGGAACATTTTTAATCACAAATATTTTTTTATACTCTTTATTACCATAGCAGGGCCTTTCTCTCACAGTAGCACTGATGACGAGGTTGTAACTTGTCAGCATCCTGTTTGATTGCACGTTCTATAGTTGTGGGCCAGCTGCCTGCAGAGCGTGGGCCCAAAGCAGCCACTGGCGAAAGGCTCGGGTTGGAAGCCGCAGAAAAAGCCAGGCTGGGATGGCGGCAGCGGTGGAGGTGCCCTGGCTCCGTAATGAGAGCTGAGCCATGCATCGTGAGGCTGGGAGGCGGGTGAGAGAGAGCGGAACAGCCGCTCGCGCAACCTCACTCTCCAGCTGTGCAGAGCACCATTCACTGGCATTTGGAAGGCGCCAAGGCGCGGTGAGGCAGGTGGGAATAGACAAGAAATATTAATACTTTCCTAAGGATAGGAATTCCTAGATCCCTATCATTTATCAGTAATAGGTTTTGCACTTTTTAATTTGTGCTTTTCATTTGTGACCTCTCAAAAACATGTACTTCTCCTTTTGACATGACATGCGTATGTCGCGTCTGGAAACGCCCCACACAAGCTGCTTATCTCATGTGTGAAGACGCCCTACCCATGTTGTATGGAAACGCCTCACAAAAGCTTAGTTTGAAGAAAAGTATAAAGCTACTGTCTTGGGCAGAGCCAAGACAGTTCAGATCTTTGGTGTGTTAGCACTCTGAACTCGATGCATCAATAAACCTGTTTCTCTTGCACCTTCATGATCTCACGTCCCATTTTTATCGAGCATTGAGGCAAAGGCCCCAGTCTGCTGCAACAGCAGGAGCTGGGCGGTGGCAAACAGGTGCTCATGCGGCTTGGCGATACCCCTGGTCAGTGAATGGCACTGTGCCTGGCTGCAAAGGGGGTTTGCTGGGTGGCTGCTCGTGAGTGTGGTCGCTTCATGGCTGTTGTGTTGCGCTGCTGCGACAGCGCAACACAGCATTTGCCCATGAGGCTGTGCCAGGCTCTTTGGGAGCCCGCTCACAAGAGAGCAGCCGCATGGCAGCCCCCCTCTTCAGCTGGGCACAGCGCTGCTCACCAACCTAACGGTATCCCAAAGGCACCAAGCAACGCCATCACCTTTGCCATCCCCGAGGTTCCCGCGGCTTGGCACCTCCAGGATACTGCTAGGTTGGTGAGCGGCGCTCTTCCTGGCCTGAGGTGGGAGGTTGTCCAGGGGGCTTATATACGGAGGCGCTTATATTTTTCCCCACCAGAAAAATGTGGCATGGCTGTATTATGAGGACATGTCGTATTTTCAGGGAAACGCGGTAATTGTCTTATACAAGTAGCGCTCAACATATGACCACAATTAAGCACAAGATTTATGTTGTTAAGTGAAAAATTTGTTAAGTGAGTTTTGCCCCATTTTATGACTTTTCTTACCACAGTTGTTAAGTGAATCATCACAGTTGTTAAGTTAGTAACACGGTTGTTAAGTGAATCTGGTTTCCCCATTTCCATTTTATCATATAAAGGCAGTTCATAGCTCAACTATTTAAATATCTGATGAACACTCCTATGCAACAGCAAAACATGTCTAGGTTTATGTAACATATCAATTATGAGTTTGTAATAGCTTTATTCATTTGATATACTTTTAGGTATTTTTTTATTCTTCAGTTACACTCTGAATAAGAAGAGATGAAACTTTCTGACTTTTTGTTTACTGATCTTTCAAAACACAGGGTGAGGGAAATTCTTCTTGATGTATAGGGATTTATTTGGAGATATAATACCTTTACTTAGCAAATCTTGAAATATCAGTCTAAAACACAAGCAATGATCTCTTCATCCCACATCTCAACATTTATCTATAAGCAAATCCATAAAATAACATTTTCATCTTGATGCCAAAAGTCTATTAAGGGCTGCCAGAAACAACAATTTATCAAATAAATCAACTTTCTATTCCTTATTTTTATTTCTAACAATTTTAATTTTTAGCCAATTTAAATAATAGAACTTGAATTCTTTTCTTTTTTATTTGAACCCATTCTCAAAAGATTCCAAACTTTAAGTAAATTATTTTGTGAGTTCAATATATAAGCATTATTCAGGTCACTCTCTTGGTTTATTATTTGTAATTCCCTCTTGAGTTTTAAAGCTTCAACCAATTTCTTTTGTTATGTCCAATGACACACCTTTTTCCATGTCATTTTGTAGATGTCATTTGTAGATCCACTTTTAATGTCAATTCTATGTCTTATCAGGTAAAATGCGTTGCTCTTCTTTCAAAGCAACTTTTCGACACATTCTAAAGAAGCAAACTTCACTATTGATACCATTGATATTAATTTCTGATCACATTTTTCAAAAGCATCCTTCAGTATTTCCAATGTTATATTATTTTGTATGAATGGCTAACCAGGTTTGTGTATTCTTCTCCTTTAATTAAAAATTTAGTTCCCTCTAGTGTCCAATTTTTAAAATTACTTATCTCTATTATGTCTTAGAAAAAGAAATGTTCAAAACAACTCTACTTTCCCATGGAAGGGATTCTTTATGGTTAATCCATTTATAATGTTCTAAAAATCAAAATCTTAACAAACCTTTTGCTGTTTGTTGCATTTTTAAAGCTCTTAAGCTTGTAGTTAATTTTTTCTTCGGTTAGGGATTAAAGGCAGATTCATTCGGTGTTTTCACACTTAATCCAACAATAACTAAATAATAACTGAAAAGTAGTTCACAAAAATTTTCTGAATAAGATTAGAAAAAGAAATTTGTGAACTTGGTGCCTTGTTAATGGCACCAACTGAGGATCGAGCAAGATGGCTCTTTTCCCATTTTTTTAAAGTAATACATAAAATGTATATTAGTGTACCACATTACAATGACAAGTACAGTTCAGTATTGACATTACATGCAATTAAGGATAGTCTCATTGTCTTCAGTATGAAAGATGTAATCCACAAGGAAATCTTTCATTGAATCCATTTGAAAAAAGTAAACATTGTGATAGAAAACACCATGCTCTTTCTTTTCCCATTTCTTATTGCTCAAAACCTGTGGAATGGAAAGCATTGCCCTGTGATATCCTCGCAAAGAATAACTGGAGTACTTGTCGGTGATTTCCCTTCTTTTCTTTACCTGGGAAGATTTAAAGGGCAGTTGTACTCACCAGCTCTTCGTTCTTTATCACAGAAAGGGAAAATATATAAAGGCGTAATTTCCAACTTTCATCACAACATCTAGAAATAAATTGATCAAACCTTAAGGATTTCCAAAGGAAAAAAAAAGAAATTGCAGATTGAAAAATGTGAGGTCCTTGGTGTTCTCTGAGTTGATGTTAGGTCTGCAAGAAAGCAAGCTCAGAGAGCAATGAGGACCTCATAGTTCAACCCTGAGCTGCAAATATTCTCTTCTTTCAATACAGGTAGTCCCCAACTTACAACAGTTGATTTATTGACTGTTCAAAGTTACAATAGCACTGAAAAAAGTGACTTATGGCTATTTTCGCGGTTACAACATTTGCAGCATCCCCTTGGTCATGTGATCAAACTTCAGATGCCTGGCAAGTGATTCATGTTTATGACCATTGCTGTGTCCTAGCATCATGTGATCCCCTTTTGAGATCTGACAAACAAAGTCAATGGGGAAGCCAGATTCACTTAACAAATGGGAACAGAGGAAAGAGATAGTGCTGATAAGGCTAGTGAGGAGTATTGTAAAGCCAGGATGTTATTCTATGGCAGTGTTTCTCAACCTTGGCTACTTGAAGATGTCTGGACTTCAACTCCCAGAATTCCCCAGCCAGCAAATGCTGGCTGGGGAATTCTGGGAATTGAAGTCCAGACATCTTCAAGTGGCCAACGTTGAGAAACACTGTTCTATGATGTTCTCCAACTGTATAAAAAGGAGCTACACCTTCTCTGAAGGGTAGTTCTTCCCTGCATATCCTTGGGGTATGTTGGGAACAACTGACTATCATGTCTTTAAACTTTGATCAAAGATTAAATGCTGATTGTTATTCAAGTCTCCGCTTAAGTCTCATGTTTGGCTCATTGTGACTTTGTTACCACTTCACCGGACCGTTATGTTGTCAAAAAGACATACTCTCCTCGTCAGCTCATTTTGGTCATTTTAAAACCCTCCAATTCAACATTAGGGATGTATTGCAATGCGCTCTACATGGGGCAGCCCTTGAAGAATATTCGGAGACTCCAGCTGGTCCAGAATGCAGCTGCGCGAGCGATTGTGGGTGCACCCCGGTACACCCACGTTACACCTATCCTCCATGAGCTGCACTGGCTACCTATTGGTCTCCAGATACGCTTCAGGGTGCTAGTTATTACTTATAAAGCCCTACATGGTATTGGACCTGGGTACTTGAGAGACTGCCTTCTGCCGATTACCTCCCACAGACCCATTCAATCCCACAGATTAGGCCTCCTCCGTATTCCATCTGCCAGCCAATGTCGGCTGGCGACTACTCGGAGGAGGGCCTTCTCTGTGGCTGCCCCGGCCCTTGGGAACGAGCTCCCCGTGGAGATTCGGACCCTCTCCACCCTTCAGGCCTTCCGGACGGCCGTGAAGACCTGGCTGTCCCAGCAAGCCTGGGGTTGAGTCCCCCCCCTACTCAAATTTGCTGTGTCTGTTGTGCTTTTAAATTGTTCATATTGTCTGATTGTCTTTGTCTTACTTTTTGTAATTTCCCCTCCCTTGGCTTTGTTCAGCCGTCCTGAGTCCCTTCGGGGAATAGGGCGGCCTACAAATTGAATAAACTCCAACTCCAACTCTATTATTGTGACATGATTACCAGATTGGGACAGTGGTCCTCAAAAGGGATTTTTGTCCAACCCGCAGGATGGGAACCATGGGGGGTCATTGCACGGCCACCCTCCCATCGTGCTTCTTACAAGATACAGGAACCATTACATGCACCTACTGGGCCTCTCAGACATAGGATGAAAAGGTTAGCTCCTTCTCATGGTCTGCACACTCGGATGGCATACAACCTGTGGATGCGTTTGGCAGAACAGGCAAACGTATCAATTTTCCCCCCCCCTCGGGATGAAGGCCCCGAATGAGGCTCGGGGAACCTCTTTTATTAGGTACAAACAAAGAGAAGGTGTATACAATTACATCAGAAGGCACATGATTAACTAAGCCCAATAATAATGTTACAGCGTGGCAAAAACCTCAGCCCTAGGCGGGGAGAAAAGTGGGGAGAAAGGTGGGGAGAGAGGTGAGGAATACACGCACGGCTCACATTCCTGTGTCCGTTTAAGGTTCTTGCCAATTGATATATTCCAGATGCCAGCGCAGCCCATGCTGGACACCTTCGCACGTCGGCTGGTACAGTTCTGCACGTAAACTAAAAGGAATGTTATACATATTGCTAAAAGGAATGTTGCAAGAGACTTGGAGGTGTTCTCAAACTTCTATGGGTCTCAACGTATTCTCAAATCTTACATTGTTACATACGCATGAGCTAGCCAGATCCTTTGGAAATGGAGCAACAGACACCAAGGTAATCAGTCAGGTCTACCACTGGCTAATACAAAATAAGTAAATAAACTGTTGTCAAGAAAACTCAATTTAAAAAATGAACATCAGAGTTCTGCTAATGGCGATGGAAGGAAATGCCTCTTCTTTTCAGATGGGTCATTTCCAAGCTGTGAAGAATCAAAGATACCAGATAATTAATGTAAAGTTTAGGAGGCAATTTATTCTGCTGATGAAGGTTATCAGATTGTAGGTGCACAGAGCACTCCTTTGTTACCTTCTTTACTGGTCGTTGCTTCAAAAGCTTAAGCTAATAGAAACAACAAACTACATTGTTTCCTTTGTTGACAGACCTTTAAGAGTTAGCACCTCCTAGCATTAACACTTAGACTTCCTGCTCAGAATGCCTGGCTCCTAGGATGATGGATGAGATCCTGGAACCAAGTTGCTTAGGAATGTTTTTACTGCTAAGGGATGTGATTGATAAGACAGAGATCTTGACCTACCTTGTAACCTCTACCTGCAGTTACTATGACTATATTGCTATAGCACTTAAAAGACTCAACCACTTCACGGTGGCCCCTCTCTAAGCGGTTTGCAGAGTCAGCATATTGCTCCCAACAATTTGGGTCTTCATTTTACTAACCTTGAAAGGATAGAAGGCTGAGTCAACCTTGAGCCAGTGAGGATCAAATTGCTGGCAGTCAGTATGCTACTCTTGTGAGCACAAATTAGCTGTTGCAGCAGAGGTGGGTTCCTACCAGTTCGCACCTATTCGGTAGAACCGGTTCGTCAAATCTACCGAACCGGTTAGAAAAGGTTCCACCAGTGGACCCGGAAAGCAGGCCACACCTACAGAAGAGGTTCCAAAAATTTTTGAAACCCACCACTGGTCCTTGTATATGATTATTCTACACTATCATGCTCATATTTATAAAACTCAGTGCTTCTGTGAAAGGTAAGGGTGACTACTGCGTTTGTGGTGCAATCAGAACATGCGTGTGTTGAAGTTGTTTTGACGCAAACCAAAGATGCCTCTTAAAAAACAAGTTTACATCATATTCTTATGCAGGCCAGTGCTGTGTATGAGGTAATTTAAGGTGGTTCTGACAAGTGTCGTCGGCATCTTCATATCCGGTCACATGGGGGGCAAGCCACTCCCATCCGGTCACATGGGCGGCAAGCCACTCCCACAAAGGAGGCCACACCCACAGAGTAGGTTCGAACAATTTTTGAAACCCACCTGTGTTGCAGGTGTATTTCCTCTGCAACACTCCAGGAAATATTGGTGGTCAACTATCACGTCTAAAATGTCAATAGCATCTGCAATTTCTCACAAAAAGCAGCACGTTTAGCTAACCACAACCTCAAGAGTGATATGAACAAGTAGGAACAAAATGTCTTAAAAAGAAGAGATCATTAAGAAATTTGTTTTCCAATCTGCTAGACATTTTTCCCCCTTAAACTTTACCCTATCAGATTCTTAGGCTAAAGTAGAAACAATGGGTTTTGTTTAGAGTGAGGTTCATCTCTTGTAAGTCATTTCTCGTATCCATTGTCTCTCCCTGTGTATAGTTTGGCTGTAATTTACTTGTGCCAAAAAAGGAAGTATATTCTTCGTTTAAGGATAAATGACTGTGGTAATGGTAGGATTCACTTACCTTCCCTACCGGTTGGCAAACGTGACAGCGCACGCACCGCATCTGTGCATGCACACCACCTTCTGCACATCTGCACCACCTTCTATGCATGCGCACTACCTGCGCATGCGCACCACCTTCTGCGCATATACAGTGTTTGTGCATTACATCAGGGCGGGTGGGTGGAACCTCCTGCAGCTGCCGCTACTGGCTCGCCCGAACCAGAGAGAACCGGCTGAATACCACCTCTGGACTGTAGAGAAACTGCGGACTTTATTAGGCAGACTTTATTATCAGTACATAAGGGTGGTGTGTGGTTAAAATAAATGAGTTGAACGGCTGAACAGCTTGTGAAACCCAGGATGTGGTTAAACTGCAAAGCTTTGCTTCTTCAGTATGGAACTAGAGCAACCAGTACGAAGCTTAAAATGTCAACTATGTTAACATAAGGGGAATTAGACCTCCTCTAGGCACCATCTGATAGGAAAAGAAGCAAAACATCTGATTTCCTACCTGGAAATCCCAAAATTACCCACAGAAGGTTGCCATAGCAATATTGATATTTTGTTAAGCATGCACAGAGAAGACTGTCGTCGGAATTTCCCTGGTTGCTTAGAAACACAAGCACAGGAGGCCAGATGTGGAGTACTACACGCAACAGTCAGTGCAATGGAAACACCTGGCATTTAAGCTGACAATAAAAACGTTATTGTGTGCGTGCTCCAGGTCACGTTCTGTGCGCTTGACCAAATCTCTGCAGACTCTTCATATAAAAATTTTGGAGACTTTCAAACCATGTCCCCAATAGGGGGAACAGTCCAGAATCTCATCACACTGACCAAGAAGGGAGAAAGGTGCTCCTAATTTTAATCATACACTAGCTGATAACCCGGTGTTGCCTGGGTATTTATCCTAATCCTGTATTAGACAGGAAAATCCCTGATTTTTGTTGAAAATGTCCGGACCAAACATAATTTCTAATGTTGGATTTTCTCCCTTACCAGAGGGAGCCCCCTTATTGAGTATTGTGAAGCTGTTACCATGGTAACTCAACTGCGCTTTACAGTAATAGTGGTGAGATTCTTTTTTTTTTTTTACTACTGGTTCTGTGGGCGTGGCTTTGTGGGCATGGCAGGAGGATACTGCAAAATCCCCATTCCCTCCCCACTCTCAAAATTTCCGCTACCGGTTGTCCAGAACCTGGCTGACAATAAAACACCTCTCAGTAGAAACCATTTTACGGCAGTACAGTAGAAGCCATTTTAAGGTACAACAAGCTGTAACCTAACAGAACACCACCACCCTCGAGGGGTGTTAGGGGTGTCTTACCCCCACAATATTTGTTTCCAGAGAGTAAGTCATCTGTGTACGAAGTTTGATAGATAGATAGATAGATAGATAGATAGATAGATAGATAGATAGATAGATAGATAGGTTAGATAGAATGATAGATGATAGATAGATAGGTGTGTGTGTGTGTGTGTGTGTGTGTGTGAGAGAGAGAGAGAGAGAGAGAGAGAAAGAGAGAGAGAGAGAGAGAGAGAGAGACCTATGACCACTACTGAGTCCAAAATTTATGTTGCTAAGCGAAACATTTGTTAAGTGAATTTGGCTCCATTTTATGACCTTTCTTGCCACCATGGTTAAATGAATCACTGCAGTTGTTTACATTAGTAAGATGGTTGTTAATGGTTTCCCCATTGAGTTTGCTTGTCAGAAGGTCACAAAAGCTGATCACGTGACCCCAGGACACTGCAACCGTCATAAATGTGTCAGTTGCCAAGTATCTGAATTTGGATCACATGGCCATGGAGGTGCTGCAATGGTCGTAAGTATGAAAAATGGTAACAGGTCATTTTTTTCAGTGCTGTAATTTTGAACTGTCACTAAATGAACTATTGTAAGTTGAGGACTACCTGTACTACTTGTATCTGTGTGCATTCTTTGGCATATCTGAGGCCAGCAAATCTTTATGAGTACTCACACTTGCACCGCGAAGCTGGAGTACCTGTCCAGAGTGGGCAGCTGTGGCAGGAGAGGCCCTACTGTTAACATACATCTCTACCTACAACAGGTGTGATTGTAAACATCATTACCTCCCACAGACCCATTAGATCTCACAGGGTTGGCCTCTTCCGGGTTCCATCTACTAGCCAATGCCATCTGGCTACTACCCAGGGGAGGGCCTTCTCTGTGGCAGCTCCGGCCCTCTGGAATGAACTCCCCGCAGGGATTCGGACCCTCACCTCTCTCCAGGCCTTCTGAAAAGCCGTCAAAACCTGGCTTTGCTGGCAAGCCTGGGGGTGATGAGTTTCCTCTCCTCTCAACTTGTATGATTGTGTGACTCTTGCTTATTTTAATTATTTGTATTCATTTTATGTTCCCCTTTTTCCCCTTTTGAATTGTTCGCCGCCCTGAGTCCTCACGGAGAAGGGCGGCATATAAATAATAAAATTCAATTCAATTCACAGAACCCAGTTTATATGCTAATGCAAGTGTGCTTGCTTTGCAGCAAAGTTTCACTCTGTAAAGAATTGCAAAATAATGTTTAAAGAGCCCCTCTTTTTGGGCACTGGAGTAAACACGGAAATGTACATTATATCCATGTAATGATTTACATAGGATGACTGTCTGTCTCTCTTTTATCTGCAGGAGAAATACAAAAACACTCATTTATGTAGATGCTATAGGGAGCCATTTGATTAGCATTGTAAAGAAAACATCTGTTTTAACAGGATATGAAAGTGTAGATCAGGATTGTGATGATCAAGATTCCTATATAGAAAAGGTCGATATCAAAAAAACATACCTCCCGAGCGTGGGAAAGGAAGGACGACAGGAAACCAGAAAGGTTCTTAAAATAAAGCTTGCTCAAAATACTTATCGTTACAGGATATCAGCACAGATAATTTAGTAACCTCTTTACTTTATCTACTTTCATACTGACAGCTGTTGTTTCCTGTTTAGGTAACCAAGTACAATATAAAAGCACATTAAAGAAACCATTTGGAGTCTTTCTCAGCCTTACCGGATAGGGGTGTCAAACTCATGTCATCACGGTGGCGTTACATGACGTATCGCCCCCTTTGCTAAACTGGGCATGGGCGTGGCCAGTGCATGACGCATCTGGCCTGTGGGCCGTGAATTTGACAACCCTGTTATAGGACAACCAACCTTTGTCCATATCTCAACAAACGTGTGACTTAGAGAGAATTTGACTCAGTCTCTTTGTTTGTGCGGAGTCAGACTTAGTACTCCTGACTAACAAAGGAAGGATTGTGCACCAGTGGAGCATGAGATATATTCATGCTAAAAAGTATTGTAATAGGACAATGCATTCCATCCATCTTGATAATGATTGGCTAAATCTATAAGCCAGAAAACTATAAGAAGAGAGATAGAGGTGCAGTCCCTGTCATCTAATGTTGCTTGACAAACTTGGGTTGAATAAATGTTTTTGCCTTGACTTTGTGAGATACAATATAATAAGTTGCAATTTTCCATTAATACCGTAATATATTTTACAATTTATATGAAGTTTGTCTTTTGTTCAAGATACTCGGAGTTAGCATTTTAACCAGAGGTGGTATTCAGCAGGTTCTGACCAGTTCTGGAGAACCGATAGTGGAATTGAGTAGTTTGGAGAACTGGTAAATATCACCTCTGACTGGCCCCGCCCACATCTATTCTCTGCTTCCTGAGTCCCATCTGTTGTATGGGGAATGGGGATTTTGCAGTACCCTTCCCCTGGAGTAGGGTGGGAATGGAGATTTTACAGTATCCTTCCCTTGCCACGCCCACCAAGCCACGCCATGCCCACCAAGCCACGCCCACAGAACTGGTAGTAAACTTTTTTGAATCCTACCACTGATTTTAACATATAGCCATACTACTACATATACAAGGTATAACCATGATTACATTTACTTTTCAATGGTATTGCTGATTTAATACATTATAGATACTAATTTATTTTTAGCTGTTCTTGAGTTTCCATGAACAAAGAAAATAAAGTTAAGTCTAACCTTGGGAGGACTAAGAATGTATCTAACGCAAATCTACTTTGATGTTTTCCCTTCTCAAATGTTTCTTTCACTTGGGCAATGTTCTTTTCTATGGCTATGTTGCAATTCTTGTGAAACAAGAGAACCGATAAGGGAATTTCAAAGAAGTGAGACATGAGAGGGATGAGTGCTTAGCAAGTTTGGGTGACAATAAGGGCTTGACTAACTTTAAACATTTAGGGGAGATAATAGATTATAGGTGGTCAGAAAGCCATATGATATAACTGGGCCTATCAACCACGCCTGGCAAGGATGGACAAGTGGCTGGTGATAGAAATGTATAAAATATACTGAGGTCTGTAACAGGGTGTGGATTTCTGTTGCTGTGCCAAATAGAAGTTTAACTAGCTCTTTGCAAGAAGCTTTTAATAATTCTTACATCTGGTTGACCCAAGTATTGTGTGAATTTGTTACACACAAAGAAGAGAGGCAAAAGACAACTGATAAAGTAGGGACCTATGGATTGTACTCCTTCTCTCTTATTAATACTGATTGGAACCGGTGGGAGATAGAAAGAGAACCAACATAGTCCAGTGCCTCAGACCCCTAACTCCAAGAGCGATCCAGAAAGATACTAAGAACACACAAACACAGGTATGAACTGCAATTCTTACTAATTTAATATAAGCATACTACATAAACACACATACGATTTGCAACTTAATCAATGCTTAATACATAACTACACCCAAACACGATCTGCAACTCTTAACACATTTAATCAATGCACAATAGATAAATACACAAGTGTGACCTGCAGCTCTTACTAATAAACACATTGTAAGGTTCAGAGATGCACTTAAGTCAACACGGAACCAAAGAGAAGGACTTAAGCAGAGGCTTGTAAGAAGTAACAGCTTTTATTCTGTGTATTAGACTGTATTTTTATTGAGTTCACTTTCACTGGGTATACTGCGGCTTTAGTGGTGTAGTACTACTCCTCTTCCAGTAGATGGCTCTCTTATTCCCAAATCCAATGTTAAACAATCTGTCAAAAACGGCTGATTATTGATAAATCTAGAAAGTTTAGAAATACAAATAAACATGAGAGTTTCTTCCGAAAATCACCTTTTAAATTGTTTAAGCTGTTTTTCAGGTTTTCTATGTTTTAAAGCTTCCCTTGGGCTTCTTTCGCCTCTTGATTTTCAGTTTTTTTCCCTTGCCACTTGCTTAGGCTTGGAAGTTCTTTTTTAGAATTCTTGTACTTAAATCAGATGGTAATTATCTCACTCAGTTTCAATGCTCTGTCCACGAACCGCTCCAGCACAAATCTTACAGTCTGTTGTCCCAGCTTTGTGACTGCCAAAAATGGCCATTGTCCCTGCTGCCATTTGGGAGAGCTTGCTTTGGACCTAATGAGGAAATTACGAGTTCTTGGTGGTCAACAAAGCGCCTCTCCTTCCTTTACTGCCCCTACAAGGCAGCTATGACCCCATGGGTCTCCCAACAGCGGTTACCAGCTGGATTTTGCAAGGCACGGCTGAGTCTACTATTTTCCAGCTGTTCTCACCGCGACATCAACAGGAAGTCTCTCCCTTTGTTTTCTTCTATCTTATCTTCTACTGGGCCCCTTGATGCTGGAGGGAATGGGACTGAGTGCTTTAGCAACACAGGTCAGAAGTGTAAGCCAGAGCTGGGGTCAAAAGTGTAGCAGAGTACTCCATAGGTTCCCGATGTGTGAACTCTGACAGGCAATGATATATGCAGCTTCTGAGGTATGCACAAGGCACTGGGTTGCACAGAAAAACAAGATTTAGATTGATGGCAGAAGCACATGTTTTACAGATGCCAAAAGTTTTACAAAGGCCAAATGTTTTATACAGACCAAATGCAGGTTAAATTAATTCCACTACTAGCAGAAGCAATTCTTACAGAAGCAATGAGCAAGTTAACCTCCTCCTCCTCATTATTATTTCCCTTAACCTAGGTAATTCCATTATTATGTCCCTTCAGCATGATGCCTTGTGAGATTTAAAATTCTCAGTTTGAATCAACAGGAGACATTGTGAACAATACAAGAACTTTATTATTAGAACTTTTGCAAAAGTTGGCTTTCTATGCTCATGTGGATAAAGTCACAGAAGAGCAATGATACATATGAATACAAGTTTTAAATCCAGTTTTTTTTAAAAACCCACCCCATCAACGCCCCTCATCATCATTGGTCAGTTTACATCAGATAAGTATTGGCTGTACAATCCTAACAGCTAGTTTCCCAGACATGCTATCCCCCTGATAGTTGCTACATCTTGATAATTACAACACTATTAATTTGAGCATGGCAGCTGTTTTCCCTTTCCTGCCAATGGTAGTTTGGCCTGGACTGGAATGTACTAATCAAATCAACAGCCTTGTTATTTCCTGAAACCTCATATTCTTACATAATTCCGAAGCTACTGTCCCAAAAGTGGTGTCTTAGGTTATACAGAGGATAAATATGGCATTATTCTTGCTCTTTTCTTTACATGAATAATTCTCATTTCTCTCATGCCCTCGGAGGGGTTGCATATTATGTAGATTGCTTAAGTTGCTAAAAATGTAAGAATCTAGCTAGGAAGATTAGGAAACTGCCACAAGGAAAAGGAAGTGAGAGTCTGGGAAACTGCTGACATATGCTGAATTAGCAATTTCTAGGCAAATTCTGTCTAGAATTAGGTTAACTTAGCCTTTCCATCTTTCAAGGGTGGTTAAATGAAGACCCAGATTGTTGGGGGCAATATGCTGACTCTGTAAATCGCTTAGAGGGTCGTAAAGCACTATGAAGCAATATATAAGTCTAAGTGTTATTTTTATAAATGAGCCAAAAGGGAAGGTTGCTTCAATTGCCTGAAGATGAAAACCTACCATAAACCTATCATAAAAGCCATAAAAAGCTCTGTCTACATATCTTGTATTCCTCCTTCTGCACAGTATTTCAATGAAATTTAACTCACAGCTATGATTATGGGCTCCCATTCACTAAGAGTCTGGGGAATTTTCCCCAACAAAGACAATTTGGCTGCCACATTCTGTAGCAGTTTCATCTTCTAGACTAGGGGTGTCCAAACTTGGGAACTTTAAGACTTGTGGACTTCAACTCCCAGAATTCCCCAGCCACTTGGAGTCCACAAGTCTTAAAGTTCCCAAGTTTGGACCAAGCACACAGAGAACTTTGGGTCTCTTACCTGCTTAGGAGAACAGAACCTAAACAATTGCTTGTCCAAATATTATACTTTCTGTTAGTCCCCTCTCCAAACCCACTTTAAAACAAGCCTGTGTACACATACACGAGTTGCGACATAATCCGACGCCTTTGGGTTGCCGGGACGACGAAAACTGAAAGCAGCCCTCCCCCTCTCCAACCCACCGGGGAATCTCAGAGATCGTTCGATCGAGGCCGAATCCTTAGAATCCTTGAGGGAGTCTCGCGGCGCTCGAAAACACTACATTACCCAAAGTGCTTTGCTGTCACCCAGCGACGCTCTGGGAATGCCAAGCCGGGCTGCCTGGCGGGTGAGCTCCGCGGCCCTTGGAAGGGCTGCGTGGGGATGAGGGCGCCCATATTCTGAGGGAATGAAGGAGCGACGGTTTCTGAGCCGGGCGGGGCTGCACCGGCCTGGCCTGTGAGGGAAAGGAGGCGAGCGACCCAGGCTCCGCGATGAGCTGTCGCTACGGAGGCGGAGGGATGGTTTGCTCGCTCCTGGATCTGTAAGTGGCCGATCCTCTCAGAGCCTCCCGTCACCGAGGAGATTTCTCTCCCGAGCCCCGAACTCCCCTTCCTTCCTTCTTTCATCCAGCCTCCTTCCGTCTCTCCCCTGCGGTTTATTTCTTCGATGTCCGGCTAAATAACGGGAGCAACGCCCGCGGCCCCTCAGGAATCTTTTAATATTAATATTAATATTTACTTTATTCATTAAACATGAAGCTCAGCCAATTGAACATTCAGAAATGCATCACAAATACCAGTGACTGGTGCTAATGGTTGATACGGGTTGCTGCCAGCGTCCTAGGTATCAACCAAGTACCTTCTTAAAATATAAGATGTTCCGAAGAGCGCAGTCTTTTGCAGTTCCGCTGGTGTTATTGCAGGAAGCTGCAGTTTTTGAATGTATCTTGTACAATTCTTGGAAATGGTGCCAAGTGCCCCGATGACAGTGGATATCACTGTTACATGCTTCATCCATAGCCGTGTAGTTTCGATGGCCAGGTAGCGATATTTCGTTATTTTTTCTAGTTTTTTTTTTCTTAGACTCTGGCATCTCCAGGAACAGCGATATCAATAAACTGTACACTTCGGCCCTCTACAACTGTGATATCTGGTGTGTTATTGTTGTTGTTGTTGTTATCATTATCATCATCAGGAATCTTAATATTTATTATTATTATCATCATCGTCATCATCATCAGGAATCTTAATATTTATCATCATCATCATCATCAGGACTCTTAATATTTATTATTATTATTGTCGTCATCATCATCAGGAATCTTAATATTTATTATCATTGTCATCATCAGGAATATTATTATTATTATTATTATTATTATTATTATTATTATATACTTTATTCATTAAACATGAAACTCAGTCAACTGAACATTCAAAAATGTATCACAAATACCATTGATTGGTGTTAATGGTTGATACGGGTTGCTGCCAGCTAGGTTTTATTATTATTGTTGTTGTTATTATTATTATTATTATCATCATCACCACCACCACCACCATCATCATTATTATTTTAAACACAAATAATACAAACAGTACATATACATCTAAATACAAATAAAGAAAGACAAAAGAAAAAGAAAAAAAACAGATATTACAGTGTACACACCCCACAAAGACTCTCCCCCCTTACATTTCTTAGATATACAATATATTCCAATTGTGCCTTATACCCTCCAAAACAACAAATATTCTTGCGTAGGTTCATTCCCTTTGCCTTCCACCAAAACTCCTTTTATAAAATCGCCCCATATTTCATTATAATTATTTAGTTTAATCATGCGTTTTTAAGTTTTAATTTCTGTTGTTAATTTATCATTTGTTGCCATACTCCAAATTTCATTATACCACTCATTTCTTTGAATATTATTTCATCCCCAATATTTAGCCATCACTAATCTAGCTGCCATTATCGAATTTACAATCAATTCCTTTTTTATTTCATTTATATCCTGTTTTTCCACCAGCAACAATAATGCAATCCTGACATATCTAGATTTACATTCAACAGTGCTCTTAATATTTTAGGGGAGCTCTGGTAGTTTCTCCCGATGTGCCTTTTCTATGAGGGAAAATGGAGGAGGTGGAAAGAAAGTTGGGTCACCTAGAAAGCCAAGAAAGTTAACTCAGTTGACTTGAGTTGAAGCAATGATTAAAAACCAAAACCAAAAAAGTGTTCGCGTTCAGAATAAAAGAAAGGCCAAGGCTCTTTCATAAAAGTGGCAAAATCTGATGCCAAAGTAAGGTGGCAGGCTGAACCAAAGTAGGCCTCAAGCCTGAACCAAACTAGGGCTCTATGACATTAAGCTTGAACTTCTCAAGATATAAACTGTATATGGGATGATGGGTTTTGTTTTCTTTTTTTGTGTGTGGGTTTTTTTTTCTTTTTTTTTTCTTTTCCCTCTGCCTTTTTCTATTGTTATGTGATTATGTTCTCTATGTAACAAAAATAAAAAAAAATTCCTATTAAAAAAAAGATATAAACTGTATAGCTTGCTCTTAGGATGTAGTGTGGTTAGACATGAGTTATAGTATCAGCAGATAGGATGTCTACATCCAAAATATGCTGAAACAAGGAATCTATTTTAGCCCATCCGCCTGCTTATCTGTTAACTTGTTTATTAGACATATATTGTTACTTCCCCAAAATACCAGATGTGCTTGTCCGTTGGCTGACCCATGTACCATGACATCCTGTAGACATAATATTTCTGTAACTCAAGGGCAAATCCTGAGATAAGGTAGTCTGATAGACCTAATTATGGCCAAAGTTATATAGTTAATATTCAATATCAAATATTCTGATCAAAGTCGAGATTTTGCATCATTAGTAGAAAACAGTTGCTGAAGTGTCAGTAAGTATTTTTATGCATCTGGGAACAAGCAAACCCAGACAGGGAGTTTCCTGTTATTCTGCAAGATGTTTCTTGTTTTGCTTCTCTAAGCCTCCCTATATGTCACACATGATCTATAATGTGCTGACCATGGATATATTTTTGGAATAGTAACTGTTAGCCATCTGGCATAGACATTTTTGGTTCCTCTTATTACCTTATATGCTTAGATACTGCCTCTACAGATGTTTACGTAATTTGCACTATAAATGTATGTCTTTAAGAACCTTTCGGGGTTCAAACGTTTGTGCTTGTTTGGCATGTTTGAACCTGCGCATTCAATAAACTTTTCCTATATTGCATCGCTTGGCTTGATTGTCTCTTAATTCTACTACAGAGAGGTGTTTCCAAAACTAACAGATGGCTTATGGCTAGATAGGGTGAGCGCGTCATCATCACTATATAAGGAAGTCCCTGAATCCCACTCGGGGTTCAGGCCATTTACTCTTTGCTTTGAACCTGTGCAAATAAATTTTTCCTTCTCTAAAGTGCTGGCTTGTGTCTCGTCACTTTCTACAACAAAAGCGAAGGTTTTAATTCAATTCCTCTTCTGGCTGTGGCCCTAGCACAGAGTTTGTATTCCAACAAGTATTTCTGAGAAGCAGGATGAAGAGTGATGGATTAATTTAAATCCCCAGGATTGGATTAACTGCATCCTAGGATTTGGGGAGGGTGTCAAAATCTGCAAGATGCATCCAGGTAGCATCATTTTTGTACATACCTGTGTCCTCCATGTCAGAGATTTCCTCCCTCTCCACCATCAAATTTTCTCTTAGGAAAACTGGGATACTCAAAAGAGTTTGCCAAACATTATTATTTTTGCAAAAGCCTAAAAAAAATTGTCAGATGGGGGAACTTTCTTTTTAAAAGAAAAAGGGAACTTCCTTTTTAAAAGGAAGATCTGGGAAACCACAGATTAGCTGGTCTAACATCAAAAGCTGAAAAAGTCTGGAGTTATCATTAAGCAATTGAGACATAAGAGTCTTGAGAATAATTTAATTATCAAGTTATCATGGGTTTATCTTGCACAAGTAACTTATCTCATATTTAAGTAAAATAAGTAACCACTACTGGTACACTCAGAGTTCTCACTAAACCAATGAGAAATAAATATACTCCATATGACTACCTATAAGAGATTGAAACTGATAGCTTTGATTTAGATCACACATCATAAACCATACTTGGCCTAATCATAGATTTTTGAATGAATTGCTATTCATTTGGTTCACACATGTTTCTTTCTGGTTTATTGCAAAATATAAAACTAATCTCACCTGTCACTGAGAAATCTCTAATACATGTGTGAATATCTTCAAAAGTCTTCAGAGCAGAGTTAGCAATTATGTAATTTATCTCACTATAATCCAATCAGCACCCATGCAAAGCATGTTTGTGACTAGAACATGTTTAAAATTATTTTATTTCATTTGTTCACATTCCTGTTTGTGACTACTATACTTTGTGCATGTCTATAATGAAGTACTCTAATAGTTTTTTAATGCTTGTTTTTATACTTATAAAAAAAGCCATGTGTATTCCTGAGTAAGACAGTATGATTTTATATCTAATACTGCAGCCATTACAAAATATTATCAACAAATAACTGTTTTACTTTTTCCTCCTCAGATGCCTTAATTGTTTAAGAAAAAACATATCCAAATATGGTGCAGATATTAAGTCTTTGCCTCCCAACATAAAAGATAAGCTGATTAAATCATTGAGTATTGAAGGATCGATAACAGATACAAATATTAGCATGGTAAGATTCCATTTAGATCATGGTCTTTGCTACTTTTTCAGCATTGTGACTTACAATGGAGGGTTCATTTGTAAAGTGATATGCAGAAGATGCTAAACATGAGTGATAAATTGTGGCTCTCTTGAAGGGTTTGAATTGCTATTAATCTTACCCTTGGCCATACTTTCGGGTGAAGAAGTAGATGTTATTGCTTGATATAAATGGAGTTGTTATACAGCATAATTCTTGCTGGATGAAGGGACATATTAGAAAAGAGACAGTATATTAAAGAACAATAAATGTGATGAGAAAAAGCTCAAAAGAAATATTTAGGTGGCGATAGGTGAGGCAAATAGTTCCAAATTATTCTGTTTACAGGATGTCACATACTCCAGAATGCTTAAACTGGAAGCAGTGCACTATTTTATGCCAAAATAGGTTGACATCTAATTGTTTAGCAATAGCATTCTAGACTGTATGAAAGGTATGCGTGTAACCAATGACAAATGAATCTTAGAAACTATATATGTATGCTGAGTTTTGTTGCCTCAGCATGAAGACCCTTTCAGAAGATTGTGTCTTCTACTGCAATGCTTGAGCAGTAAACTTCTTTGTTCTGCCAATGAAACAGAGTATGAAGACTGATACTTCTTCCACCCTGGGGATGATGAGAGTTGCAGTTCGGAAGCGTTTAAAATATGTGCTTGTATATTTTTAGTTTAGTATGCTGTGTGAATCTAGCTACTATAGATGATTTGTAAATAATTTATAGCTTAGCATATTATGGGAATCTAGTAAATTGGGGATTATCTCTTGTTAAAACATGGACTAGAACAGTATATAAAACTAGTTACATTTTTAAAAGTAAGTTGAATGACTTTTTTACTTTCAGTGAGTGTTAAACTGTTAATGAATAGTTTTGATTAAAAAGCTAAGGTTTCAGCATCCTCCCATAGCATACTTTCTATTTCATCATCTTCAATAATTAAGGCCAATGGCTGGGATGGGTTTCACATAGTGCACTAATATTAAGCCCTGATTTGCTAAACCCCAAATGGCTGCATTGTATTAAAACCAAAGCCACAAAAATCATGTTGCAACATAGCATTATATGTGACCCCTGTGAATGAGTTGTCTCAGGCCAGATATATACCTTCTTTGAAGAGTAGTTATCTAGAATTTATTAAATATAAGTAATGACAGATAGGGCACGAAGTCCTAATTCCTAGAGAGTTTGCCTGCAGTGAGTTCCAAAAGCCAAAGTGGGAGGCACAAATATAGTTAAGTCATGGTTCAAAAGTCTAAACACGGGTCATCAGGCAGTCTAGGTTCTAAGGAATAAAATATCCATTGATAACAGGCTTAAGACACCCATTTTGTTTTCCTTTATTTTTTAAAAGTAAAATCTAATTGAAATACTTTCCATTTTTAGGTTCTTCACCCTGCAGTGGAGGCACTGGATCTTCGAGACTGTGACATTTCAGACTATGCCTTGCAACAGCTTTGTAACTGCAGGCATCTTAAAAAGATAAATGTAAATGTTTGGAAAAACAACAGGCTGACCATAACTTCTGAAGGTACACTTTCTGCACAATGGTTATTTAAAAAGCACCGGGAGATACAAGTGATGGCTGTTTGGTTTTTTTTTGTTATGTTCTATTTTAATTTATATGCCTTACAGATTGTTTTAATTAAGTAATCTAAGGAGCAAAGATAGGAACAGAATTTTTTTAAATAGAAGTTAGGAGATCCCATTATGAGTGCTAGATCATTTATGAGTGCTAGGCACAGTGTATACTGACCTATATTTTAATACAACTTAATTATGTACTTGGAAAGCATAGCCTACATTTTTCCAATAAATGTCTGTACTGATAATAATGTACACATAAATATATCAAAACCTATTAGTATTTAAATCAGACTATCCATTCAGGAAATCTGAAACTAAAATTATAATAAACTAAGTAAGACTTATCAGTGAGAATGGCAGCATATACATTTAATAAATAGATAACCAATCAGTACAATTTATTTAAAATATGTTTGTAATCACCTTAATACTCAGTCACAAAAATCAACAATGATTTGATGACAAAGACAGAGATTTCAAGTTGTTAATTTCTTAATAGTCTAAAGATTAATACCATAAGCATGCATTCTCAACCACACTATCACCCAAATCCTAAAAGAAACATTGTGATGTTGCTCTGGCATTTTGTGATATCACACACAAGAATGTAAGGGGCTAAATCTTCATTAGAATTATGTTTGTCCTTCTATTACAATATCAAGGTATGTTGGGAAAAACCTGGTTATAAACATAGCTGCACTTAATAACAATTGAACAAACAGCACAACACAAAAAGTCTCACTTTAGAATTCAGAGGTTTATTAGAATTTAGAGCATAATAAACATAAAGTACTTACATTAATTACATTGCAATGAAAGTCAATCAGACAAAGTCAATCAGCATATTTTCAATATACACAGCATAATTTCCACATACTCAGGGGCACAAGTCCATCACACAGGCACCATTGACTTTTCATGTTAATCAGTGTTCTGTGTGCTGGGTCCACGACCTCCAATAAGTTCACAGATACAACTATTCCTTGATTATAATATATGATACAATATGTTAAAGCAAGTTTTAATATTCCTTAAGTATTGCAGGTAATTTCATTAAGTCAAAACTCAATGAAATCAAACTTTTATATTTAAATGGATTGTAACAGAATTCTATCTACAAGAGAATAACCTGCCTTCCATTTCCAACAGGAGTTGCAGCACTGGCCTTATCATGCCCCTATCTGCGGGAAGCCTCTTTTAAGAGATGCAGCAACGTAACAGACAGTGGAATCCTTGCTCTTGCCCTCAACTGCCCCCTTTTACAAATAGTCAACATAGGTGGATGCTTCAACATCACAGACACATCTTTACAAGCCCTTGGACAGAACTGTAGATCCCTGCACAGTGTTGATTTCTCATCAACCCAAGTAAGAGTGAAAAGCATTATTACAATAGCATTTTAATATATTTTTATTTATATATATTTATATTTATATAAAATATAATATATTTTAAATATATTTTAAATAAATATACTTAAAATATTTATATATTTTTCTTAACATATGTAAGTATTTAGTAAGCAGTGTATTGTCTGAGTCATTTTACATATACATAATTCTAGTAACAATAATATTCTTTACTTGTATATAATAGTATCCTTCCAGTTTCTAATTTCTACCTTTATTGTCTAACCATTGATAAAGCAAATCCCAAGTTAAAAAGTATTCTGTATCTTCTTTATCCTTTATCTTCAATGTTAACCTATCAATTTCCGCAAAGTCTAATATTTTTTTGATTATATTTTCATCTGTAGGAGTTTTCTCATTTTTCCAGTATTTTGCAAATACAATTCTCGCTGCTGTCAAAACATGCAACATTAAATATACATTCGGTTTCTCATAATTTTCTGGTAGTATACCCAGCAAAAATATTTCTGGCTTTAAATCTATGTTGTTTTATCTTTTTCTGTATTGTATTTTCATTCAGAATTTTTTTGCTTTTGAACATGTTCACCACATATGATAGTACGAACCTGGTATCTGGTTGCATTTCCAACATTTGGCGGACATATCTTTAAACAACTTTGCTAGCCTTGCTTTGGTATCAGAACTGGGATTCTAAAATCAAGAGAGATCAAATGGCTGTCTTAATAATTGTAGATACTAGACCAGTGATGGCGAACCTTTTTGACTCATGTGCCAAAAGTGGGGGGAGTACATAGGGGACCTGTGCGGGTGTGCCACACCCATAATGCTATGTGCACGACCACAGCGCGCATAGGCGAATGGCCAGCGCTTTCCCACATTTTTGGCGTGCTTTTTTCGCCCTTCCCAGGCTCCATAGGCTTTATAGGAGCCTAGGGAGGGCAAAAACAGCCTCCCCCTCCGGAGGCCCTTCGGAGCACGAAAAACCGGCCCTACGGGCAAACCGAAAGTTCCGGTTTGCTTGTACTGTCATTTTTTTGCCCTCCAGAACCTTCAGGGAAGCCTCCTGGAGGCCCCTGAAGGCTCCGGAGGGCTAAAACCAACCCTAGGAGCAAACCGGAAGTCTGTTTCTGAACTTACAGTGTGCCCGTAGGGCCAGTTTTTCGCATTCCGGAGGTTTCAGGAAGTTCCGAAAAATGACATCAAAAGAAGGCCAAAGTTAGCTGGCCAGCCTTGCGTGCCTTGACAAATGGCTCCGCGTGCCACTTGTGGCACACATGCCATAGATTCGCCATCATGGTACTAGACTTTGTTCGGTTTTGGTAGGCATTAGATTCTGGGTTCTCAATGTGATGCCCAAGAAAAGGAATGTGCTCCATTGTCATTTCAATTAAAGTCTGTGGAGGTTTAATGATAGGTATAATGCTAAGTGTGCTTTAAATATGAGTAAAATTATGAAAGTTAAAAAGCAGGCAGCTAGCACTGTGACCCTGGAAAAGAGACAAAACATAACAGAAACTCGATGGTTGTCTTTATGTTGTGTGAAAGGAGGCGTTATATAGGCACAATACATTTCACTGTATATGGTAATGCTAATATCTAAGGTAGGAAGATTTGGTTCCTACAGGGAAAATGCAGGGATATTGTAATAAGGTCATCCCCTAAGTACTATCAGAGATAGTTTAATGGTAGAGGTCATAATATGATTTGTTTTATTTTCTTTATTGTTTCTATGTAACAAACCAAAGAGGTATAACATGCAATCTTGTTCAATGTTCTGCATTGTTCCTTAGTAATATTTCAATTGTTTCCAAACACTTTGGTTTCTTATTGAAGTGAGCAGTTTTCCATACAATGAGACTCCCTGTCTAATATGACTGCCATTTAAAGCAGCACATTGTTAAAAATCTCTTGAAAGTAGATGTGTCCTTTTGAAGTTAAAGTAGATATGCTCATTGGACCTGCAAATCATCCAACTAGTTTTGATGTTGCATGCAAGTATCTGCACTCCAAGACAGTAAGCAGAATGCAGGATAAAACTCACATTTGATTTTTGGATTCATACCTTAAGTTAATTAAAATTAATTATTCAATTAATATATTGAAGCTAATGTAAAAGGTCCCCATGTATTTAATAAGTGCCGTCTGGCAAAACTGGATGGAGACCATCCTGCCAGTCCCATCTGGGTTGCCAAAAAGTGTCCCAGCTCAATACTAGGTCATGTTGCTCAGTATGTCCTTTACCCAAATTGAATGTATTGAGGTGGGGATTGTAAAATAAGCTTCATTCTGCAGAAGAAAGTACACAGGAAGATCTGTCTCAAAGCCTAAGACCCCCCTCTCCCCCCAAAACCAACTGGTGGGGTTTTTGTAGCATTTTATCACAAGCTGCAGCGTGCTTAATGTCACAGGATCACAAATTGTTTTCCTGTTCTTTTACAGTAATGTCTTTACCTTATTAGTGTAAATGAAGCAAACATCTGCCCTGCTTGAAGATAGGTTAACCACAAAATTGCTATAACCGTCAATTCAGTAGTACCATAGCATAGCTTCCACCAGTGTACTTCTTGTTTAACAATATACTTCTTTTTTCAGCGATATGTTTTTAATTATAATATGTGCAAAGGTTTGCTGTTTATCCCTTATGCCTTGTCCCTTAATGCACTGGGGATTACACTTTAGCAAGCTAAAACTGAAACTAAATGTTTATTGATATTTGAGTCTTCCCTTCCACATTTACCTCTTTCAGTCTCTTTTCATATGGCTTTCTAATTCTGTATTCATCTTTATTCTCTGTTGCTGAACTTTTGGTGCTCAAAAGTGGACAAAGTGCCTCATTTGTGATCTAACCAAAACAGAGTAATGTGGATTAATAATTTCACATGATTTGAAAAATAAAAATCTGTTGATTCAGCCTAAAATTGCACACATCTGCTTTACAGTCACATCATCATTCTATTCATTTTCTGTTTGCTATCAACCACAATTCCAAGATTTGTTTCTACAAGAGTTATTAAGGCAGGTATCCCTCATCTCATACCTATGCACTCTATCTTTGTAATCTGCTTCAGACTTGTTTAAATTTCAGGGTTTTTTTCCCCAAGCTTTTACTTACTGGTTTAGATGATAAAAGCTTTGACTTTCCTTTCTAATTAAAAAACCATTATTCTGGCCTTGTCATTTACTGTACTTCTGTTTTTAATGCAAGTTATTTTGAAAACACATATAAATAAAAAACAATGGATTGTAGATAGATTTCCATTATTGGAAGAGAAGAAATAATATTTTGGCTTCTATTTGATAAAAGATCCTTTTTTTCCCATTTAGGTCACTGATGATGGTGTAATAGCACTTGTTAGTGGAATGTGTTCAAAAAATTTAAAGGTAACATTTGGATAAGTTTAATTAAAGTTGCTATTAGCAAGTTACATATGTGGGGGTGGGGGTGGAGAAAATTGTAACACAAAGATAATTTTCATCAACATTCAATGGTACTTTTTAAAATGACAGCTGTTAGGCGAACTCCAGAGAGAAGTGTGTCAAAATTAATGTAACTCATATCACCTTTCATACATATTGCTTATATATTATATAAAATAAAATCTTGTTATGTAAAATCTTAAAATGAGTATTATCGGCTACTAAACATGGTATGTTGTTTTTCACTAGTACTATTGGGCAGTAAATATATCTTAAAGTTGTTTTCCATTTTTTGTTTCTGGTTGCATATTATTCACATATAATTTCCTGTGTGCCCAGGAATGCATAAGCAAGAACAGATTTAGGAAGGCGGAGCCAAAAAACTTGGCTGATATAAGTTTAAAATACATGAAGACTGTAATATACTTTTCAGCCCCTTCAGTTTCTGTTCTTCATTCTGTTACCTCATTTTCTCCACCTTTCCTGAATTGGATATTGTGACTTGTGGGATAAGGTGTCCGAAAGAGAATAACACTCCTTTGGGATAGTGGAGAACAATTCATAAAGTTGCATGAGCTGGTCTATGAGATCTCTTTTGAAATACAAATGCACTACTGCAAGAGACTAAACCATAGATAGAAACAAATCCCTACTAAAGCAATCAAAGCTGTTTGTAAAATCAGTTTTCCCAGGCTTCCAAAATTCAGTCAGCCCAAAGGTATATCTCATCACTACTTTCTGAATCTAAAATTAAGGTACAGATGAGATTTTTCTCGTAACTCATATGCTGCTTTCTTCATGTCATGATATACTTAATATATTACTGAAATACAGAAAAAAGGATACCTATATCACCTTTGTTTTTATTTTTGTTTTGGAAATAATGAACAGAGATATTATTAGGAAGAAACTGGTAAATTTCAATGTACTCTTGCATATGAGATTCAAATTACTCCAGAGTAATTTATTAGGAATACCCATGGCTTTATGAAATTATTTGAGGCATTAGTCTCTTCTGTAATTTCTCTTCTTAATACCCTTATTGTTTCAACATTTTGCAAAGCAGAGATTTTATTGAATGAGTGATAACTACTAATGGCATTATTCTTTATCCTTAATAGGAGATCCACATGGAACATTGTGTTAATTTGACGGATATAGCTGTGGAAGCTGTTCTCACATATTGCCCTATGATATATATTCTGTTGTTTCACGGATGCCCACTCGTAACAGGTGACTTGAAATCTTGACTAGAGTAGATTTTCCTAGATGGTCACTGAAAACCACATCAAGTGGCATCAAAATTGCATGCATTATGATCATTAGCTGCAGGATATCATCATGTGCATGACATAACTTGGCTTTGAAAGAAAACATTTCTAACTTCTTTAAACAATATATTTAAAAATGGAAGTCAGTAAAGCAGGGCGAAGCATTAAATGCAAAATATCCTTAGTATTTTAGAACTATTATTACGCTATCTAAAAGCCAGAGTGAGGTTAAAACAAGAGCCCTATGATTATAAAACTAGTTTCCAAGAATAGAAAATCCCTAGTTAATCTCTTTAAATATTTAAAGATATTAACAGACTCATACTTAAAGATATTAACAAAGTAAGATTTGCTTAGCTTTCAAAGGAAAATTTCCAAAAAGCAACCCACCTTAGAAGGAATAAGGGAAAGTTGAAAAAGACATCACACAAGCCAAGACTTATAGTGTCTTTTGCATACTCTAATTATAATTTGGTGGTATGTTTAAATATCGCCATGAAGAGTATTTTCTAGAGATATTGGTGCTAATTCATTGGTAGGAGATGTAATTATTAGATTTATTTATTTTACTTTGATTTATAACTTACCTTTGTACAGTAGCTCAAAGCAATGTACATACTGCTCCTTCCTCCTAATTTTCCCCACAACAATCCTGTGAGGGAGGTTGGGCTGAGAGCACACAAATGATCCACTCCCACTCTGAGCTGCCACGGCTAAGGGTGGAACTAGAATCTGAGATAGCCATTAAGTACTATATCATACTGATTCTATTATTTTATTATCAGATATTTATCTTTAGTTATCTTACTACTGGCTATTATTGCAGTTTTAACATTCAAACTCATATCTTCTCAGTAAGAAATAAGATTGGTCTCCTTTTCCAATAGTTGTTTCTTTGATTTCCATGGATGAGGATGTAATTATTAGCATTTATATAGTGAAAGGACCTACTGTAGAAATTACTTTAAGAATGTAATAATAGGGACAGATTATTTCGTGAAACAAAAATGTGTCTTTAAAAACTGCTTTGTGAGGTTCCCCATGTCAGGAATGATCTGTTAGTTTTTTTCAACATGGCTGGCTGGGGAATTCTAGGAGTTGAAGTCCATCCATCTTCAAGTGGCCAAGGTTGAAAAACATTGATCTAAGCTGTGATTTCTAAAGGTTTGAACAACACAACTAGGAATTACATCTTGATTTTACATTCACATATGAAAACTATTTTAAAGAGTTGATGGTCTGAGTTCAGGAAAAGATGGCATAGAATTTACTGTCCACTCCTGCTTCAAAGTTTGTGCATTCTCTATTATCCTTTCACCATTGTAACACTTTGGCCTTTTTTCACATCTTCTAGAACAGGAGTGTCAAACTCACCACATCATATTGCTGTCACGTGATGTTTTGTGACATTTTTCGCATTCGTTGAGCTGGGGTGGGCGTGGTCTGCACATCAGGCCCGCTGGCCGCCAGTTTGACACCCCTGTTCTAGAACTATTCATTGAAAATTAAACCTTGTTTTCATTCTTTGAATTCCTGCTCTGGGGAACTCCTGCCATTAAGAAAGTCATAACTTGCTTATAACATATGGGGGTGAACACTTTGTAAAAGCCAGCAAAATATCTAGTAAATATAAATATTGAAGTGGATTTTGGTTATTTACACACTGGTCTTGTAGGAAAATAGCTTGAAGCCCATTCCTTCCCATTACTATTTGTTTAATCTTGTTCCCTGTCATAAACATTTCCTTAACTTTAAAAACAAAAACTAAATATACTTTATTTACAGATCGCTCCCGAGAAGCACTGGAGCAGCTGGTTGGACCCAAAAAATTCAAGCAGGTTTCATGGACTGTTTATTGATTTTTGTTTGAAATCACAAGGCATTACTTCTTTAATTCCCCCCCCCCCCCGCACAAAAGGACCATTTCTGAGAGTCTTCTGATTAATCTGTACATTTGCTGTTGATACTGTAGTCTCAAGTTGGAGAAGAGCAAACATGCTACTCATGTTTCTTTTTCTCCAAGTTAGTGTTCTGCAGTTATCAATGTTCTGCAGTGTTTTGTGTTCATGGAAGTTCGTGAAGAGGGCTTTAGGGCACTGCTTCTTTTAAAAAAAATAACCATGACACTTTTACCAATAAAGGACCAACAGTAAATAAGGAAATGCAAAAAGCAGAGAGAACACCAGTAAGCTAATGGAGCAAATGTCATGGAAGCATCTTCTTGTGCTGCCTGTTCTGCTGTCATTTAGGTGGAGACCAGTTCTATTTCTAGTTGTCCCTTGTAACAGGAGCCATGATTTGTTTGTATCTGAATAAAACCTCCTTCAAGTTGTACAGTGCATGAATTTCATTTAATTCTCTTAATAACCAGTCATAGAATGTGTTTGTAGAACTCAACATTGTTATTTTCAAGGCAAAAAGCTCATGTGGGCTTTTGCTGATACTGGAGAATGGGATGCCATATATTCCATTCTAATTAAGGAGTTTTTATTTATTTGGTTTGTAACCCCTTCCTTCTTCTCAACTACCTATTAAAGGCAACATAGTAACATTCACTGTAGATTTATTTTTGAAAGCTTTTGCCAAAATAAATATGTTAGTGTGTAAGCTGATGCAAGACTCTTAATTATTTTTGCTACAGAAAACTAACATGAATACTTTTGGGAAATTATCCCACTAAGACATTATCATTGTCTTTATAAGAAAAATATTGACCAGCATGAGTTTTGACATTCTCTAGATAGATATAGTAATGTTCTACTCTTTCCTTTCATTATGCATTACTACTAATTGTTGTTGAATAGGGATTTTGACATTCTTCCTAATCAAATAATGTAGCACAACTTTTAAGATGTCCCACCCAGCACTCTTTAGGACAGTACATGGAGTAAAGTGAGACGAAACACAGAAAATACAAAGCTTGATCAAACCTATGTGAATAGTTGCGTTGAAGCAGAAAGCAGCCTTTGTGAACATATTCACAAGAACACAGAAGTAGTTGCTTCTGTATGACAATAATTAGCTTAATAGAAGTCAAGCCAGAAAGATCCACTCATTTGCAAACATGAGTAATAATAAAGTCATGCCAGAATGGATAAAACGATATTCCATTTCAGACCAGGATGTTACATCAAATATGTGCTAGAGTGGCTGACCAGACATGATAGATAAGAAACAACAATCGAAGATCAAACATTTATCCTCATAAATGTATCCCGGTAGATGCCTGTTATAGAATAGTATGAAAAGACGACAATGTTCTGGAAATCAAAATACAGCAAACTGTCCCAAGGTTCCCCCCCCTTCCTAGATGGATCATCCACCGACTACCCAGTACCAACAACTGAATTTAGAAGTTTCATTAGATATAAAACTGCTGTTGATAGGCCACCCTCTACCAATAAAATTTATTGTAATTCGCATAAGCAGTACTGTGTATATTTTTTAAACAATGCATTCTCAACCACAAAGTTTTTTGTACTGTCCTCTCTAATATGGCTGCAAATAAAGTGTTTTAAAACTATTGGAATATACATAGTGATAGAGGCTAAAATCTCAGTGTATGAGAACTGGAATTCAAGAGATTCAAAGTAACGTCAACTGATTTAATATTTCCAAGACCTCTGAAAAATTAAGGCTGATAATTCCAGATAATAGTTTTGGTTGAACCGTTGTATTCTTCCGGTGATGATTGAGGGAGAGCGTATTCACTAACTTTGTGCAACTTTCTCTGAATTCTGTTGGTCACAAAATAGGGTCTGCCAGGATCCCCGATCAGCAATCCAGTCTTGTCATCCTGGATGCACTTCTTCAACCATTCAGAGAGGCTGTCTGCAAGTTCTTCATTGTAAAACATGTCCCCTAAGACAATAAGGTCCCACTTGCCTATATCTGTACCAATCAGGTTCTCTGTTAAAACAGGGATGGGGTCTATGTTGTTCAGCTCACAGTTAAGCACCATGGCAGCAGCTGCAACTGGAATACCAAGAAAATAACAAGGGCAACGTCAACATTATTTCTCTCAAAATCCAAGATTAACAAATAACTTTGTACAATTAAAACACTGGGTAATGTTTTTTTCTTTTTCAATTGCTGTAGAAAAGGGTGCAGGAAAGAGCTGACAATTGTGACTTGAAATTTTGACATAATCTTGTAAAATGTAAATTTTAGGTTACATTTCCTGGAGAAAATCTGATGCAAGGTAAGGTTTTGTTTTCTAGTTAAAAAAAATGCTTATTACTTGCCTTCCCACTTCATTAGGTCAAACACATCCTCCTACATATACTTTTGCCATCTCTGATTATTAGTTAAGTTTTTAAATGAAAGACCAGTTAAGTTTTAGTTAAGTTTTTAAATAAGACCAACTGATAGGTTTCCTATGAAGAACACCATAGTACCATTGCCTCAAGTACCTGCAGATGGGAGAATAAGGTAATTGAAAGCCATTCTTCATATCAGTGTTTTTAAACGTGGTAACTAACGTGTGGACTTCAATTCCCAGAATTCCCAAGCCAGCTAGGAGTTGAAGTCCACACCCCTTAAAAGCTGCCAAAGTTGGAAAACACTGCTTTGTATAAAACACATGTTCCAGAACCTGCCAAGTATAGACAAACCTGCATTTCTAGTACTCTATCATGGGAGAGTAAAAAAATAAACATTTGCTGAAGGAGATGAGGAGCTGTTTTCTTATTTTAAAGGCACTTACGATGTGTAAAATTAAACCATGTGACCTATTAACTTTTAGCTTGGTCTGAGATATGAATTCTATCATAACTCGGCATTGTCTCTTTTTTCTTTTTACCCACTTCCCATTATGATTAGAATTCTATTATGTGTGAGCTTGTTGAACAAATCATAGTTTAAGAAACCCGAGTTACCATTATGTGTAAAATCTATGTAGATTTCAAAACTTGGATTTCAAAACATGCTTGACACTGTTAGGTTTATCGTAGTGAACTTAGCTTGTCCTACTTTTGGTAGAAAATAGCTTACCAGGATCGATATCATTTGCAACAACTTGTGATGCTCCACTTAGTGTAGCTGCAATAGCTGTTGCTCCACAACCACTTCCTAGATCCAGAACTTTCTTCTTCTGGACCACTTTTGGATTATCAAGAAGGTATCTGAAAATGAAGAATAGTAAAAAATAAATTGTAAAGTCTATTACAGTAATCAGCTCATTTCAAAATGCCTTAACTCAATTTGATCTGAAGTTTACATCTATCAGCAAAATGCTAAAAACTTTATCTTTTAATATCAAAAGTGCTTCATCATCAACTAGGTTGAAATTGTATGAGAATAACCAAGAGAAATTACAGTTGTTACAAATTATTATTTTTACAAAACACACGTCAAGCTGAACTTCAAGAGTGAGCTTCTGCAACAAAAATCATATCCATTGGATATCATGGAAAATTCAGGAGCTTGATTAATCCTAAGGATCATGAAGGCCACCTCTGGAATTCATAAGTGGAAGGATGTCTTAGTATATAATAGAGTAAAGGTTCCCTTCACACATATGTGCTAGTTGTTCCTGACTCTAGAGGGCGGTGCTCATCTCTGTTACAAAGCTGAAGAGGCAGCGCTGTCCGAAGACGTCTCCGTGGTGATGTGGCTGCCATGACTAAATGCTAGGTTGGCAGAAGCTGGGACAAGTAACGGGAGCTCACTCCGTTATACGGCACTAGGGATTCGAACTGTTAAACTTGCCAACCTTTCTGATCAACAAGTTCAGCATCTTAACCACTGAGCCACCACGTCCCACCTTAATATATAGTGCATTAAGCCATATTTATTTTAATTATGATTTAATAAATAAATGATTTGCTTTCATGAATTGTGCTACCTCAGAAACTATGAGACACAAAAGCTAGGCTTACAGCCAATAAAAGCTTGAGCTGTATCAACACAACTAATAAACATAACAGGAAACAGGATGCTTCAATGGTGGAGGTTTTCAAGCCAAGGTTGGACAGCAATTTCACTGAGATGGTCTCAGTATCTCTATCCTGGACAGGAGGTCCAAGGTCACCTCTTCCAAACTCATGATTCTCTGAGATAATCAATCAACTGTGGTGCTTTACCTACAATGATCACCAGGGGCAGTGTTAACTGGCTTCAGCTTGTAAAGCCTAAATAGGACAAAACCGGTCACATACTGCCATCTGGTGGTCAATATAAGTAAAAGCCAAGCACAGGGGGTAGAATACATATGTAAAAATAGAGAAATTGTTAAAAAAAATCCTTTAAAAGGAGTTGTGGTATGGCATGATGTTTGTAATCCATATCTCTATGATATAAGAGCTTAAGATGAGGGAAGTAGATCATATATACTTAAAGGTGCCAAGGTTGGAGACCCCTTTTCCGTATGCTATTATAGCATCATTCAGTCTGCTTCCTATTAAATTGATTGCACAGCAGGTAACTCTCAGCCTTCTGGTGTTCTATACCTGGATAATCCTTGGCCTCCTGGCCAGTACATTGCCCAGTAGGGCTCCCCGTAGGGCCACAAGGCAGCTTTGTCATGCCAAAACCTGCAATTAGGGGTCAGAAGACGTAATCTTATCTCCGGGGTCAGGTTCCCAGTGTCAATGATTTCGGTATTCTCCTCTAGAAACATTCTCAGCTTGGGGTCTACATGAAGTCTTCCGAATGTTCTTCCCCGGTAGCACCTCCAAGACAAACAGCCTCTCTGTCTCTGCTTCAAGTCTTTTCTAAAGCTGGCCCTACCACAAAAGTGCAGCAATCTTCTCCAGCCGAGGAAAACCATGTGTCTTTCTCCCCCGCCTCTAGGCCAATGTCTTCCCAGCTTCAATATAGATCTTTAAAAAGATTTGCCTGGAGCATGTCAAGATTCTCTAATGTCAGCTTGGGAATGAGGAGATCTCATAATACTGGCTTTTCAGAAAGAATGGGCAATGTTCCTGGAAACAGAAGAACAGATTTTTGGTTCCTGAAAAGAAAAGAACAGATGTTTACTATGCAGATTGTTAATGTTAATGTTTAATAAATTTATATGCCGCCCAATCCCGAAGGATTCCGGGCGGCTTACATAAAAAACAATTTAAAAGAATACTAAAAAAGTTTAAAAAGTAGAAGACAAAACAAGTTAAAAAGACACAACATGCACTCAACCTTAGTGGGGGTGGACTTCATTCAAGAGGTCAACAGCCCCAGGCCTGCCGGAAAAGCCAGGTCTTAATAGCCTTGCGGAAGGCCGCGAGAGTGGGGAGGGTCCGGATCTCTGGGGATAGATCGTTCCATAGGGCCGGGGCAGCTACAGAGAAGGCCCTCCCCCAAGGAGCCACCAAACGACATTGTCTAGTTGATGGCACCTGGAGAAGGTCCATCCTGTGAGATCTTATCAGACGCTGGGAGGTATGCGGCAGAAGACGGTCCCGTAGATATCCAGGTCCTAAGCCACGTAGGGCTTTAAAGATTTGTCATAGGTTAATTACTTAAATGAGAACTAAGGCAGGCTGTGCTTTTGTATATATTTTGTATTATTCTTTTATTTAACAATCTCTCTCTGAATTGTTTTATGAATAGGGATGGAGGCTTTTGTTAAGGCCACTAAGGTAAAGGTAAAGGTTCCCCTCGCACATACTTGCTAGTCGTTCCTGACTCTAGGGGGCGGTGCTCATCTCCGTTTCAAAGCCAAAGAGCCAGCCCTGTCCAAAGACGTCTCCGTGGTCATGTGGCTGGCATGACTAAAGGCCGAAAGCGCACGGAACGCTGTTACCTAAAGGTGATCCCTATTTTTCTACTTGCATTTTTACATGATTCCGAACTGCGAGGTTGGCAGAAGCTGGGACAAGCAACAGGAGCTCACTCCGTTACGTGGCGCTAGGGATTCGAACCACCGAACTGCCGACCTTCCTGATTGACAAGCTCAGCGTCTTAGCCACTGAGCCACCACATCCCTTTAAGCCCACTAGTACACTCTGTTTAGTCTTCTCTAAGTGGCAGAATATTTTTGAACTTTGAATCTCTTACTCGCAAAACCCATCTTCCATCACTCACTTCGTTATGAATAGCGTAAATTAAATTTTGATCTCACTTTTTCCTGATTATTACAGATACAAACGTTTGCCTAGTTTTCCAACCAACAGGTTCTCTTTTCATTATAAACCCATTACAGATAATTATGTCTTTGCATGTTTATTACAAATGCTTTATTTGTGACCAAATCAAGAATTGGGGGGGGGGGGGTGGGATGGTAGTTCAAAAGGCATATGAAAATCTTGTTGAAAAGAAGCATGGAAAAAATAAATGTTGTCAAATAAAAATTGTGCATTTCCAGAATAGAAAAAAAAAAGCTTTTTAAAAAAGACAGCCCATACAATTCATTTTTTAGTTCTTTACCTCCACCTCCTCCCTTAGGGCTTTCTTATTTTAGAACATTAAAATCTCCTTCCAAACAAGCTTGATGCTTAACAACTACATGGACATATCCATGTTCACTTCCTGTATTGCTGCCTCTTGGCAGCAATACAGAATTCTAAGATTCTCCCCCCCCCCCAATATCCTAGTTTAATTTATAACGCTGAGATTTCCTGGTGAATTCCAGTCCAAGAACTGGAAGAGATCAACTAGATGTAGTGATGCTGGTTTTACTGCGAGAGGAGAAATTATATGTATCTCTTTCCTTTCCTTTAGATGCATTCCTGTGTAATTAATTAAATATCCACTTTTACAGCTAACATATCCAAATATACCTTCCTTCTCCTATTTCCCCCAAAACAACAACCCTGTGAGGTAATTTGGGCTTGAGAGAGTGTCAAAGTCACCCAGGTGACTTTCATGGCTAAGGAGGAACTTGAACTCACAGTCTCTGTCTTTTTAGCCTGGTGCCTTAACAACTAGACCAGTGATGGTGAACTTTTTCGGCATTGAGTGACCAAACCGCAACATGTGCACGCATATGCATGCACTGGAATACCAGAAATCCGAAGACCAGGCGGCTGGCATGTGCATGGCGCACCGGCCAAGTGGTTTTTGGGTTTCCGGCGCTCTGGCATGTGCAAAAACCAGCTGGCCAGTATGTGCATGCGCATGCTGGAAACCAGAAGAACAGTTGGCAATGGCACATGTGCCAAGAGAGAGGTGCCTGCGTGCCACCTCTGGCACGCATGCCATAAGTTGGCCATCACAGCACTAAACCAAACTGGCTGGTAATGATTGAAAATGTAGTACAGAATTGAGCAAGTATTTATTTCAGACATGAAAGACTTAAACTCTTTCTGTTCTAGTCTATGAAACAAGGTATAGAATGGGGTGACCTTTCTCATCTTCAATACACAAAATTAAAAAAAAAAATCCTTAACCTTGGGTGGTCTTATCTTTGGCAAGAGGAGATAAAGCCCTCCAAGGACAACATCAGATAAACTTATCCTCCTTTCCTTTGGCAAAAACCAGGAGAGACAAAAGTTATGTGTGATCCAGATGTGATTCATTATGGAGTCTACACCTCCAAGTGGTGAAAGATCATTACACATATAATTGGAAATATGAGAGGGTCTGTTCCCCAACATATCTTTGGAGTTTTCTGACTGGCAGAAAGGACATAAAGTTTTTTTTTTTTTTTTAAATCTATTCATTACTGCACTGTTTCTCAACCTTGGCAACTTGAAGCAGTGTGGACTTCAATTCCCAGAATTCCCCAGACAGCAAGAAGAGAATGACTAGCAGCAAAGTGGCTGGACTCGAGTACAGTGGCACCATTGGGAAACTTCAAAGGCCATATTATGAATAAGTCTTCCTGGAGAAAAACTATCTACCGTATTTTTGGAGTATAAGGCGCACCGGAGGATAAGAGGCAAATTAAAAAAAAAAAGTTTTTGCACTCTGCAAACCTCCCCAAAACAGCCTGTTTTTCACAAAAATGGACCCGTTCCCCCCCGCAAAAAAGGGCATGAATAGCTCTTAGGAGGCTTGTAGAGTGCTCCTGGGGTGGTGGGGGCCTCATAAATGAGCAAAAAAGGGCACATTTCCCCCCAAAACGGGCCTGTTTTTTTGCAAAAAAAGGGGAGGGCATGGATAGCCTTTAGGAAGCTTATAGAGTGCTTCTGGGGGCTGGGGGGGCAAAATTGAGCAAAAAATGGCCCATTTTTTGCTCATTTCTGCTCTGCTTAGCACCCAGGAGCTCTCCGAAAGCCTCCTAAAGGCTTTGCACGGCCATTTTGGTGAAGAGGGCGGGGTTTCGGGAGGCCAAAAATGCTGTATTCAGTATATAAGACACACCCAGATTTTCAGCCTCTTTTTTGGGGGAAAAAGGTGCGTCTTACACTCTCAAAAATACGGTATGTCAGAGGTGCCAAACTGGCGGCCTGCAGGCCGGATACATCACATGCTGGTCACGCCCACACCTCAGTTTAGTGAAGGGAGGGAAAGTCACGATATGTCATATGACGATGTGATGATGCAAGTTTGACACCCCCAATCTATGTGGTTGCTAGGAGTCAAAAATGATGTTGTTTCCTGAGAACAACTGATGGGGATTTGCAAAAGCAGAGGGATCTTTCCGAGGCCTATGCAAAGGTCACTCCCAACAGTAACCTGTTTCCCGGAAAATAAGACCTCCCCGGATAATAAGCCCAATTGGGCTATTGAGCGCATGCACTATAATAAGCCCTCCCCCAAAAATATTAAAACACAGCAGCAGCCACAAGGTGACCACACTCACCGCCTCCTGCACCTCAAATAATAAGCCAAATGCTTACTTTGGGGGTCAAAAGAAAACAAGGCCCTGTCTTATTTTCAGGGAAACACGGTATAGTTAGTCCTCAACTTACGACCACAATTGAGCCCAAAATTTATGTTGTTAAGTGAAAATGTTGTTAAGTGAATTTATCCCATTTTATAACTTTTCCTGCTGCATTTGTTGAGTGGATCATTGCTGTTGTTAAATTAGTAACATGGTGGTTAAGTGAATGGGTTCTCCATTGATTCAGCTTGTGAGAAGGTCGCAAAATGAGATCACATGACCCTAGGACACTGTAACCGTCATAAATATGAGTCAGTTGTCCAGCACCTGAATGTAAATCACATGACCATGGGGATGCTGCAAGAAGGGTCATCAGTGTGAAAAATGGTAAGAAGTCACTATTTTCAGTGCCGTCGAATGGTTACCAAATGAATTGTTGTAAATCAAGGACTATCTGTACAGTCCACCTAAAGCCCACCTTAAGCCAGCTCCTCTCAGATCATCTTATGACCTTATCAAGGCTTATTAATATTGCTTACTTTGCATTTGCAATGTCTAGCAATCATCAGCACATTTGCCCCTAATTTCCAGTAACAAGTAGCACAGCAACCCCCCTCCCCTCCAAAAGTTCCTCTTTTCACACAGCATAGCATTACTTTTACATATTCAGCGAAAATATTTATATTTTAGCACAATCGTTGAGTTCAGAATGTATTTTAAGCAGAGATTTGAGAGTCACAATAGCCCTGGAGATACTATCTAATTTGGGTAATGAAACATCTGCAAGAAAACAAGCAAGGACCCCTCATATCAACCCTCAGCTACAAATATTTTCCTTTATTAGTACCCCGGATTTCCTGTTCACGCCTTGTCTACATTTGGGGTCCTGTCCAGGGGTGGGTTTCTCGCCCTGTTCCAACCAGTTCGGTTGGAAGGGGGCTGGTGGCGTCCTTGTGCACGCGCGCAGTCCATGCATGCGTACTAGCATCTGTGCGATGCTCCAGCTGCTCCTGGAGGATCGCGCAGCCGCTGTATGCGTCCTGCACATGCGTGGAAGCGCAGAACTCGTCAAAACCAGGTAAGGAGCGCGGGCGGGCGGGTGGGCCCTTCGCCGTTCCCGTAAGTTACTTACTTCCGGGTTCGCCGACCAACCGGTTCGCGGGGACCGCCACGAACCGGTTGAAATCCACTCCTGGTCCTGTCTCAGCAAGTGTTTGCTAGGGATTTAGCTAGCAAAATTGTTTTTATTCCTCTCTATGCAAGAACTATTAGCTAACTTCAATTTGAATTTGAATTTGAATTTAATAAAATTTATATGCCGCCCAATCCCGTAGGACTCCGGGCGGCTTACAAATACAATGCTGCGATGGTTGTATTCACATAAAGGCCAAGGAAGCCAACGTTAGGAGAGGGTCCTAGAATACAGAGATTTCTAACCTTTCCTCCACATCTCCAATCAATAAGCATTTCTCATAGTAATGGATGTACAAGCACACAAAGCCAGACTAATCTTCTACATTCATGGCTTCCATTCCAGAATGCAACAGACACAACCATCATCAGAAGGAAGCAAGGCTAAATTATACATCGTACCCAGCTGTAAATATGAATTAGCTTCTTTCAAGCTTCTATAAGACTTGAAATTTTGGGCAATCTGGAATGGCGGCGCCTGCGGTATGATCTAAGCACAGTGTGCAAAATTGTCTGCCTTACCTGTCAATGAGTTCTTCAGCCTCAACCTCAATAATACACTGGCAAACAATCTATACAAACTCAAAGTAAACCGCTCCAAACTTGATTGCAGAAAATATGACTTCAGCAACCGTGGTCAATGCCTGGAATGCTCTACCTGACCCTGTTGTTACAGCCTCAAACCTCCATAACGTTAACCTTAAACTGTCTACCGTGGACCTCACCCCATTCCTAAGAGGTCCATAAAAGGGGCATGCATAAGTGCCCACCGTCCCTGTCCTACTATCCCCATCTATTTGTATTCATTTCTTTTGTTTATATCCATGTTTATATTTATACCTGCTTTCTTGTACATGTTTGACAAACTAATAAATACAAATACAAATACTTGTTCCTTTGGGTTGAAACAGCTGTCCAGGAGGAGGACAAAACAGGAGATTAATTCAAACGCCGTTTTTCTGTATTCCCTTACAAAATGCTGAAGTTTGTTTATAGACCATCCTGTGCATTAAATTCACATGCAAAATGCAAAGCGTCAGTAACATTATTAGGCAAATAATTTCTAATCCCTCCCTAGTCAACCTCCAGGTTTTGTTTTTTCTCTTGTCCAAAGGGGGAAAAATATTTGACTAAAAAACATTTCTTTGAAAAAAAATATGGTGAATTTGCAGACTAAGAAAAAAAAATAAGCCTGGAGCGACAGTGAGTACAAATTCTTGCTTTATGCTTCCTTTATGCCTATGATTTGGGGAAAAGGGGAGAGGGAGGTTATACTAATAATGCGACACACACACACACCAACAATCCCATTTCTTGTTAATTCGGAGTTATAAAATATGAAGGTAAAATGGACCTGGCTCGATTGTGAGATTGGTTAAACGCCGCAGGTATCAGAAAAAGATCCCGGCTCTTCCCTCGTTTTGTGATTCAGATCTGTGTTTCTCGCCCCGCCCCCCAGGACGCGCGGACTTCAACTCCCAGAATTCCCCAGCCAGCATGTTCGTTAGTTTGGCTGGCTAGGGAACGCTGGAAGTTGAAGTCCACGTTTCTGGAAACGTGCGGGTGACGAAGAAAACCGGGAGGCCGGTTCTCCATTGAAGGAGAGCCGCCTTCCGCGGACATGCCGACCAAGCGATCGGAGTCTCCTGCCACTGCAATCCCGGCGGCGCCTTGCTTTTCCAAAGGCCTCAGGTTCAATTGGGAACCGGAAGGGTTAGGTGTGTGTTCCTGCCTATTATTTCAGAGGTCTTTCAAACTTGGCAACTTTAAGACTTGTGGACTTCAACTCCCAGAATTCTCCAGCCAGCTATGCTGGCTGGAGAATTCTGGGAGTTGAAGTCCACAAGTCTTAAAGTTGTCCATTTGGGGACACCTGTATTAGCTATTCTTAGTCCCTTGGTCTAGATTCGACCCACCTATTTCTTCTAAGCAGTGCCCCACTCCCCCTGCGTGGGTTCCCTGCATAGGATTGGGATTATAAATCTGTAGAGATTCCCAGTGAGAAAAAGAGCATTTTTTAAAAAAGATTTATACATTGCAAAGCCCCAAAACTACACCATCATGTTTGCTAAGATGCAAAGATCCAGAGGGCAATTTCTAAGGGTGGGAGGGTGTGCCCTACAGACAGTCCTCGATTTATAACCTTTAGCAACTATTGGAAGTTACAACAGCACTGAAATCATCGCCTGCCCTCCAGTCAGAGCCGAGGAAGCTTCTTTTGGATGAGAAGCCAAACGTCTTCTTTTGGGAGCTTCATCACTGGAGGCTTCCAAGGAAAGACTGGACTGCCATTTGTCGTGGACGGTGTAGAGTCTCCCGCTTGAGTGGGAGGGTTGGACTAGATGACCTACAAGGTCCTTTCCAACTCTGTTAATCTAGCTATTAATACTGTCCCAAAGGACAAAGGTGCTTTTTCAGGAGGCAACTGGACTTTCTTGTTTTTTTTTCCGTTTTGAAGACGTTTCGCTTCTCATCCAAGAAGCTTCTTTAGCTCTAATTCCCCACTATCCTGTCAGAGCTGAAGAAGCTCTGTTGAAGATAAACTTCAATCACAGAAACCTATAAAGATCCATCCACTCATTCAACCATTTGGTCAGATGCCCCAGAACCACAAACCCTGGTGGTTCTGCTTCATCAATAAACAGAATCTTTCTTTTCAATCAACCTTCATGTTATTATTTCCTGTGTCTTCCTCCCAGCTTGGAACTGAACCAGATGGATTTTTCTTCCAACACCCATTATACAGATAACCAACAATGAGATTGAGGTAAAGGTAAAGGTTCCCCTTGCACATATGTGCTAGTCATTCCCGACTCTAGGGGGTGGTACTCATCTCTGTTTCAAAGCCAAAGAGCCAGCGCTGTCCGAAGACGACTCTGTGGTCATGTGGCCGGCATGACTAAATGCCAAAGGCGCACGGAATGCTGTTACCTTCCCACCAAAGGTGGTTCCTATTTTTCTACTTGCATTTTTACATGCTTTCGAACTTCTAGGTTGGCAGAAGCTGGGAGAAGTAACAAGAGCTCACTCCATTACACGGCGCTAGGGATTCAAATGGCCAAACTGCTGATCTTTCTGATCGACAATCTCAGCGTCTTAGCCACTGTATCCCCTATGAGATTGAGAGACAATGATTGATGGAAGGGCAGCCATAAATTCTTTCATTTTAAATTTTGATATTGTGTAAAAATAAAAACAACCTAGAATCCTTAATGAGTTACTGAAAATTACTCCAAATCCACCAATAAAGCCTGTTACCACTACCCAAGCATGTTGTAACAATTATATTCTCATTGAGTCCAGGGAAACTTGAATCCACACCTCCAGATGTGAAGCTTTATTAGATGGACTTGGGGCTGTAGCTCTGGCTTAGGCCAATCCACTTCCCAAGACTATTGTGGAAATAAAAAGGATTTAGGGAAACATTAAACGTTGCTGTCTTTTGGGTGGGGAGAGATACAGTTAAAGACAAAAGGTGATCATTTATCTAATTTGAGTCTGTTTTTCTGTATGGCTAACCCTTTTGCCATCATTTGCCAAAAATGGGGGGGGAGCACAGGGAGGTCGTGTGTGGGTGTAGCCACACCCATAATTTTATGCATGTGAAACACACACACCCCTGTGCATGCGCACACGCTACCCCCCTCCGCTTTTGGCACAGGATGGCACGATGGACCCGTTTTTCACCTTCCCAGGCTCCAGAGGCTTTCTAGGAGCCTGGGGAGGGTGAAAACGGCCTTCCCGCCTCCCCCGGAAGCCCTCGATGCTTCAGGAGGCTTCTCTGGAGCCTCCAGAGGGCAAAAAACGTCCCAATGCGCAAACTGGAAGTTTGTTCCCAAACTTCCGGTTTGTGCATTGGTTGTTTTTCGCCCCCGGGAGGCTTCAGGGAAGGCTTTGGAGGGCAAAAACCAGCTGAAAAAGAAGACTAGCTGGCCAGCGCATCCCATAGGTTCACCATCACGGGTCTAATCTATGGATTCAACTAGCCATTCTTATCTAGAGATGACTATGACTTCTAGCAATAGAGAGGTCTTGGATCTAATATAGCCATGATGTAATGCACAAAAACAAGTAAAGAGAAAACAACCTGAATCCCAACCTGTACGAAAAGACTTGTTCCTAGTTTATACAATGAGTTGTCCATCACCAAGGTAACTGGCAACCTATGTTCTGGAACTTTCTTCTGTGACATCTGTTCAGAGGGAGAATTTAATTTTTTTAAAAAAAGTTTAGCACCTTGTGCCCGGGGTTCACAAATTGTGCTTTTCAGCTTGTTTTACAGGTAGTTCTCCACTTACAACAGTTCACTTAGTGACCATTTGAAGTTACGACCGCATTGAAAAAAGGCACTTAGCATTTTTCACACTTATGACAGTTACAGCATCCCCATAGTTATGTGATTTACATTTGGATGCTTGACAACTAGTTCATATTTACGACGGTTGCTGTGTCCCGCGGTCATGTGATCATCTTTTGCAATCTTCTGAAAGGGGAAGCCAGCTTCACTTATGAACCCTGTTACTAATTTAACAATTGCAGTGGTTCATTTAACAAATGTGGCAACAAAAATGTGGCAAAGCTCTCTAAACAAATTTTTCCCTTAAATTCTGGACTGAGTTGTGGTCATAATTTGAGGACTACCTGTAATTACATTCACACAACATGCTAAAACATAAACTATGGCTAACAAACTGGAGGTGGCCCTTGTTGTGGGAAGAGAGCACCATAGTTTAGGATAGATTAGTTTCTCAGTCTCAGCAGTATTCATAGGCATGGAGATCAACACCTAGGATTTCCCAGCCTGCATGCTGGGTACATAGTCCGTACATCTTAAAGTTGCTGAGGTTGGCAAACACTGATTTAGGATAACCAAAAATCAGAGACTAATAGCACCTTTCCAACAAATTTTAATAAAGGGCATAACTTCTGTGAGTTGCAATTCATCGTAACTAGTGCTACTAGCCTCCTCCTGATTTCTGGCATTTAAAAATTTTTTTTACCCTTTTGAAAGTTTTCAACACTTTCCTTTATTCTAGGAGCGTCTCTCAGTATAGAACCTCAGTTAGGTTTCTTTAATTGCTGAAGTGACAAGGACATCTAGTGATCGTAGATATTAATACAATGTCATTCAAATTCTTAATTACATAGTGGGAATTTTTACCAGTGGTGGGATTCCAAAATGTTAGCAAACAGTTCTTTGCCTGATTGCTGGGTAGGCGTGGCCAGGGTGGGTGTGGCCTACTCCATGGTGTACACGGCCGGAGGTGGGGGTGTTCGCCCTACCCAGGCTCTGGAGGTTTCCCCGAAAGTTAGCATCCGGTTCACTCAAACTGGCTGAATCCCCCCCCCTGATTTTTACGAGGATTAGATCAGAAGTTATCTAACAAAGGTATAAATCAGTGGGGGGGGGGTTTGCAGGCGGTATGATCCGGTATGGGCGTACCGGATCCTGCCCGGAGCACCGGGTACCATTCCAGTACAGTGCTCCGGAGGGCCCACCTGCCTGCCCGAGCTCCTTATCTGTGCTTTAAGCCTTTGGCGCTTCTGCGCATGCGCATGGCATGTATGGCACCTGCACGATTCTCCACCGAGCAGCTGGAGCGTTGCGGAGGCTTGCGGAAGCATCACAGGCAAGTACGATGCATGCGTGCCCCGCCACGCATCCATGTGGGTGATGCCGGGGCCATTCCCACCGTACCGGTTGAAACGGAATCCAGAACCCACCACTGGTATAAATGTTAACATTTCTACCACCAAAAAGTCATAGAAAGGTATAGAAAGAATGAACGTATTTATAGACAGTTTGGTGGATGGTGGAATTAACAGCAGAAGAGGAAAATAGGAAAAATTCATTGTATAATTGCAATTAATGAAATCTTCTGGTTTTTATTTAAGTACCTTAATAAACATATCTTTATTTTTTTTCTGCTAATGACATATATTGTGCAACTCTAATGACATATGTTGTGCAACATATATTGTGCCAAAATAATAGCAATAGCAATAGCAATAGCAGTTAGACTTATATACCACTTCATAGGGCTTTCAGCCCTCTCTAAGCGGTTTACAGAGTCAGCATATTGCCCCCAACAACAATCCGGGTCCTCATTTTACCCACCTCGGAAGGATGGAAGGCTGAGTCAACCCTGAGCCGGTGAGATTTGAACAGCCGAACTGCTGAACTGCAGTCAGCTGAAGTAGCCTGCAGTGCTGCATTTAACCACTGCGCCACCTTGGCTCAAAATAATAATAGTTTCTGTGTGACTTCAATAATAGGAGGGTGCAGTTACAAAAATGTTGTAAATCATTAATCAGAAATGGCCACAAGTCGACTACAAGTTCATCTATTCCACCTTTCTTTCTTGCAATAGGTATCTAAGACAGCACTCAATAAAAGAATGTGAAAAGACAAACATGTTTTTTTTTTTTTTAAAACTAATTTATGTTTGGTGAAATTATGTGGAATATCTATGGTCCTGTCCTTAGATCAAGGGTGGGGAACCTGTTGTCCTTCAGAAGCCATGATGTAAAAATAGATGTTGAGACTCTGGAAAGAGTGCAGAGAAGAGCAACAAAGATGATTAGGGGACTGGAGGATAAAACATATGAATAATGGTTGCAGGAACTGGGGATGTCTAATTTAATGAAAAGAAGGACTCGGGGAGACATGATAGCAGTCTTCCGATATCACAGGGGCTGCCACAAAGAAGAGGGAGTCAAACTATTCTCCAAGGCACCTGAGGGTAGAACAAGAAGCAATGGGTGGAAACTAATCAAGGAGAGAAGCAACCTAGAATTAAGGAGAAATTTCCTGACAGAACAATTAATAAGTGGAAAACTTGCCTCCAGAATTTGTGAATGCTCCAACACTGGAAGTTTTAAGAAGATGTTGGATAACCATTTGAAGTGGTGTAGGGTTTCCTGCCTAAGCAGGAGGTTGGACTAGAAGACCTCCAGGGTCCCTTCCAACTCTGTAATTCTGTTCTGTTCTGTTTCTTAACTACCAGCATGATTCAGGATGCAAAGTGTTTAGAGGCTGGGTTGTTTTGACTCTGATAACTTTAGCTACAAATCTGACACAGCTCACTCTAACTCAGTGTTTCTCAACCTTGGCAACTTGAAGATGTCTGGAGTTCAACTCCCAGAATTCCCCAGCCAGCATTCTGGAGAAATGGCTGGGGAATTCTGGGAGTTGAAGTCCGGACATCTTCAAGTTGCCAAGGTTGAGAAACACTGCTCTAACTGGAAATCAATCATTTTTATTTTGGTAAAGTAGGGCAGCGAGATTGAGGTGGCCGTTTGAAGGTTGAAATGAGAGACTGGAATTTTACAACTGAAATGTGTGCTGGTAAAAGGTACCCCCTTCATACACGTGTGAGCTGCATTCACTACCTCCGAGAAGTCATCCCCCCCCTCCACCATATAAAAAACTATTTAACATGTCCGTGTGAAAAAGACATTATTTTCACAGAAAGCTGAATTGACCCTGAGTGGCAACAAGGAGGAGACTCAGTCAGGAATATGTGGTCCTGGAAGCAAAACTGTCTCTGTTCACCAACCACAATTCAGAGATAAGTGTGGCTAGCATGCTGACCTAGAAGGAAGGAATACATAATAATAAGGTCACCCGAATAGATTTATCAAAAACATTGCAATGTCATGCTGTAATTTCCACTGTCTCTTGCCTTTTTGTCTTCCCTTTGCAATGTGGTAGGTGAAAGGTACATAAGCTCTGGTTTTGCCTTTGCTCAGGGTGCTTGACGAAGTGTCAAGTCTTTGCTGGGAGCACAATATATACCCCGTGCATATTGTTACAAATAGCAATAGCACTTAGACTTATATACCCCTTCACAGTGCTTTACAGCCCTCTCTAAGCGGTTTACAGAGTCAGCCTATTGCCCCCAACAATCGGGGTCCTGATTTTACCCACCTCGGAAGGATTGAAGGCTGAGCCAACCTTGAGCCTGGTGAGGTTTGAACTGCCAAATTGCAGCCAGCTGGCAGTCAGCAGAAGTAGCCTGCAGTACTGCACTCTAACCACTGCGCCACCGAGGCTCTAAATACAGATATAGGTAATCTTCGACTAACAACCACAATTGAGTCGAACATTTCCGTTGCTAAGCAAGGCATTAAGTGAGTTTTGCCCCATTTTATGACATTTTTTGCCCCAGCTGTTAAGCAAATTGCTGTTGTTGTTCAGTGAGTCATGTTGTCGTTAAGTGAAGCTGCTCTCCCCCATTGACTTTGCTTGTCGGAAACCAGCTGGGAAGGTTAAAATGGTGATCACTTGACCCCAGGACACGTAACCGCCATAAATACATGCCAGTTGCCAAGAGACTGGATTTTGATCACATGACCATGCAATAGTCCTAAGTGTGAAAACCAGTCAGAAGTCAGTTTTTTCAAAGCCGTTGTAACTTCAAATGGTCACTAAAATGAAGGCAAAGGCTACCTGTATGTTATATTTACCTTCAAATGGATTTGGTTGCTTTAAGTGAGCCAGGGTTAGGCCATAGCCTAACTTTGTGTTTCCATTAGCCATGCTGGTTGGAAAGCTGCAAGAGAGGAATTGTGCAACATCTGAACAGGTGTTCCACTCTGGATAGAGCATCAGTTAAGATTATAGTTCTCTAGATATTTGGCTCCTGAGAGAAGCCGATCTCCTCTTTCCTTTAGGGCCGTGATGGGAGACCTATGGCACGCGGGCCACAGGTGGCCCGCGAAGCCCTCTCTGCAGGCACGCGAGCCATCACCCAGCTCAGCTCTGCCGCGCATGCACCTCCCGCTGGCCAGATGATTTTTGGGTCTCTGATTTTCAGGAGGCACATGGATATGTGCAGGGGGGTGCACGTGCATGCAGTAAGGGGAACATGGGGGTGCAGCGCCCCCTCCCCGTGCCCCATTTTTGGTTTCAGGAGGCTTCAGGGAGTCCTGCTAGGCCCAAAACAAGGCACCGGGGGGTAGTGCGCAAGTGCAGGGGGAGCGCGGAGGTCGTGTGCATGTGTGTGGGGGGGGTCATGTGCAGATGCGCAGGGGATGGGGCGCATTGTATTATGGGTGTGGCCACGCACATGTGTGCTGTCGCACACAAGCAATTTTGGCGCACAAGGAGAAAAAGGTTAGGCATCACTGCTTTAGGGGATCAGTGAGATAGAAGAGGAATCCGTTTGTATTGCAATGTTGACGAGGGAAATTTTTCACAGCAGGGAGATAAATGGAAAACGGTGACATGTTTGACAAGCAATAAATGTAGGAACCAAATGTATTTGCTTGCTTAATGTGTGCTAAAGTACAGCAATCTGCCCAGCCATCATTATGGCTTCAGATTATCTCACTTTTGTTATCGCAGAGCTGAGACAGGAAATCTGATATTCTACAGGTAGATGCCCATCACTTCTATTACCTTTGACCATTGGCTGTGCTGATTAGGTTTTATGGGAGTTGTAGTCCAAATGCTTACAGAGCACCAGGATGCCTCCCTGTATCATGAAGGGAAGTCGTATAGATTGCTGTGCTGGGTTTTTTCATAGCTGCTTTATTCTATATTTTAGGAAGAATCGATTAATTAGTTTCCGCAGTATCAAAGATGATTACTTTCTGACTACTGATGGTGTTGTTTTAGGATGACAAAATTTCCTCTATTAGTTAGCAAGTTTTTAAGGCTATGCAGCCATCTACTGTGGTTTATTTTCACCTTCCTTGAGTATTTAATATAGTGACTTCCTTCCCAGGCCCCCATCCATTTTTCTCTCACACACACAGAGCTGGATAAAGTTATGCAAAAATCCAGCCCAGCTTCACTAATTACAAGTTTGAAAAGGCAACGTGGCTCCGCCTGCAATCAAACTACACTTGGGGAGGGAAAGCACAAGTGAGCACTGACAAAACCACAGGAGAAGGCAGGAAGCCAGGCAAAGAGCCATGCTGTAGCACACATACTTTCCCCCAGCCCCTTTCTTTTGGAAGGCTCGGATTGGCTCCCATCCGACTTCTCTGCCTCTCCTCTCACCCCAGCCTGCCAGCAGGAGGTGAGTGGGTGGGCTTTATTATGTTCCAGGCATTTCCCACCCAGACAGCAGGCTGCATTTGCAAAGGGGGAGGCGTTTGAGGAAGGCAGCAGGGGAATGGGGGGATGGCAGAGGAGCTGCAAGCCATTGGAAAAGATATCCAATCCAACTTGTGTGTGTGTGTGTGTGTGTGTGTGTGTGTGTGTTTGAGAGAGAGGGGGGGAAGGGGGTAGGAGAGATAATTCAATCCAACTTCTGTGTGTGTGTGTGTGTGTGTGTGTGTGTGTGTTTGAGAGAGGGGGGAAGGAGGGAGAGAGGGAGGAAGGAGGGGAAGGGAGAAGAAAAAGAAAGAAGGAAACTTCTTTCGCAAAGGAGAAAAACAAATGCTTTCACTTTAAATCGGAACTGAGGATGCCTGGCTGTGGAATTCTGAGAGTTCAAGTCCACAAATCTTAATAACTTTAAATTGAAAAGGTGCAGGAAAGAACAAATTGGTTATATGGTTATATGTTATATGGTTTTATGTTTTTGAAGTTTTGGGGTTTGTGCAATATGATCATTGTGTTTCTAAAAGGCTTGTGAATGGAGCCAAACTTTCCCTAGGGTCATTATCTCTATCTGGCAGGCTTGTGGAATGAGCCTCAGGCAGATTTCTTTGTTAGAAAGAAAGAAAAACAGCACAGCAATTTAGGGCTAGAAGGCTACTAGGAGGTCATCTAGTCCAATCCCCTGCTATAGCAGGAAACCTTACATTGTATGGATTATTTTGGTGCCTCTAACAGAGAGGAAAATTGCCAGAAAGGAGAAATAGTTTACTAGGACAAGGCTGCCATGCACAGGAAGGCAGAGATAGTCCTTTACTTACGACTACAATTGAGCCCAAAATTTTGGTTGCTAAGCAAGAGCATTGTTAAGTGAGCTCCATCACATTTTACCCAATCCATGACATCTCCTGGTGAGTGAAATCAAGTTGGCCACTCCCACCAGGTCACATGACTGCCAAGCCACTCCCACAAAACAGGCCACACCTACAGAATAGGTTCTAAAAAAATTTGAAACCCACCACTGATACAGACGTATACTAATCACACACGCTCACAACATGTGTAAATGTACAGAGATACTCCAACTAGAGAAGCTGAGCATACAACCCCAGAAGGAAGGCTGATTTGAATCTTACCTTCCTGTACTTCATGAAAAAGTTAAGGGAACAGAGTAATTAAGCTATTTTTGCCTCCCTTCTCCTAATACTCTTCTAAACAAAGACACAAAACCACAAAAACAAAGACATGAAACACTAGGACTCTAAAAGTGTTTCCAGGACTCTTTTGTTCAAGGCCTGAAGGTAATCGAATCTAATTCAAAGGTGGACAAGAAACAGCATTTCCAAGATGACTCTGGATTCATGAAATTCCTTGTTGCAGGACTCAACAAGTTTTCCTTCTTAGCACGTCCTTGTTCCCAAGTAATCTTTTGAAAAGCAACCAACAACATGTAGAGGCCTTGTAGTAAGACATGTAAAAGCCTTACGTATAATGGCTGATGTGCTAATATGACTATGCCTTGCTAATGTAACTATAGTTTCTTCAAGGCTATTTTCTCTTGTTTCCATAAAGGCCTGAACCATGAAGGGTGGTTTTGTGCTAGATATGACGTTCTAGAATAGGGGTGTCAAACTCAAGGCCCAGGGGCCGAATCCAGCCCTCAGAGTGCTTAGATCTGACTTGCGGGGCTGCCCTGGAAACAGCAAAGGATCAGCCCGCAGTGCCTCTGCCAGCGAAAATGGAGCTCTTGAGGGTCACGGGTGGCCTTCCCGAGCTCCGTTTTTGCTGGTAGAGGTTGCAGAAGGCCGTCGCAGCTTGAGAGCCTGTTTTCACTGTCAAGAGTGCTTGGGCCACCACAAGCGCCCCGACATGAGTGATGTTGAGTCGGCCACACCCATCCCAACCTCCCCAGGGTCAAACACAACCCTGATGCTGCCCTCAATGAAATCGAGTTTGACACCCCTGTTCTAGAAAATGATCAACTAATCTGTAGCTCAGCATGTTGAGTGATCAAATCTATCCTGTGTCACCAGTTCTTCTGATCCCTTGTTGATAAGGTCCCGATCTTGGAATTCTGTGGACCACACAGACCTGGAACCCTTGGCCTGCATATCACCCCATAGTACACATTGGGGGCCCTTGAGGCGCCCCCAGAGCATGCCACTAAAATCCAGTGGCAGAAGTGCTTATGTGGGGGAGATAAATCTGCCTTATTTCACCCACCCTCCTACACATAGGGCCTGGGGAACCCAGAGCAGGATGGAGCCCATTAAATGGCTCGTGATCTGCTGTCCCATGAGGTAAGGGGTAGGGGTGGGGTGATTTTGTTATATTGTACTATATTAATTTATTTGATTCTTTTTGTTACTTTTTATTGTTTTAAATATGGTTTTTATTCTGTAAGCTGACTTGAGTTGCCATGGGCGAATAGGCGGCAATATAAATTCAATCAATCAATCAATCCATCCATCATTGGTCCTGATGCTTCATGTACATGTTGTACTTTAATAAAGTAAGTGGAATGTTTTTGGCCATGCCGTCTGGTGATGCCAAAGGACAGCCATCCCTAATACCTTTCAGAGGTTGAAAACAAGCCTGACCCACATCACCCCTATATTTATGGTTTGTTTGAATTTAAACAAATTAACTGAATTAATTAAATTATGAAGTACTGAGATGTATAAAGCACTCTGTGTCTCTTAATCACTGTTTAGTTTGGTCAACTTCTGCCTTAGTTTTATTGATGACCTTTGGATAGTCTAGGGTAACTGATGACAATCTACTCCTTTCCTCTGAGAGCGTGGACTTTTGCCCTTTTCTGTGTGACAACACTTCAGTTTAAAGGTACATTTGGGGAAGTTTGAGGTCTGCAGTTAATCTAGGTGGCAATTTAAATATGGGAAGAGAGATTTGAAGTTTACAGGAGCATTTGAAAACCCGTGTTCTTCTGCTTTCTTTTCCTTGTTAGCTTTAGCCAATTTCAGCTTTCGGGCTACTGAGAGGCATTTATGGTTTTAAAAAAATGTATGTGTCAGCATGATGTTGAGTTAGCGTGGAAAGTTGTGTTAAGTGTTTAAATAAGTTCCCCTGCCTCTTCAGAATCCTTTCTGACTTTCTGTTTACCTTGCTTAGTATAGGTAGTCCTCAACTTACCACAATTGAGCCCTAAATTTCTGTTGCTCAGTGAAATATTTGTTAAGTGAAGCTTGCCCTATTTTACATTTCTTGCCACAGTTGTTTGGGTTTTTTTCCCCAGTTTTTAAGAAATTTTATTACATGTAAAATTCCATTTCTAAATAAACAGTGTGTTGTGTGCATACAAGTAATTTTGAGAAATAATAATCATGTTGTTGTTAATTGCGAAGTTGTGTCTGACCCATTGCAACCACATGGGCCATGTTCCTCCAGGCCTTCCTGTCCTCTACCATCCTCTGGAGTCCATTTAAGCTCACGCCTACTGCTTTGGTGATTCCATCCAGCCACCTCATTCTCTGTCGTCCCCTTCTTCTTTTGCCCTCAATTGTTCCCAGCATTAGGCTCTTCTCCAGTGAGTGCTTCCTTCTCATTAGGTGGCCAAAGTTTTTGAGTTTCATCTTCAGCATCTGGCCTTCTAAAGAGCAGTCAGGGTTGATCTCCTCTAGGACTATAATAATCATAATGTTCATTACATTGGTATTAGTCACATAATAATAATATTTGGTCTTGCCACAGTTGTAAAGTGAATCACTGCAGTTGTTAAGTTAGTAACATGGTTGTTAAATGAAACTGGCTTCCCAATTGACTTTGGGAAGGTCACAAAAGATGACCACATGTCCCTGGGACACTACAACCATCATTAATATGAGTCAGTTGCCAACCATCTAAATTTTGATGAACAGCCGTAAGTGTGAAAAATCATCATAAGTCACCTTTTTCAGTGCTGTTGTAACTTTGAACAGTTACTAGATGAATTGGTAAGTCGAGGGTTACCTGTAGTCACTCAATATTCCTTACTGGCTTTTTAAAAAAAATGTCCTTAATTGGGCTTTTGCTTTCTTCATTTCATTTTCAATATTTGCATTAATATTTCCCACATTAGCTAGAAGTCTCTCTTTCTCTCTCTTATATAAAGATAGTAATATTCTGGCCATATCAGAACCCACCGCTGGACTTTGGAAGCAGGAGGATTAGCCAAGGCTCTCAGCAACACAGAGGGAAGCAATTAATTCACTTTCCCCTTTTCACCTACAGTTCTATAAATAGAGCCTCCATACAAAGGTAAAGGTAAAGGTTCCCATCGCACATCATCGCACTTGTCATATCCTCAAATAGCAGAGGTATTGCACTTGCTGCTTAATTGAAACCATATTCTCTGGTTTGTTTTTAATCTTATTTTGAGAAGATCTCCTGGCACATATCTGCAAAATGTGCCCCTTCAGCCTAGCACAGCTGGTCTCGCGCAGCAAGATAAAAGCATGACAATCAAGTTTGTGGTTTGGTGTGTGAAACAAACCTAAAAAATGTAATTAATTTGCAGTTCGGTGTGCTGTGTGCTTCCAGGTCACTGAGTTAATTCAATAAACCATGGTTCATATCAGTCCATGGAAACACAGCAATGGATCCTGACTTGCTGGCTAAATGTTCTTGAGGGTAATTGAATTTTCTACCTATTTCATATTATCTGCAGAATTATCCCAATAGAGAAGAGAGAGTGGTAGATCCATTTTGGAATAATAAGACACGGGTCCATGCCACATCCAGCTATTGCTCTGCAGAAAAGTGTTGCAGCTGCCACAAAGTTGAACTTGTAAAAGGCATTTTCTTGGCAAGTGTGACAAGGTTAAAAGTGTTTTTCTTGAAACTGTTCTCTTCATGCATCACTGCACTGTACATTATTACCATTTGAAACTATGAATTTCAGAAGCTGCACGCAATCTAGGCCAGGGGCCAGCTGTGTCCAAAATAATTTTTTAAAAAAAATACTGCTAGTTTAGCGTTTGGATGACATTAAGGAAACTTAAGAAAACACATCAGCTCAGAACGGTTCCACAAGGACATTAAAAGAACATCCACCGAAGCACATTAAAAGCGAACCGGTTTAAGGCCAAAAGTACTTCATCTAGAGTCCCAGAGTTGTTTGGGGCAAGTCTCCCTTCCCCCCAGCTCTTCTGCAACTGATCATTGTCACTATATTAGATGGAGCAAAAGTTGAGTAATCAATTTGATTCTTGTCCTGTTCCTCCTTTCCCCCCACTGAGCACTGAGGAATGGAAAGATACAGTTTAAGAAAACCTAATGATCATCATGCTTTAAATTCCCTATTCTTAATTCTGCCTTGAATTAAAACTAGAGGCTGCTCGTCATTTGGATCCTCCAGTTCATATGGAATTAGTCTAATTAAGACAGTGTTTAGCAAATGGTGCTCTCCAGATATGTTGTATGACATCTATCTTGATCCCTGGGTATCACGGCAGTCGATCATGCTGACTGTGTGGTTGATGGGAGCTGGGGCCCTCTGTTCCTCTAGAGTAGGGCTGTCAAACTCCCAGTCCGCAGGCCAGATGCATCATGCACATCTGGAGAGCAATAGGTGACAGATGTCCATTGGGGTCAATTAATCTTTTGCGGTAGAATTCAGTGCTGTTGATTGGCTAACAATGAGATAATGTTACCCAGGATTGGATGGTCAGCCTCCTATGAAAACAGTCATATAGTTACTTGAGAGACCGCCTACTGCCAATTACCTCCAGTAGGCCAATAAGATCCCATAGATTAGGCCTCCTCCGAATTCCATCAGCCGGCCAATGTCGGCTGGCAACTACCCAGAGGAGAGCCTTCTCGGTGGCTGCTCCGACCCTTTGGAACGAACTCCCCGTGGAGATACGTACCCTCACCACTCTCCAGACCTTCCGCATAGCCCTTAAGTCCTGGCTGTCCCGACAGGCCTGGGGCTAAAGATTTCAACCCCACTCGAATAGTATGACTGTTGTGCTTTTTAATGATGTATTGTTTTTTATGTTTGTAACTTGTTTGTCCTCCCTCCCCTTGAATTGTGAGCCGCCCTGAGTCCCCTCAGGGAAAAGGGTGGCATACAAATAAAGTATCTATCTATCTATCTATCTATCTATCTATCTATCTATCTATCTATCTATCTATCTATCTATTAATACTGCTATAAATTAAAGTAGGACAGCCAGTTTGGTTTAGTGGTTAAGGCATCAAGGTAAAAATCAGTGCCACCTTAATCCTAAAACCAGCTGAGTGACCTTGAATCGTTCACTCTTTCTCAGCCCTAGGAAGAAGGCAATGGCAAACCACTATGGGGGGAAAACCTTGCCAAGAAAGCCAGCAGGGAATTGTCCAGGCAGTCTCGAGTCAAAAACAAAGGCATGCACACACGCATGCACGCACACACACACACACACACACACACACACACACACAAATGATAAAGGTAAAGGTTCCCCTCACACATATGTGATAGTCGTTCCCAACTCTAGGGAATGGTGCTCATCTCAGTTTCAAAGAGCCAGCACTGCCCGAATACGCCTAAGTGGTCATGTGGCCGGCATGACTAAATGCTGTGAACATACACAGTTAAAGTATTATTTTTCATACAATACAGGTAATCGTCAACTTAATGGCCACAATTGAGCCCAAAATTTATGTTGCTAAGTGAAACATTTATGTGAGTTGTGCCCCATTCTGCAACTTCTCTTGCCACAATTGTTAAGTGAAGCATTGCAGTTATTAAATTAGTAACCTGGCTTCCCCATTGACTTTGCTTGTCAGAAGTTCGCAAAAGATGATCACATCATGACACCCCTCCTCCCCAACACTGCAACCATCATAAATATGAACAAGTTACTAAGAAGCTGGATTTTGACCACACGATACTGCAATGGTCGTAAGTGTGAAAAGTAGCAATAGGACTTAGACTTATATCGTGCTTCACAGCCCTTTATAAGCGGTTTACAGAGTCAACAGCCTTAAGTCACCATGGTAACTTTGAATAATTACTAAATGAAGTGCTGTAAATCGAGGACTACCTATAAATGTTTGGGGAAGGTGTCAATGAACAATTTGAAACTCCATGAAGTGGGTCGATGAATGGAAAAGTGTGAGGACCACCACCTTAAGACACCTATTACCCAGTTTGTTATTCATATTTGTATTCACTTAATTATCTGGGTTACACAGAGCATAAACTCTCTGCACCAGATGGCTTCCCCACAGCGTACGAGCCTCAAATTGAGATGGGGTGAACAGATAACAGATTAACAAGAGTTGGAAGGGACTTTATAGGTCATCTAGTCCAACCCCCACCCCCGCTCAAGCAGGAGACCCTACACCATTTCTGACAAATGGCAGTCCAATCTCTTTTTGAAAGCCTCTAGTGATGAAGCTCTCACAACTTCAGAAGGCAACAACTGTTCCATTGGTTGATTTTTCTCACTATCAGAAAGTTCCTTCTTATTTCCAGGTTGAATCTCTCTTTGGTCAGTTTCCATCCATTATTCCTTGTCTGGCCTTTGGGTGCCTTGGAAAATAGCTCTCCTCTCTGCGGCAGCCCCTCAAATATTGGAAGACCGATATCATGTCTCCCCTGGTCTTTCTTTTCATTAAACTAGCCATGCTCAGTTCCTGCAGCCATTCTTCATATGTTTTAGCCTCCAGTCCCCTAATCATCCTGGTTGCTCTTCTCTGCACTCTTTCTAAAGCAGGGGTGTCCAATCTTGGGAACTTTAAGACTTGTGGACTTCAACTCCCAGAATTCCCCAGCCAGCCAGGGGGGGGGGGTTGAGTTTGTTCCAGCCTCCCTTCGAGGGCAGAAAATGATCGGGGTGCTGGCTGGGGAATTCTGGGAGTTGAAGTCCACAAGTCTTGAAGTTCCCAAGTTTAGACACCCCTACTCTAGAGTCTCAACATCTTTTTTATGGTAGGGTGACCAAAACTGGATGCAGTGTTCCAAGTGTGGTCTTACTAAGGCTTTACACGCCCTAGTAAGTTCCAAAACCCACCTCCCCGCTGGCTTTGCCGCAGCTGCGCTTCTCGGGGGGCGGAGAAGCGATTTAAATGTCCCGCCGGAGAGGCGGGGCGGAAGCGACTGGCGGGCCTCCTTTCTCCTCCCGCGGCTCCGATTGGCGGCGGCGGCGGCGGCGCTTAGCGGGCGAGGCGGGGCCGCGGGACGGTGCCTGCCTGGCTTGGGGCGCCGCTGCAGCCTCAGCTGACCGCGGGGCGCCCGCACCGTTGCCAGCCGAGCCGACGCAGCCCCCGTGGCCAGGGAGGCCGCCAGCCGGGCCCGGCCAGGCTTTGCGCCATGGAAGAAGAAGCGCGGCGGAGGCGTTGAGGGGCGCCTTGCCGGGGAGCGAAGGCGAGCGGGGCCACGAGGCGGAGAAGCCGGAGCTGCTGGGGAAGAGATGAGCGGCGTCGGCGGTAGCGGCGCTCCTTCGGGGCCGGGCTCCGGCTCAGCGCCCTGCCGCTTCGCCCACTACTTCGTGCTGTGCGGGATCGACGCCGACAGCGGCTTGGAGCCGGATGAATTAGCAGGTGAGCAGCCCGAGGGGGACGGACGGCGGAGGACAAAAGGGGCAGCAAAAGGGGGGATCCGTCCCTCTGGCTCGGCTGGGCTCCGAAGCTCCCGGGGTGGCGCTTATGTAGGTCGGCGCTGCCTCCCTTCCTCCTTCCCGCTTGCTTTTTCTCGCTCTCTCCCGGGCATCGGTCTCCCGGGGCGGCTCCGGGCTTAGCCCTTTGTGGGGAGCCGCCGACGCGCTCCTCGATCGGCGATCCCCAGGATTGCTGGGGCGCAAAGGCGCAAAAGGCAGTTCGTTGCCGGGCTCACCCGGGGGGGTTGGGAATTGGGTTTGTTCCCGCCTCCCTTCGAGGGCAGAAAATGATCGGGGTGCCCTTGACCGATTCCCCCAAACCCCCCCGGCAAGAAGGGGACGCGGGGACCCCCAGGTGGCCTTTTGAAAAAGGACTCTGGTCGCTGCGCCTTCTCTGGGGGGCTTCGCCGCTTTCTCCTTTCTCTCCCTGGAGGAGATTTAACTGGGACGGGTACTTCGGAGGAGAACCCCCCCCTCACTCCAATCCCCAGCCTTTCGGTGCTCTTGAGGACCCCCCTCCCCTTCCTCCGCCCAGCTATGCCTTTCTATTTCCCCTCAGATACGATTCCCACGTTAAAAGAAGAGGGGTGGGGGAATAAAGGAGGTTTATTTATTTTCCTTACGAAGCAGCAACTCGTCTCCTTGCCCCATCATGTTTATCCCTCCGGTTTAATGTTCGCCCCCCTCCCCTTTCCCTGCCTTCTTTCTTTATATCCCCGCCCATTATCCCCAAAATCGTGATGCCTCCAATGCCTGCAGTAGCCAGCTTTGGTTATGTCACTGGCAAGAGTAACCATGTTTCAATGCAGTTGTCTTTTATCATAGAGGTTGGATACAATCGCCCCCCCCTTCCCTTCCCGTGGCCTTTTGCTGTAGTCAGGCCCAGGTGTTGTTGGGTTGTGAAAGGTTTATATACACTTCCATGGTTGTTGCGGGGCCTCTCTGTTGAATCAAGGGCTTGCTGAAGTCCAAAGAACAAGCGGGGGGGGGGGGGGGAACCACCTTTGTAACTGCTGTGTTGTTACAGAATGCGCCTTTTGAAAGTGGGTTGAAAGCCCTTTTTGGAGAGGGTTTTAGGCTATGGTGTCTAAACCTCTGACTGTGGATGGAGTAGAAAATGTTCATTAATGTTGCACCGGTATTAATTGATAATGGCAACGCAGTCCACTGAGTGCCCCAAAAATATACAGGGGAAAAAAATAATCATTGAACTATACTTAAGAAGCGTATAAGGAAAAATGGCTCTTTGCCAATAGATAGTGATGTTTGAATAAAGGAAAATCAATGATCTAAGGGGGAAAAAAACACCAAACCACTTTCAAATGTAGTCTCCAAAATATGGCATATTGGTTTTCAGCAGGACAATTTCATTCTTCCCTTTGTTTCCTTCAGAGCTGCCTGGACCTCTAATTATTTCTTTAGTATGCTTTCTTTGATTTTTTTTTAACTGAATTTTTCTATCAGCAGCGATCTTAAAAAGCATCTGTGCATGTTGGGAGAAAAGCCTCACATAATATTTACTAATTTCAGGAGAATGTTGCTTTTATGTATATTAAAGCTGGAGAAATGTCAGAGCCTCTTTGCATAACCAGCTGTAGAGAAAAGGGGAAAATCTGCTAAAAAAATAGATAAGGGTACCAGGATTAGCAAACCATTTTAAAAGCCTGTAATTAATGCTGTTTGTGGACTCTGAAAAGGATTTAAATTGTAGTGCTGTTTTAGAAAATTCTGCAGTGTCTCAAGCCAATGGATAAAAAAAGGAATTCAATACCCTCAACTTCTGTTTGTTCTGTTCAAAATGAGACTAGCAATCTAGTAGTGACTTAATTACTGCTACATAAAATTGCAGATTTTACCTTTGATATTGGGCTGGTTCTGAAAAATCATGTATTCATTCCAGTATTCTATTTTAACAAGTATGTGAGTGCTTGGTTAGCAATAAAATCTTTAGAGGACCAGAAACAGAGACATTATATGTTTGTTGTTCGGTTATTGTATTTAACTTACCCTAGCAAAGGAAGTATATATTCTTAAACATTTCTGCAGGCTACTCTGAAATTAAAGATAAATTCATTTAAGGGGGTTTGTTGTTGTTTACTTGATATTTTCAGAAATTTAAGTGCTGCTTTTTCAGCTGTTCAGCTTACTTTCTAGGACCGTGATAGCTAACCTATGGCACGCATGCCACAGGTGGCACGCAGAGCCCTCTGCTGGCACGCGAGCTGTCGCCCAGGTCAGCTCTACCACGCATGCACACCCACCTCCTGCCAGCCATCTGATTTTTGGTTCTTTGCTGTCCATGCACGGGGGAGGGACGCATGTGGGAGAAATGCGCACATGTGGTTCGTTTTTGCTCCCAGGAGACTGAAGGGAGGCCTACTAGGCCCAAAATCAGGTGGGCGGGTTGCACAAGGGGGGGGTCACACACACGCATGTGCTGATGGGGTGGGGTGTACAGGGGGGATGCATGCACATTGCATTTTGGGTGCAGGTGCGCTTTCGGCACACAACAACAAAAAGGTTAACCATCATTGTTCTAGGATGTCTATAGTGTATGTTGGAACTGAATGGGCATATTTCAAGGCAAGTGAATACAGCACGATTGACTTGAATTTGGGAATCATGGTAAGCACTAAAGAAGTCTAGGATACATTGGCCAACCATGATCCCATAGATTGATTGAAAAGGAGGATTTTTGCCTATGTGATAACGCTTCTCCTAGAACTCGGATAGGTACAAGAATTGCCATGAAGTACAGATAGTACATATTAGCGTTGCCTTCAGATGTACAACTTTTGTAACCTAATGCAATTTAAGTACCTCAGCTATAAAATGTTTTCTTCTTCTTCTATTTTAGTGAGATAAATATCCTGCCCCAACTTTTTCTCCCCTTAATATCTAACCTGATAAGAACAGCCGAGGTAGCTTGTCCATGGCTTTTAACTATGGAGTCCTTGGTGCTCTCTGAGCTTGATTGCTTGCAGATGCTTCATTCCTCAACTGGGTAATATCATCAGAGCACAGTTCAACTCCGAGCTACAGATAATCCTCTTGTAGTACTTGTGACCTGTAGTCCAACCTCCTGTCCTCTCATACCATCTTGGATAAATGACTGTCTATGGTTTTTTTTTTTTTTTTTAAATGTCCGAGATGGTATGAGGACTGTAGCTTTGGGCATAGTGGTTTGGACTAGAAGACTTCCATGGCTCGTTCTAGTCCTATAATTTGCCTTGCCTTAATATTTACCTTCAGGGATGCGGTGAACTTGTCGATTGTAAGGTCGGCAGTTGAGCGGTTAGAATCCCTAGTGCCGCGTAATGAAGTGAGCTCCGGTTACTTGTCCCAGCTTCTGGCAACCTAGCAGTTCGAAAGCACATTAAAAATGCAAGTAGAAAAATAGGGATCACTTTGGAGGGAAGGTAACAGCGCTTCTTGTACCTTCGGCGTTTAGTCATGCCGGCTGCATGACCATGGAGATGTCTTCGGACAGAGCTGGCTCTTTGGCTTTGAAATGAGCACCACCCCCTAGAGCCGGAAACGAGTAGCACACATGTGCGAGGGAAGCTTTACCTTTAATATTTTCCTTAATATAGATTTTGCTTCAACGGATGATAGCATCTGCGTAGATCTGGGCTCAGAAATGACCATAGTTAGGCTAATAAGTACATGGATGGGAGACCACAAGGACTCTGGATTAGACTGAGAAATTGAAAACAGTTCCTGGAAAAAGACAAAGGCAGATTATTTTTCTACTATTGCCAAGAAAGCAGTATGGAGATGTCCATGAAAGCATAGGGCTGAAGTTTTCTTCAGTTTCCTATTTTTACTTCACAGGAAAATATTGCTTTTCTATGAGAAAATCCTTAATTAGGTAAATTATATTTTGCCGGAGTATTTGTTATTGAAATTAAAAATATAACAGATACAAACAAAAATAGACATTAGTTTCAAGTGTTCACCTTATGAAATATACTTTAGTTTCAAGATAATAGTACTTTGCCTGTAATTTTTCTACTTTCAAGCATTAAATTAAACATTGGATTTAGTTATAGTATGCAGTATAGTTTCCATTTCCATAAATGTTTTTTTCTCTCTCCATGAGAAGCTTTTTGGTTCTTTGAAACTGAAGGTGAACCCAGTTCCATTTGCATAGCATTTACCTTTGGGAAGTTTAAACTAAAATAACTTCTAATTCCTCTTTCTGAAAATAGCTGCACAATACTTACGTTGCTATGCTAATTGGGAGTTTGCTGTTACCTTTTAAGTGTGAATATGCTGTTGTTTTCAGAGCTGTAAAAGCAGATTTGCATCTTTCTCAAGGGCGAATGCAAATATCCACAGCAAATAGCTTAACCCTGATCTGAAGTTACTTTTGGGTATTAACTTTTTTTCTGCTGATACTGAAGTTACTCCTGCATTTCTTTTTCTGCTGCTGTTTGAGAATTGACTTTAGATATTTCATATTTGATATAACAATCTAAAGGTAAAGGTTTCCCTCACACATATGTAGTAGTTGTTCCTGACTCTAGGGGGCAGTGCTCATCTCCGTTTCAAAGTCGAAGAGCCAGCGCTGTCTGAAGACATCTCCGTGGTCATGTGGCCAATATGACTAAATGCCGAAGGTGCACGGAGCACTTTTACCTTCCCACCAAAGGTGGTTCCTATTTTTCTTCTTGCATTTTTACATGCTTTTGAACTGCTAGGATGGCAGAAGCCGGGACAAGTAACGGGATTCGAACCGCTGAACTGCCGACCTTCTGATTTACAAGCTCCGCGTCTTAGCCACTGAGCCACTTGAATTACGGTCCAGCAAAACATAATTTTTTTGAACATTTACACGGTATGATCTTGGTCTTGAACCTTCATAAGAACAAAGGTTGTCAAGTAAAATTGTTGATAATCTAGTTCTAGTGAATTTAGAACTTTAGCCATTACTTTAGCTAGCTTTGTTTACTTTAGCCTTCTGGAAGGATGTGAAGACCTGGCTTTCCCCTCCAAGCATTGGGCTAGAACAGGGATGTCCAACCTTGGCAACTTTTTAAGACTTGTGGACTTCAACTCCTAGGATTCTCCAGCCAGCCATGCTGTTGTTTCTATTGGTTGTTGGGAGCCACCTAGCACCACTATCTGAAATATGGAGCGATACAAGTTCAATAAATAAATCTTAGTGTATATCTGCCACTACTTTATCCAACTTCCTTCTCTAAGCCGAAGCTTAACAGATGTGGAATCGGGGTACTCTTACTCTTCCGGGGGGGGGGGGTACCAGGCAAGAAGCACTTCCATAAATTCCGTTTCACTTGTTGTTTTCAATTGTAAATAAGTATTCCAAAGGAGAGCAAGTTCTCTCTGGGTTCCCTGCCTCATTTTAGGGTCCTGGAACCTCCTAAGATTGCGCTAAATAATGGCAAATCATCTATTTTGTTTAAACCCCTTAAAGGCATAAAGTGGGACGAGAAAAGAGTTATTACTATTGTATCCCTGCAACATTGTCCCCGTCCCGAAAACATTGCAAAATTGCCTATGTTTGCAATTTTAAAAAATTCAAATACATTATGCATGGTGTGGACTTATTGATTGGTTGATTAATTGATTGTTTGATTGAAGGGGGGATATCAAGCTGAATGGTATTTAGTTTTATAACACTTGATGGCAAACTTTAATTGCTAGAGTAATCAATGACATCGTTGCCTTTTAAGAATGCTTTGGTTTCGCTTCCCGTTTTGTTTATATAAAGCCTTAAAATGGACCTGCTTCAGTGCTTTGAATGGATTGATAGCTTTTGTGAAAGCCATTCTTAGCTGGTTGGCAGGATATCAATTTTGGAATAAATAATAAAAGCTTTGGTTGATTAATTGGTAGAAAAGTGTAATTGGGGGGCAGTGATTTAAGTGCACACTAGTTTGTTTCCTTCTGATTCTGGTATACTGCAACAGGGAATTTAGAATGGAATACAGAAATGAATATGGGCTTTTGTTAAGACAGGATCTTTTGTTTTTTAAAAGGTCCACACACTGATATCCTTTGTGTTTGATGTATAATTCTGTGGTTTGAGATTATGGGTATAGCTATCAAGGGGCATAGCAAAGACTTAAGGACTCTAAAGTATTCCGCTTCACACACACACACACACACATATATATACATATATATACATACATACATACATACACACACACACACACACATTTATTTATTTATTTATTTATTTATTTATTTAAAGTCACAACCCCTGGTATGCCCAAATATGGGAGGAAGGTCACACTTCCACTCTCTGTCTTCGGCTCGTCACAAGAGACCATCCAGACAGAAACCCAATATTTTTTACTGTTGCCTTTTTGTTACATTTGTTATATTTATGCTGATAAATAAATAAAGGGAGACTAGTATAGATCTATTTCAAGCTATTTAGCTCCCATCAGCTAGCCACATTCCCAACAAGGGTGTGGCTAGCTGATGAGAGCTAAATAGCTTGAAATAGATCTATACTAGTCTCCCTTTATTTATTTATCAGCATAAATATAACATATATATATATACACACACACACACACACATACATACATACATACATACATACATACATACATATATATATATATATTATTACACCTTTATGACATTTTTATTATTGACCACTGGAAATGCAAATATCTGAAGTTCACTATTTAAACGAGTAGCTGGGCTATTTAAATTGAAGGAAATGAAGACAGACTAAGTGGGGGAAATATATGGTTAATTTCTGTTAAACCTATGCTTTTTAAACTAAAAATTAATAAATATATTTACAATAAAAGGAATTCAGCTTCTGCATAAATTATGCCAAAGAGGTTGATAATGATGACAAATTCAGGTAGCCCTCAACTTAACAACCACAGTTGAGCCCAAAGTTTATGTTGCTAAGTGGGAAATTTGTTAAGTGAATCACTGCAGTTGTTAAATTAGGGACACATTTGTTAAGTCAATCTGGTTTCCCCATTGACTTTGCTTGTCAGAAGGCCGCAAAAAGGAAACACTGCAGCTGTCATAAATAATGTGAGTCAGTTGTCAAGCATTCGAATATAAATCACTTGACCATGGAGATGCTGCAATGGTCGTAAGTGTGAAAAATGGCCATAAGTCACTTTCTTTAGTGATGATGTAACTTTGGTCACTAACTGAACTGTTGTAAGTCAAGGAGTACCTTTACAAAAAGGAGACCATTTAAAGTAGCAAATATTTTAAATCTAAGAGGATGTAGGAATTATGATAGTGCACTTTATTTTGCCAATTTATTTAGCAAAATGTGTGAGCAAAAAGGTATTTTTACCATCCTGATGTGCTTGGATTATAATTCCCAGCATTCTCAACACGCTTGGAAATTTGGGGAGTTATATCCCAACAGTTCTAAATTTCATGCTACTGTGTTTTTATTCCCGCTTGGAATCAACTTTAATGTCAAAACTGCAGTGAGATATGTAGCCAACTAATAGGTCAGCCAAATGAGTCAATTTTGCAGCAACATCTAGAACTTTTCTCCTGCAACCAAGAAAAAAAGGGAATTAGATGCATTTTGTATTAGCATTATTATTTGTATTGCATTACACAAAATCAACATTGAATCTAATATAATGCAGCTTGTTTGAAAATTTTCATTCAAACAAGCTGCATTATATTAGATTCAATGTCGCAGTATAATACCATAAAAAGGCAGGTGCAGTCGTGGTGTTTTGAATCAAGTGGATAATTTCCCCATCTAATTCCAGATTTTTTGGTATTATACTGCGACAGGGTGATAAATTCTAGGTTGGGTGACACAGTTTTTATTTATTTATTTACTACATTTCTATGCTGTCCATCTCGTCTAGGTGACTCTGGGTGGCTACGTCATTCAATAAAAATGACATATAAAACATTAAAACAAGAAAGGCCATAAATTTAAAATTCAGTTGAAATTCAATTTATCAAAATGGAGAAGAAGGAAGTTGGGTGTATTAAACTCTTCAATTAAACATGGTTTGCTAAGTATATTGCAGTTATCAAAGTTTGCTGAACAAAACTGGAATTACCAGGATTCAAATGACAAGCTAAACCCATAACCTATGATTTATAAGCCGTAGGGCTTGGAGTCCTATAACACAAAGCCAAAGATAAATGCTTTGATTTCCAATAAGCAACTTTTCCCATGAGAATTAGAGTCCAATTCATTGAAAGAAGGTTGCGGTAAGGAAGACTACAATAAAATGAAGGACCATGCGACCAAATGTTTATTCTACAGTGTCTATAAAGGTAAAGGTAAAAATTCCCTTCCAATGGTGGGTTGCAATTTATTTTACTACCGTTTGCTCATGCACTCGTGGGTGGGTGGGTGGAGCCCTCCGCCACTGCAACTAACGGTTCGCCCAATCCAGGGTGAACCGGCAGCAATGCACCTCTGTTCTTCTCACACATATGTGCTAGTTGTTCCTGATTCTAGGGGGTGGTGCTCATGAAGACGTCTCCATGATCATGTGGCTGGCATGACTAAATGCCGAAGGTGCACTGAATGCTGTTACCTTCCCACCAAAGGTGGTTCCTATTTTTCTATTTGCATTTTTACATGCTTTTGAACTGCTAGGTTGGCAGAAGCTGGGACAAGTAACGGGAGCTCACTCCGTTACACAGCACTAGGGATTTGAACCGACCTTCTAATCGGCAACTATTGGCATAAGCGTTTCAAACATGGTATCATCCAGATAGGTTTAACTTAGTGCCCATCATATTTAATACTGAGCATTATTGGATTCTGAGATCTAGTATAATGTGGTTAAAAGTCTAGAAATCAAGAGAATATGAATTGTAAACCTGCTAATCCTACTAATACTAATGTATTTTCACTAAGTCCAAAGACATCTAGAGAATGCTAGATGGTGCCAAAATGTAATCTATTACTTTCTATGTGTTGTAGATGCTTTCAAATATAAGCTGCTCTGGCTAACCTAGTTATTATCTTGGCCGTAATGTGTTACATGAATATATTATAAGCAGAATTCGATGCTTTTGGCATGGAGAGCATCATTTGAGAAAGCACTTGGTCTTCAGAAACTGGAGAAGTAGACAACTTATGAAATGTTGTTCATACTTATGAACACTTTATGAACTGTTGTTCAGAAAGGTGTACATTGTTATGATTGAATCAGGAGTAACGCTTCTAGCCTGACAAACAAGTTAAGTTGAGGCACATTATTGTAAGAATTGGTGCTCTGTAGTTTAGTCCTACAGTTCTGCATTGAAGATTGCCTTGAATCTGTTTTTAGTAGATGTTGGTCCAGTAGTGATGAAGCTATCATTGGCAAGTACTAAGGTTATAACAAAGCCTACCACAGTGTCATCCAGATGTATTGAGATAACTTCCACAGTTTGCCATATGTTTTAAGTGCAATCCTGAGGGCACTGGTCTACTGCATTGTTTCTCTCAATCTATTAACTAGAGGTGACTAGTTGAGTAGTCCAAAAGTTGTGGTCTTCAGCATGTCTAGAGGCTACCAGTTGAAAGAATAAGCTAGAAGAAGAGTTTTGGAAAGTGGCTGTGGAAATGTGGCAGCGGGAAGAGTTTTCCACTATTTTTCCATTTTAATTCCCCTCCAGACACTTCTTCTTAAAGGAACATCATTGAGTTTCTGTTACATATGTACATTTATTGGACACCACTGGCATGAAATACATAAGGCGATGTGTAATATAGAATTATAGAACTCTACCTTTTATGAAAACAAAAAGCCCCAATCTGCTGATTGCTGAAAGAATCAGCATTCTTTAAGGTACTCAGTACTTAAGATTAGTTTGTGCATTATCTCAGAAGTAAATCTCTGAGTTTGGTAAGGTTTATTCCTAGAGGTATGTAAATGAGTGTAATCAGAAGTTCATGCGTGTCTTCAAGCCCACGTATGACTTTCAGTTCCCTTTCTATGACCTTTAAAATTTCAACGTCAGTATTTAGAGGCAAACCATATTTTTTGCACTGTAAGATACACTCCCCCCCCCTCAAAAAAAGTGGGTGGAAATGTCTGTGTGTCTTATGGAGCGAATATTGCCTATCGCAGCTGCCGCATGTAGCTGCCGCCGCCTATCGCCACCACTCTTTGCTGTCGCCACCTGTTGGCAGTTGGATCGGCCTCCCGGAGTGCCGCCAATCAGCTGTTCCAGGCAGCGGGATCGCAACCATCTCCTGTTGCTGCTGTTTATTGCTCATCTCTGCACTAGAATACAATTGTTGCTCACAAGTATAAAGGTGCATTAGAATTGCCCTAATCTAGAAAAAATAACCGCTCAACTTCCTTTCTTGTATGTTTACATACAAGGTAAACATACAAGGCAAAAGAACAGAAATTCATAATTTTACCAGGTCTTAATTTCCCTTTTCTTTTGTATTAATAATTTGATTATAATGTATAGATGATAAACTAATGTGAATCATTTATCCTATTGACATTGCTAATTCTGTTTTAATATCAGGTTCTCCTTGATTTTAAGCAGGCACTTAGGAGAAAAAGCATCCAAATTTTATGTGATTCAGCTCTTGTAGGCAGCACTGTTCATTCTGCAGATCAAATGAGAAATAATCAGTTTGCAATGGATGCTGGTTGCTTTTTTGCATGGATTATAATGATAATTTTGATGCTTTTTATACTGATTCCCCAATTTGTAACGTGAGGAGGTTGATATTATGGTGACTGCACTGAAGGCTGAATTTAAAAGATACCGTATTATTTTATTAATGTCAGATACAAAGTTTTAAAGTTTTGGAAATTAACTTGTTATCTAGCGGGAATGTTATTCTTTGGAATTTCTGATTTTTTTTTAACCGTTGAAATTCTTGGTGTTCAAATTACACACATATATAGCTGGAAGGGAGGTAAAAGTGCCATATATAGAGAGGGTTTGTTTGGAATGTAGAAAACTAGTTTAAATTATAAATGGCCCTGGGGCCCTTACGGCAAAGATTTTCCATTGTATGATGTGTTACCCGTTTATTGTGGTTCAGTTGGGTTAATAAAAAATCCTATTTTCAAAAATGAGAAAAGTTCATAACTTTTGTGAGTATTGCAAACAGTAGAGAGGTTGAAATTTACACAAACTCTATTCAAACCAAGAGTAGAAACAAGATGTTATAGAAGACTATAGTTCAAGGTCTCTTTATATCTTATTTCTTACCCCATCATTTTTTGTCTGCATATTAAGAGTAACTGTGCAAAATTCAATTATTCATTCTTAACACAAGTGTTTGCAAATATTCCAGATACATGATTCTTGCCATAAAATCAAGTTTCCTCATCCTGTTGCCTCTGATGTTATTCTCCCATGAATAGGATACATGGAATTGTCAACCCTTGACCAATTGGATCATCTTTTCAGAAATAGTTCCTTATCTGATTCAGTGGTGGGTTCCTACCGGTTCGGACCAGTTTGACCAAACCAGTAGTGATTTGGTGGCCTGGGTTGCTGGAACCGGCAGCGACCCAGGACTGCCATGCCCCTGAACTAGTTTTGCGGGCGGGCGCCATAGGCGCCACCATCTTGTTTTTTGGTTCTGCGCATGCACAGAACAATTTTAACTGCACTGTGCATGCATGCGCAGCGCACATCAAGTGCACACACGCAGCGCGCTCATGAGCAGTAGTGCCTGCTGGAACCCACCTCTGATCCGATTCCTCAGTGTCTTCAACAATGACAGAACTTCTAATGTACTGCCTTCCCTGGAAAAAAAGATGCATCTGCCTTGAGACTCAGCTATATTGAACTGTAGAACACCACCATTTGCACAGAAATTTTTTTATGTCATACAATGTTTTATAAAATGTGGCAAATTCCAAATTCCATGGGAATTATTGGTTCTGGAGTTTGGACATATTCTGTAAATTAGCCCATTTGAAGTACTTTAGTTACAAAAACCGCTTCCCTATAAATTTCATCCAGTTAAAAGTTACGGGAATCAGATTTGTGGTAGTATATAGATGGCAGCAGATGTAGGTACATTTGAAGAAAACATTCATTTTAACAAAAATAAAATAAAAACACTGGAAACATGGTGAGTGCTTGAAAAGATGTTTAATGGTGGATAGGACCACATGGTTTGAGGTCTTGGGCAATATGAGCACATGGGGGGGGGTGAGAGAGAGAAAGAGAGATTGATTGATTGATTGGTTGATTTATACCCTCTCTTGGGCCCCACCTTGGAGCTTCCTGTTCCTGTGTAAGAAATGAATTCTGATTGGTTGTCAAGACTCCCATGGGACCATGCAGGGGTAACTTGAGCTGCAATGTTGGTTGAATCTTGCTGGGAGATGTAATCTCACCAGGTGCCATGTGGGGAGTTCTGTTGCTAGATAGGTAGAGGGCTAATCCTATCTTTGTTGCTTATGAATAGACCTAGCCATCTCTTTATCTCTTAAGTGCAGACATCTACTGTGGGCTATTGAGGGTGAAGGCTCTTAAGAGTGAGTCTGCTTTCTGCCTTTAAAAAAACATGTTTCTCCATTTCTCATCCAGGGAAATATAATAATCTGCCTTTTTAATATTTTCTAGAATATTTCACTCTTCTAGGAGAGGGGTGGGTGTGCTAGCTTCCCACATGACATTAAAAATATCCTAATTTCTCCTGACCGTTGAGACATGGCGAAGAGAGATGGGGTGAAAGGAGAACATGTGACCCAAATAGAAGAAGGCACCAGCGATAGGTTCAGAGTCATAGTTAAAGAGAATTAGTAATCTGTGCAGAAGGATTTTACAGAGGAAATCAAAATGAAATATTTATAAGGATGGCATCTTAAAAGATACATTAAAATAGATTGATGATACTTTCAGGGACCCGTGAAGATAAATATTTGACAACAGAACTGAAATTCTGAAATTCAGTTCAGAAGATGTTCTTGGCAGCCTTTGAATTTTGGATATTATCCATAACAGTAATACGCTAATTTTATTTCATTCCAAACCAAACCATAACATTTTATGGTTTTTATATTTATTGAAATACATTATAGAAATAGAACCCGTTGCTCACTTTTTGCAAAATGCCATTTCTTTGGACAAAAATGGACTTTGACTTCTTTCCCTAGATATTTCTCTTTCTATATTAAGTTTCTGTTTTTGCAGAACTTTCAAAATGTCATCCGTGCCATGTGTCATTCAAATATGGACAACTGTAGTTTAATTAATTAAATAATGGCCCTTTTACCTTCACATACTATGATAGTGATTGATTGGCTCACACATTAAACAAACCATGGATTAGTTCAGTCATAATGCATGATTATCTGAGTTTGTACAAGAGATTAAGCTTGAACTATCTTCTGCAAACCAGTATTGAGTTCACATAATAGACTGAATCCAAACGAGAGAACTCACATTATCTAGACCCATTTCAACCTCGATTGAGGCCATGTTATGATACCAAGACTGCATTGAGCATACATGTGGACAAGCTCTGTAGGACCTGGGATGGAGGCGATGCACTCAATGACTTTCAGTACCATCAACTATACCTGGTACCTGGATCAGTTTTGTGGTTGAAGTGGGACAGTATATACCAGCAATGGCGAATCTTTTTTGGCTTGCGTGCCATAAGTGAGGGGAGCGCAGGGGAGTCGTGCGCGGGCGTGCTGCACCCATAATGCAATGCGTGACCCCCCCAGTGCACATGCATGCACTACAGCTGCGATCCCCCATTTTTTGCATCCTTTTTTCGCTCTCCCCAGGCTCCCGAGGTTTTATAGGAGCCTGGGGAGGGTGAAAAAACCCCACCCACCCCCAGGAGGCCCTCCGGAGGCTTCAGGGACCTTCAGGAAGCTTCCTTGAAGACTCTGGAGCACTTAAAATGACCCTACGAGCAAACCGGAAGTCCGGAGGGCCTCCGGGACGGGGAGGAGGCAGGGGAGGCTCTTTTCGCCCTCCCCTGGCTCCTATAAAGCCTCTGGAGCCTGGGGAGAGTGAAAAATGGCTTTAAAAAAGGGTGAACTCAGCTGGCCAGCGTGGCCAGCTGACAGGGCAGTGCCTCACGTGCCCTGACAAATGGCTCCAGGTGCCACCTGTGGCACGCATGCCATAGGTTCGCCATCCCGGGTATATACAATAGTTTTATTCAGCGGCTGATTCCAGTTAATATTGGTAAGGGAGTGGGACAGGGCCAGAGATGGGCTACTGCCAGTTCCGACCAATTTGAGTGAACTGGTAGTTCCAACCACCAGCTGGGCTCACCCACCCGCTCCGGTTCTTTCCCGTCCTATATATCTCATTCTCTGGCTCGCTCGCTCCACCCATGAAGCCCAGCTGATTTTCACGCTTCGCCCATTCTACTCACTATGGCTGCCCAAGAAGGCATGCTGGAATCTGCACGCATGAAATTGCTGTGTGTTTGAAGCCATGTGCAAGCGCGGAAGGCGAACGCAAAGCACGCACATTTTTGGTTTTGCACTAGGCAAACCGGTTGTTCAATAATGTGAAGCCCACCTCTGGACTTTAGATTTCGGTTATGTGGATTGTCTCAGAATTTGGATCTCTCTGCACCCCCACCCACCCCCGGTTGCATTTAACATCTAAATGAAAGCACTAAGCCAGGCACTGACCCTGGCTGTGGAGGAGCGTGACCCGACAAAAGGGCGAACGACAAAACCGCGCCTGACTAAACCGCATTGCTAAAACCGCGTCGTCATCAACACGGCGACAACAGCGCGGTGACAACAGTGCTTCGACAGAAGGGCACTTTACCACAGCGCGTCGACAGAAAGCCGATTTATAGGGTTAGGTTTAGGGTTAGGTTTAGGGTTAGGTTTAGGGTTAGGGTTAGGGTTAGCGTTACGTTTAGGGTTAGGGTTAGGGTTAGGTTTAGTTTTACAGCGCGCTTCTGTCGCCGCACTGTTGTCGGCGCGATTCAGCGCTAATTCATCGGAGCGCTTTAGAACATGCGGTTTTGTCACCGCGGTTTAGTCGGGCGCGGTTTTGTCGTTCGCCCTTTTGTCGGTGAACCGTGGAGGAGATGCCTATGCAGGTCTAGATGGAGATGAATCCATTCTGTTGGCAAGATGGACTGTCTTGGCTCTCTGGATCCAGAGAAATGTCAACATTGACTCTTGACTGATTATGTACTCCCTTGGATGGAGTTGCCATACACTTTGGGCATTCTCCTCAACTCTGTGAGTCAGCCATAGTTAAGGTGCAGCTTTCTTTATTAATGAAACAATTAATTTAGAATACAGGTTATGTAAATGCTTTCTTCCTATGTATAACTGTATCTGTAGTTTTTTTATAAAATGAAATGACTATGGGGCAATGAAATTAATAATAGGAACTTTTTTCCACTTTATTCTGTGATAATAAAAATGGTTAATGCTGTGACATAGCCAATTATGTATATTTTTAAAAATATATCAAATTTACACCACCTGAGGATTAGCTGCATATTAATCATTTTCAGATACGGGGATGGATAGCATTGCAAATTGATGTGCATTTGCAGTCATTTGAAATTATGTGTTTGAGCATAAAATATGATGATTTTAGCACAGGTCAAGTAATGATTAAAAGCACAATGATTATTTTTGAAATGTTTATGCATGTGCACAAATGTATTATATCGAGCAAAGCAGGCGAGATACTATGCTAGCTATACATATGAAAAAGCACTTACTTGGTACGTAGAAAAAGGAGAGTTTATACATATGTTTTAAAAAGGAGGCTGGTTTTTTAATTAAAAATATGTTTGAATGCAATGTGAAACCTAGCAATAGCATTTAGGTTTATATATTACCCCACAGCACTTTACACCATTCTGTGTGATTTACCATGAAAGTATTTATTTGCATGTTGCCCCCAATAGCAATAGCAGTAGACTTATATACCGCTTCATAGGGCTTTCAGCCCTCTCTAAGCGGTTTACAGAGAGTCAGCATATTGCCCCCAACAATCTGGGTCCTCATTTTACCCACCTCGGAAGGATGGAAGGCTGAGTCAACCCTGAGCCGGTGAGATTTGAACCGCTGAACTGCTGATCTAGCAGTAGCCTGCAGTGCTGCATTTAACCACTGCGCCACCTTGGCCCCAACAATCTGGGTTCTCATTTTACTGACCTTGGAAGGATGGGAGGCTTTAGGCCTGCCAGAATTGAAATCTAATTGCAAGTACAATTGAAATTCTGAATATTAAAAATTGTTTGTCACCATTTTTGTATGAATGTCAGCTTAGCATAAACTCTCTGATTCCAGTTATTAGAAACAGCTTCAGTACTTTATTAAACATTACAATAAAAAAGCAAAGAAACCTCTAAAAATAAATAGCCCAATCCTTAGAAAAGCAAGCATCCTATTTGCTTTCAGGATATTCATTTTTAGAAAATGTTTTGGCATCTAACAATATCACTGTAGGGGGCAAAGCAAGATTTTATAGTCCCCACTTTAAAATCTGAGTGCATTAAAAATTAAGTAGATTTGTTGTGCCAATCGCACTCTTGAAATACATAATGCATGCATTGTTTTGTAAAGCAAAAAAAAATGTGTTGTCTTCATGAATAGTTTGTTGTGAACTTCAACCATATGATGCTAAAAGATCCTTTCCGCCTGGGAAACGAAAGGAGGCTGCATTTCTGATTTGTGGTCTAGTCTGATCGGTGGCTCAGTGACTAAGAGGCTGAGCTTGTTGATCAGAAATTCAGTGGTTCGAATCCCTGGTGCCATGTAATGGAGTGAGCTCCTGTTACTTGTCCCAGCTTCTGCCAATCTAGCAGTTCAAAAGCACATAAAAATGCAAGTAGAAAAATAGGAACCACTTTGGTGGGAAGTTAACAGCGTTCCATGCGCCTTCGATGTTTAGTCATGCCGGCCACATGACCACAGAGACGTCTTCGGACAGTCCTGGCTCTTCGGCTTTGAAACAAAGATGAGCACTGCCCACTAGATCGGGAACAACTAGCACATATGTGCTAGGGGAACCTTTACCTTTATCTTACCTGATCCTAAAGGCTCTCTAACTAATAAATAACTTTTCTATTTTCTTTGTGACGTTAGTACAGTTATTTATTCAAAAGCTTGGAGGCTCCAGCAGGAAAGGCCATGTTCTTGTTTCCTTCTTATAGCTGAGAGTTTAGGGCTCAGGTATACTCATTCCTTCAACATTGCATACAGAAATCTAGCTATTGAAACCTTGGATTGTAATACATCAGCTTGTGAGATCCAATATTCTTTGTCATTTAATATTTTATAATGCAAAAATGAGGTACATATACAGAATTCTATTATAAATCCAAAAAGAAATGGGTATACATTTTCCCCTTTTTACTTCAGTGTCTTGAATCATTAAGCCGTTACACCCTGCTTGGAGATTCAGTCTTCCCATCCCACATCTTGTATATTCTAAGTTTCAAGCTTTTGTCAAATCTAATGAAGTAAATTAACATCTTTTTGTTTGAGAATTACAAATTGGTTTTTCGGAACAGAGCCTCCGCTAAAGTTGAGTCAGAGGACAAATTAGCTATCTTTGAAGCTTTTAGCTATTGGTAGTCCTCAATATGTTCATTTAATGACAATCTGGTATTATAGTAGACTTGGAAAGGGTGCTTTACGGCCCTAAAGCACTTCCAGACATCAAAAAATGTTGCAACTCCCCCTCACTGATCATATGATCGCTGTCTGAGGGCTTAGCAACCTATTTGCACTTACAAATGGTTGTCTAGCACTCAACAATCATGTGATTGCCATTTACAATCTTCTCTACCAACTTCCCCAGAAAGTCAATGGGGAAGCCAGCAGGAAAGCTGCTGCCTACCAAGAGAAATCCCCCTCGTCTCTGGGAGCTGACTCCTCACTCAATTCCCTCACTCCTCTGAAGGACCCCATGTTACTGTACTTACCTCTTACATCCTCTTAATGACCTGATACTTGTGTTGTTAGCTGCTTCACTCAGTAACCAAGAAAGAAACCACTCAATTCCATTTTGCAGAATTAAGAGTACTTTTACTGGTCATGAGTAGATAGTAGCTAAGCAAAGCGAGATCTGAGGCAAAAGTGCACGTAATCATAGATATCAATATGTGACCCAACCCCCTCCCCCTGGTAACCTTAGTCCATAGTCCAATCAGTACACCCCACAGGTGTCACGCTGGAGACATCTTCAAAAAACATCATCAGGCTGGTATGCCGGACAGTTGGTCTGGGCGGCAAATCCTTTATCTGCAGCATGTGCAGTAGATGGTGAGAACACCTCCCTTTATTCAGTCTCTCCAGTGCTGACACTTCCCCACCCACAAACAATGCCCCCTCCTCCCCGTTTCAATGGCAGCCGAAAGCAAGCAGCAAAACAGAGGCTGACAACTTGTTTAAAAACCACAACTGGGACTGCTAGGATTGTGATCATTGAGCAAAGCAGTCACAGGGACATCTTGCTTAACTTTCACTGTAATCAGTGACCAGTGATCAATAATTATGGTCCCAATTGTGGTTGAGGGCTGCCTGCATTCTGATCGGCTTCCTGTACTTAAATACTACTGCTTAGACGAGGTTCTACTTGCTTTGTGTGTCTTACCTTCATCAATCCTAAAGACCAAATAGAATTTTTTTTCTTGCTAAAACTGGAAATACATAATTGTTGGTTTATACCTATCTCTGCCATTGTTTTGTTTCAGAGATTCTCATCATAAAAGGATAGTGCCTTTTATAAAGCCTGATTTAATGAATTGTGTGTCCAGTATCTTCTTTCTGACCAGAACCCAAAGGAAATGCTTAATATATTTATTTTTCTGTGACAACTTGTAGAGTTTTGACTGCAATTAAACATGGATTAATTTTCCCTCGATAATCTCACTTGACAGTCTTAATCTTTGACCCTAGTAGAGCACTGTAGTCTTAACATCAACCTTTTTGTTCCTAATCTTTTCTCTTTCCGCATTTGATTCCTCAAATTATAACTGTTGCAATTTATTTGTTTTATATATATTATCGGCCCTGTGGGTAGCAACTTCAATAAAGAGTGGAAAGGAACAAACTTGTTTTTTTTAAATCCTATTCCTATGATTGAATGAAGTGCTCACCTAACTAATTTCCTACCATATAGCCTATGCGCTGCAGTGGCATTTAAATAAATGATTCACAGGATAATCCTATGCCAGATTTCCCAGAAATAAATCTCATCATGTCTGTTAACTGAAGAACTGTAGTTCAGCATTTTAGTGATTAGTGGATGTTCTCATGTGGCTGTATTTTTTTTTTTTACAGTTCTCCAATCTCGCAGGGTGCACAAATGTTTTTTTAAAATCTGATGTTAGGGATAAACAAGAGAAAATGCTGTAGTTTAATGCAAACAAAGGGAATAAGATTCCGCTTTGAGCATCATGCATAATACAAACCCAGCTATTATTTATTTATTTACCGAGGTATTGCTCAACTCCCAAATGACTCTGAGCAGCTCCAAAGCGGAATGCAAAATGAATAAACAAGATGCAAATGCAGTTCCTCAACAAAAAAGCGTACACAAACCATAATCCCACAAAGGCCTCCATCCACTCTTAACTCAAGATCTTGAAAAACAGCGAAGGCCTTCAAGAACATCAGTCTCATTGCAAGTGTGGCAGAGAAGGAACACTTTCTGGATCCCGAAAGATGACACTATTTGATCAAATAACCTGGAACAAGCTAACTTTGTCAGGTTATAATGGTTGGGGCAGAAACCATGGAAGATAGCCAGTTCTTTGATAAACTGACTTTATGCCATGTAAGCTTTGTGGATAATAGCCAGCCTCTTGAATCATACCTGAAAGTATACTGATATCCAGTGCATGTTTAGGGGTATGACATGAGCATGCCAAGGGATGCCCATCATTGCCCACACCATCGCATTCTGAGGATGTTTCGGGATCTCAGTCCTTCTCTCTCTCTTTTTCAGGAAATACGGTTTTTATAGTTTAGTGTAAAGATACCCTTGTCCAGTCGTAACAGACTCTAGGACAGGGGTGTCAAACTCAGGCCCCATGGGTCAGATCTGGCCTGTGGGGTACTTAAATCTGGCCCATGGGGCCGACCTGGAAATAGAAAAGGACTTAGTCTGCAATGCCTCTGGCAGCCAAAATGGGGTGCAGAGCGGGTGCACATGGCCCCCGTGTGGCCCGTTTTTTGCCTGGACAGCCTCCTGCACACTTTGCCAGCCAAATGGGGCGAGGGGGGCATGTGTGGGCCCCATTTTGGGTGGCAAAGTGCTGCAGGAGGTGTCCATCCTGCCTCCCTCCCCTCCCTAGCCTGCAAAGGAGAACTACAATGCTGATCCGGCCCTCAAAGAAATACAGTTTGACACCCCTGTTGTCCGAAGACACTTCCATGGTCATGTGGCCAACAGGATTATAGGCTGAGATGCAGGGAACCTATTACCTTCCTACCAAAGTAGTCCCTGTTTATTATTAATCACTGCTATCTGATTCTGGTATCCTATTATTGAAACTCTGGTCTCAATGCAGACATTTGATCAGACACGTGAAAAGTTTTTATTAGTTTCTGTCCAACCTAAAGTTTTCTTTTAATATGTGTATAACATATTGCTCTGAGGTTGGTTAGAAAGAGATCTTCTGCTAGGCTGTTGCTGCTTAATTCTTGCTTCTCCATCCTGTTGAAAATTAGTTTTGCCATTGTATATAGTTGTAGAACATACATTAAAACTAGCCTTTCCAGGAAGACAAATGGCCGTTAGTCCAGTTAATTGTCTCACCCTTGATGTCATAGATCCATCTAGCCAATCAGAAACAGCCCAGAAGCTGATCCCATCAGATGCATATAAGTAGTTCTTGTCTTCCAACAATAATTGGGATTAGCACTATTACGTGTGCCCTGCTTTATGACTTTTTTTAGCCATGATTGTTAGGTGACTCATGTGATTGTTAAATGGATCCAGCTTCCCTCATTGACTTTGCTTGTTGGAAACCATCTGGGAAGTTTGTAAATGGCGATCACATGATCCCAGGACATTGCAACCATCATAAGAACATGCCAAGCACCCAAATGCTGTGGTGGTTGTAAGTGCAAGGACCAGTTTACTTTTTCATTGCTGTTATAACTTTGAATGGTCATTAAAACAAATGGCTGTAAATCAAGGACTACCTGTAAGATTTTTTTTGTCTTTTCTTTTTATTGAATAGAATAGAATAGAATTCTTTAGTGGTCAAGTGTGATTGGACACACAAGGAATTTGTCTTTGTTGCAGATGCTCTCCATGTACATAAAAAGACATGAAAAGATACATTCGTCAAGAATCAAAAGGTACAACACTTAATGATAGTCATAGGGTACAAATAAGCAGTCAGGAAACAATCAATATAAATCGTAAGGGTACAAGCAACAAGTTACAGTCATGCAGTCATAAGTGGGAATTGATGGGTGATAGGAACGATGAGAAGACCAATAGTAATAGTAATGCAGCCTTAATGAATAGTTTGACAGTGGTGAGGGAATTATTTGTTTAGCAGAGTGAAGGCATTCAGGGAAAAAACTGTTCTTGTGTCTAGTTGTTGTGGTATGCAGTGCTCTATAGCATCGTTTTGAGGATAGGAGTTGAAACAATTTATGTCCAGGATGCGAGGGGTCTGTAAATATTTCCACGACCCTCTTTTTGACTCGTGCAGTGTACAGGTCCTTGATTGAAGGCAGGTTGGTAGCAATTGTTTTTTCTGCAGTTCTGCTTATCCTCTGACGTCTGTCTGTGTCTTGTTGGGTTGCAGAACCAAACCATACAGTTATAGAGGTGCATTATACATTCTATAATGTATTAATATATTCCACAATGTATTGTTATATATTACCACAATGGCTCCTTAATGGAAAAGTGTCTTACAAATATTTTTATGTTAAAGATCTTATATCTATATTGAGCATATTGAGGTTGAGCAATCTTTCCCCAGTTTGCATCCACCAGATTGGATTTTTATTTCCCATAATCTTCTAGGCCACTTGGCAACTTTAAGATGCATGGACTTCAAGTCCCAGAATTCTCCAGCCAGCATGGGGAATTGCCAAGGTTGAGAAACACTGCTCAATCCAATGTGGAGGGTTGGGGGGGGGGTTGAAGTTAAACACATCTGGGCACTATCCGGTCTCTGGAAATAAGAATACAGTTCAAATAAATATTCCAACCCACCAGCTTGGAAGTACAAACTCTGTTTTGATTGCAAAATCTCTTGGTTTTTCAGCTCTTTAGATGTGATATCACAAATTCACCCCTGCTGTTTTAGATGGAAAAGTCAGTCTGTCAGTATCTATAGCTGCTGTTAGAAATAGAAAACTCTTGCCAAGTGATAAGCAGTATGACTGACAAAACACGTCAGGTGAAATGGATAAATAGTCTTTGCACATAAAATATGTATAGGCAGAAATGAAAAGAGTATCTTAAGTCTTCTGAAGTAAGTGCTGGCTTTAATATCTTAATCTCCAGGAGCTTGATAACGTGTTTTTTCAGGAGCAAACTTTTATTATTGGAAGTGATAGTGATTTCTGCCGTTGGTGTTGTCTCGTTACTCTGAAATGTTTCTGGGAGAAATCCCCTCCTGGTGTATTTTCCTGTGATTTCATGGATGTTGGGAAGGCCAGCAGAAATTTACCACCCATGAGAATTTCATCAAGCCTTTTTTCTCTTTTGGAAAAATAAATAAATATCAAAAGCAAATTCTACATTAAACTGAATAATAACTGATAGAAAAACGTAAGCATTTTTTTCTATGTAATATTAATTTATATTGCATTGTGACTTAAGCTCAGTCTTGGATGTATTCCACATTCTGGTTCATATACTCTACGAAGCTATAGTTTGTTGAACAAAGCACCAAATTTAAGTGAGCACTGCGTTACTAGAAACAACATGGGAATCTATCCATTGTTGTTTTAGGCACTTTTGCAAGACTGGCTAACGCATACTGACCTGTTGGAAGAAATGTTCTTCTGGGTTCAGTTCCAAGTAGAGAATGGATTCATGGAAGTTGCTTGGGAAGAAGGTTTATTGATGATGGACAGGACCACATGGTTTGAGGGCCTGGGGGGGAAAGGAAGAGATGCTGACAGTGCCCTGGGTTTTATGCCCTTTCTGGGTTTTTGAATTTGAGCTTATATTCTGATTGGTTGTCAGACTCCCATGGGGCCATGCAGGGGCAACTCTGTAGGCTGTCCTGAGTTCCAAGCTTGGTTGAGCCTTGCTGGATGATGATGTAATGAAAGGAATTTGGACAATTCCTACTATGGCTCTGCCTGAAGGAGGTAGATCTTGGTTAGCTAAAATAGATTGGCTCAGGCCTTAATGGCCCATTGACAAAGGTGGGAGGCTGAGTTTCTGCCTCTCTTTTAGGGGAAATATTCCTGTCCTTTTAATATTTCCTAAAATATTTCATTTTTCTAGGAGAGAGGTGGGTTCTAACTTCTTACAGACCGAACTAGTGAGGAGGCACCTTCAAATTTTTCATTATATGAATATTACCAAAAGTACAACTTTAACCCAAGTTGTTTCTATTTACTTATCTATAAAAATACTTTGTTCTTCAGTTTCATAGCTCATATTTTCTGCTCTGATTCAGCTGTGCTTTCTTCTTCTGTCTTCTACCTTTCTTTTACAGAGGTAATGCCACATTTTAGGGATTTTTCTTGCTGACTCTTTCAACTTACACACAGCCTTCCCAGCCCCATGCAATCCCAGGGTACTTGTGTCATTTCTTGGCTGGCATCAGAGATGGTATTCTGCAGGTTCTCGCCAGTTCTGGAGAGCCGGTAGCGGATGTTTTGAGTAGTTCGGAGAACCGGGAAATACCACCTCTGACTGGCCCCGCCCCCATCTATTCTCTGCCTCCCGAGTCCCAGCTGATTGGGAGGAAATGGGAATTTTGCAGTAACTTTCCTCTGGAGTGGAGTGGGAATGGAGATTTTACAGTATCCTTCTCCTGCCATGCCCACCAAGCCACGCCCACCAAGCCACACCCACAGAACCGGCAGTAAAAAAAAATTGAATCCCACCTCTGCTCTCGAATCTCAGTTGGAAGGCTTGGCGGTGTTGATTGGTGGCAATGCCTCCCAACTACGTCCCAAATTGTCAGCCTTAAAAGGCAGACTATAAATTACTTTGATGAGCTATAATAATAGAATCTTGCAAGTCTGACTACAAGATTCCTTCCTTTCCTCCCTCTTGGTTTATCTTCAGGAGAATTGGGGAGGGAGGACTGTCTGTGGCATTTCGTCCCTCTGGAACGAACTCCCCGTGGAGATTCGAACCCTCACCACCCTCCAGGCCTTCCGCAAAGCCCTTAAAACCTGGCTGTTCCGACAGGCCTGGGGCTAAAGAACTGTTGCCCCCGTCTCAAATGGTATGATTGTTGTGTGTTTTAAATTATGCATTGTTTTGTGTCATTTTAATTTTTGTTTGTATCCCCCTTCCCTGGTTTGAGTTGTGAGCCGCCCTGAGTCCCCTTCGGGGGAAAAGGGCAGCATATAAATAAAATAAACATTCAAACATTCAAACATTTCCCTAAACCACTTTCTTCACCTCTGATTTTGCCTCTTCGCTTTGTCCTTCAAGACTACCCACTTTACATGTACTTTGTGATGAAGTTGACCAATACCCATGCCGCTCACTCAATGCTGGATTGCTGGCTGCCCTTATGTGCTGGTGTTGACTTGGCTTCAGTTGTCAGTGCTGGAAGCTGCCTGCAGTTGGGGGAAGGCCATCCCTGTGTTCCATTGTTTGACCCATTTCCCTTCTCTCTCTCTCCTGGAAGAATTTACCCCCCCCCTCCCCGCAGAGCAGAGAGATTGCTTAAATAAGCTATCTCTTCCCAAACTGCTGTGCTCCCCTATAAGAAGTTAATTAAGACCCTCTGGCTGGTTTGTGCTGCTATCTGAAATTGGCAAAACCTTAATAAGCTTCACCCTCCAGCCTTCCTTGTGTTGTCTGAAGTGACTTACTCTCTTGGAATCCCTTCCTTTCCAATCAAAGTAAATGGAAATATTAATTCCCCCTAGCTAATTATCCGAGAATGGAGGTGAGGATTCCAAAGGGTGGGAGAAATGTTAAAAAGGGGCTGTAAGATACAAAACATCCTTTTCCCCAGCTTCCTGGTGAGCTGAGTTCTGGAATGTAAATTTCCCCACTGTTTGGGCTCACCTGACTGTTTGGGGTCATATCTTTCTAACACTCTTTAAGTACTCAGGGGTGATTTCTTAATACTGTAATTTTTTTTCATGATTTATTATCTTCCTAGCATCTCCCTGGAGGTAGTGACCAATTTATTCGACATAGTGAGGGAAGGAGTATCCAGGATGGGTGGACCTTATCCTATCGTTGATTGGACTGAGTCAGATAAGCTCTTGGGATACGCCCCTGGTCCACCAGGCACTGCCCAGTTATCGACTCAGTCCCTCAACTGGACGGTTTGCCATCCTGGATCTCCGATAAATTCGAAGAAATTTAAAGAAAGAGAAAAAAATCATTTGTCTCCCTACTGCAGCAGCTGCATGTGAGCTGGAAGCTCCCTGAGCTGCGAAAGAATTGCTGAAAACCCCCCCCCCCCCTGGGGGCAGCACGCTGCCCATGCCTCTGAGTGAGACAAGCATCACTCAGAAAAGAAATCTGCCGGGCAAGCAGGAGACAAAGGGCACAAGCCTTTCAAAGCAAGCCCTGCTGCCAAGGCACCAGTGGCGCCAGAACGCTTCATCACTCCCCACAGGGTTGAGCGGCGAGCCGTGGCTTCCCTAAGTGCCACGGGGCGTGAATCAGATTACCAGCAAGCGAGAGCGACGCTGGATCCCTGCCCAGAAGGTGGGCCTCGCTGCGGGAACTCTGCCATGCGCCGGAGCGCTCTGCTGCTCCCCGCTGGGTTGAGCAGCGAACCACAGCTTCCCAGATGCTGCGGAGTGCCCGTGCCATTGTCCACATGGCCAACCTCATTGGAAGGGGTCCACGGGCAGAACCAAAGCTCTAGCGGTGCCAGGAAGCGGAAAGACCGGTGGCAAAGGTACGCGACAGCTCCTCAGAGCACAAGCTGCCACACCAGGAGTTTTAAAAGAGGTGCCCTTTGTCTCCTGGCATGGGTGCCATCTTGAAGCCAGAAGGAGCCACGTGTTCCAAAATGGCAGTGCCCAGCGGCCACGAGGAGACCGGCAGGACTCAAGTACCTGCAGCAACAGCCAGAAGCCCCACCAGAGGGGCAGAGGATCAACCAAGGTTAGTGACCACCCCAGAGGCAGCCCAGAAGGGGGGAAGCAAAGGCTAGAGATAAGAAGAAGCACCATTCCCCCAGGGCAGAGGCAGAGTGTGGTCACAAGCCTCACAAGCCTTCCAAGCCATCTAAGTATGAAAGGCGAAAGCACAGGAAGCTGGAGCAGCTCTACAAAAAGGCAAGTGGCCTTAAGTCCATTCCAGGCCTGGGACAGAAGGGGAAAGCCCCTGGAGTCCCTGCAACAGGTGGGGCTTCAGGGGAGGCACCCACATTGCAAGCAAAGGTCCCTATTGACACATCAGGTCTTTGGGGTCTTCCTCAGGGGTGGCAATCCCCCCACATACGACTTCCCTGGGATCAGCCCTGCCCACGGGGCTACCACCTCTGGTTTTCCCCACAAACACAGGTGGGCATAGGTATCAGCCAGCAACCCCTCACAGAGGGCCCCAATTTTCAAGACCTAATGATGCGGGCCTTACAGCAATGCATGACAGCGGCATTTCAGCAGCCACAAATGCAACCTCAGCTGGCATCCTCTCCTAGGATACCAGAGGGGCTGGAAACCCAGGGGGAAGAAAGCTCCAGTTCCTCAGTCTCATCACAAGAGGATTGCAAGTAGGGGAAAGCCAATAAGAGTTTCCTCCTGTTGTTCTGAGGGTCGGCTGCCTTGGCTTTTCCTTCCGTTTTTCTAACATTCTATTTTCAGCTCCCTGTTTTTCCTTCCTTCCTTTTTTCTTTTCTTTTCTGTGCTACCACAGCTTATTTTCATCCAGATGGCCAGCACATTGAATAACTTAGGGTTAGCCCCTGCCTCAAGAGACGAGGTAGCTCAGTGGCTAAGATGCTTGTCGAGCAGAAGTTTGAATCCCTGGCGCCGTGTAATGGAGTGAGCTCTGTTATTTGTCCCAGCTTCTGCCAACCTAGCAGTTTGAAAGCACGTAAAAAATGCAAGCAGAAAAATAAGGACCACTTTGGTGGGAAGGTAAGAGCGCTCGGTGCGCCGTCGGCATTTAGTCATGCCAGCCACATGACCACGGAGAGGTCTTTGGACAGAGCTGGCTCTTCGGCTTTGAAGCGGAGATTAGCACCACCCTCTAGAGTCAGGAATGACTAGCACATATGTGTGAGGGGAACCTTTACCTTTACTTTAGCCCCAGAATAAGGGGAGAGGGAGGACATTCCTGTTGCCACTCATTCTTGCTCCCAAATATTAATTGTTTTTTACTGTTTTTCATCAGAAACACTCGATTATCTAGCAATTATATAGATAAGTTGTACTTTCAAATATAAAATCCCCATGATACATCATTAAGCTCTTATTAAGCAGATATTATCTTATCAGAACGCAATGGCAAGAAAATCAGATGAAAGAAGAGAGAAAGTGAAAGGGGCTGGGATCTTTTCTGAGCCATTGGAAGAATCCCCATGGATGAATTGTTGATAGTGTGGTCCTACGTGCTCTCTCAGCTTAGTGGTTTTCTTGCAGATGTTTCATTGCCAAATTAGATATAATCATCAGTGCTCACTGTGTCCCTGAAAATAACCCCTCTCTGGATCATAAGCCCAATCGGGCTTTTGAGCGCATGCACTAAAATAAGCCCTCACCCCAAATATTGCAACACAGCAGCAGCCATGATGTGACCATGCTCGCCGCCTCTTGCACCTCAAAAATAGTAAGACCTCCCTGAAAATAAAGCCAAGCGCTTATTTGGGGGTGGGGTCAAAAGAATATAAGACCCTGTCTTATTTTCAGGGAAACACGGTACAAGGCAGTAGGATTTGTCCTTACTGTTATATACTTAGTGGCTTGCCCAGTCAGTACTGGTGGGGGTAGATTCCTTGATTAGATAGTTTACTAGTAGTATGTGTGTCTGCAGTGGTAGTTCCTTGATTGGGGTATTGTTTACTTATTTGTTGATTTATTGTTAACCTTGGTCTTAATCTCGTACTGGTGTTGATTGCTGTTTTGCACTTTTGGTTTCCTTTTGGGCTTTTGCATTGTTTGAGTGGTGTGTAGTCGTCGTTTCTGTGCCTGTTGATGGCTGATTTGTCAGAGTGCCAGGACTCCCGGAATTCTCTGGCTTCTTTGGACTTAGCTTGATCTAGGATTCTCACTGGATCCCAGCTGAAACTGGTTGAGTCTGTCCCATGTGTTGTGAATTTAAGGAGTTTTCGTTATGTCTTCTGACTGCTAGTTGGTGTTCATGGATATCCTCTGCTAGTCTTTTGCCTGTTTGTTCTACATAGTGGCTGTTACAATCCTGACACTATATTTTTCTTCTTCTGGGCTACTGGGTCTTCTGGTTCACTTGGATGTTTGGAAGGTTTTAGTTGGTTTGTGTGCTACTGTGATGCCATGTTGATTGTGATAGCAGAACAACATAGTTGAATCTCCTGTTCAAGTAGGAGACTCCATACCAGTGGTGGGTTGTAGGTGGTATGCCCCAGTACGGGCGTACCGGTGCCTGCCGGGAGCATGGGGTACCATTCTGGTACGGTGCTCCGGAGGGCCCACCCACCCTCTCAAGTTTCTTACCTGTATTTGAGCTCTTCAGTGCTTCCACGCGTGCGCACAGAGTGTACGGCGCCCTGCATAACACTCTGCTGCGCAGCTGGAGCATTGCGGAGGCATCGTGGAGGTAAGGACGCATGCGTCAATGTGTGCGCATGCATGTGGATGACGCCGGGCCCTGTTGCATCATACCAGTTGCACCGGGATCCGGACCCCACCACTGCTCCATACCGTTTTGGACAAACAGCTGTCCAATCTCTTTTTAGAAAGCTCAATGTTTTTTTAAAAAAAGGGCATGAATAGTCCTTAGGAGGCTCATAGAGTGTTCCGCAGGGGGGGGGGCAAAAATGAGCAAAAAAACGGCCCCATTTTTTGTTTTAAAAAGGGCATTAGAAAGCTTTTAGAGTGCTCCTGGGGGCTGGGGGAGCAGAATTGAGCAAAAAACGGTCTGTTTTTCACTCATTTCTGCCTTTCCCAGCCTCCAGGAGCGCCCTGAAAGCCTCCAACAAGCTATGCACGGCCATTTTGGTCAAGGGGGCAGGGTTTCAGGAGGCAAAAAAATGCTATATTCAGTGTATAAGATGCACTCCGATTTCCACCCCCTTTTTTGAGGGAAAAAGAGCCGAGGTGGCGCAGTGGTTAGGGTGCAGTACTGCAGGCCACTTTAGCTGACTATGATCTGAAGTTCAGCGGTTCAAATCTCACCGGCTCAAGGTCGACTCAGCCTTCCATCCTTCCGAGGTGGGTGAAACGAGGACCCGGAATGTGGGGGCAAGTTGCTGACTCAATTTGTTAAAAAAATTTGTAAACCGCTTAGAGAGGGCTGAAAGCCCTATGAAGCGGTATATAAGTCTAATAAATAAATAAATAAATAAATAAATAAATTAAAAAAGGTGCATCTTATACTCCGAAAAATACTGTAATTTTTGTCACTGACAGAAAATTTATCCTTTATTCTAGGTTGGATTTCTCTTTGATCAGCTTCCATCATTTCTTCTTATCCTGCCCTCAGTGCTTTAGAGAACAGATCAACCCTCTCTTTCCATGATGGCCCCTCAAATATTGGAAGACTGCTATCATGTCATTCCTAGTCATTCTCTTCGTTAGACAAGACATACCCAATTCCCTTAATCGTTCATCGCATGCTTTAGCCTCCAGTCCCCTAATCCTCTTTGCTGTTTCTGAGATCTTTCTGATGTGTAGCAATGTTATCCCTTTTGCAGCTTGTTGGTTGTGCTAATGGTAGGTTAAGTGGTAAGGGGCTTTGATAAAGTTGCATGAATATCCATTTTGTTGGAAGACATTATATAGATGCTCTATCTTCTCTCTTCTGCTGTTCAGGGTTGCTGCAATGTGTTTATGCTCGTCTAAGTAGTGTTCTTACAAAACTACTCTTGTGGGAGGTTAGGTTGTTACCTTGGTAGTGGAGCACTTAGTTGGTGTGGGCAGTTTTTTGATAGATTTATGTTTCTAATTTGCCATAATTGCCTCTGCTGCTATCTAGGAAGGGAAGTGTGTTGTTTTCTTCTTCCCTGGTGAATTTTTTTTTCTTTTGAAAATGATATTAATCGTTTCATGTGTTTTCTATAAATGGTTCTTTTTTATTATGAGAAAGGTGTCATCTATATGCCGCATCGAGACTTTGGGTTCTATGCGTGGGAGTGCTGTAGATTCCAGGTTTTGTATGATGGTCTCAGTGATGAGTCTTAAAAGCAATAATCCCGTGGGTGTTCCTTTGATTTGGTGATATATTTGTCCAATAAACTAAAAGTTTGTAGTCAAGCTAAGGTTGATAAGGTCCATGATTCTGGGTATTTCATTCTTAGTGTATTTGGATTAGGCCGGATGTGCTGTGTAGTAATATACATATACATACACATACACATATAATATGTAATATAAAATATAATATAAAAATACAACCAATTTCGTTGCATTTAAGTACAATGACAATAAAGATTATACTTAGTAGTGCTGTCATGGATTCTTTTGCTAGTTTTGGGTCTATGGAAGTGAAGAGTGCTGTGATATCAAATGAGACCATGATTTCATCTTCATCTGTGGTCAAGCCTTTGATCTTTTGGATGCACTTTAGTGGGGGATTGATGGGGTATTTACTTCCCTCTGTGAGGTGTCTAAGCTTATTTGTCAACTCTTTAGGAATGTTGTAGGTTGGGGTTCCTGGTAATTATATAATTGGCTTGGACCAGTGGTGGGTTTCAATTTATTTTACTACTGGTTCACTCGTGTGCACGTGCGCAGAAGTGTCCGGGTGGGTGGAGTCTCCAGCCGCCACCACTACCAGTTCGCCTGATCTGGAGCGAACTGGGAGAAACCCACCTCTGCCTTGGACAGAGGTATGTCTGGCATATGTATTTTGGAGAACCATAAAGGTGTGGTAGGATGTGCTTTCATTGGCCACAGTTCTTTAGTGATTTGACCTTTTTCTCAATCCAGTTGTCTGGTTTCTATATTGGATTGGTGTTCACCTGAATGTAAGTTTCTTTGTCTTCCAGTAATTTTTTGGCTTTTTATACATATTGTGATCTGTCCATGATCACTGTCGTTTGGCCTTTGTCTGCTGGTAGGATGATAATTGGTCCTAGATAACCTAGTATTTCTGATGAACACTTTTCATTGGTTCTTCTTTACTCTGATTACACATTTATAGGCAATTTTTTTTAAAAAAAATATTTTTTAGATCTCTTCCAGTGGAGCTAGACGTGCCTTGTTTAAATGTCATAGTACACACAAGCCTTAGGGATCTTGGAAGAACGCTTAAAGCTTTCTCCGTTTCTCTCACCACCCATTCTTGTTATGTCAGATTCATTCATTGGATTCAGCATAGTGACAAGGAACAAAATGGATTTGTTAGGGTCACTGCTTCACAAAGTGAAGCATGACTTTGGTAGGCAATGGGACCTATTTTGCAGTCCGCTAATAAAGCGTCTGTGGGATTTACAGTCTGCCATCTGCTCCTGAAAACCTTTGTTAGTGTGAAGTGATAATGCAGTTTGCATGCAAGATGTGTGTGTGTGTGTGTGTGTGTGTGTGTTGGCTTAGATGTGGAAAGAATTAACCTGAGCCTCTGTATTTATGAAGAAATTACAATCTAATTTACAAATATACCAAAGATGACAATTTTCAAAGCAAAGAGGCTTTTTAAAAAAATCTGTTTTTAATCCAATCAGTTAAATGCCAAATTCATCTCTGCACCTTTTTAAAATCCTCCCATTTGCTTGCAAGTAACTTGAGAATGGTTTGGGTAGGAGAAATTCATCACACATCTAAAGTGCTTGGCTAAAGACTGTTGAAGTTATTCAGAATGTTCTTTCTCTGTGCTTGTGTTTGGGACAGGAAAACGAAACGAACATCAGTTACTGCTCTGACAATTTTAAGGCATACTATCTATATGTAAATGATTGTTGCCTTTAAATCCTGATTCTAATATAGAAAACCACAGCTATAATTGGAAGATCAGCTAGGGATGCAAATTCATCTTACAATAATATTGTTTTTTGTTCTACCAACTCTTTGAGATATTTGCTTTAACTATGTGCCTTCAAACATATATTTGTAAAAAAAAAAATAGCTTAGGCTTTTCAGCCTGATGCCCTCCAGATGTATTGGGACTGAGGAATTCTGGAAGTTGTAGTGTCAACATAGTTAAAAGGTGCCAAGCTAGACATATTGTTGACTTGCTTTATCCCCTTACATTTATCCTCCCATCTTTTTTTGGTTTGCGTATTCAAAACCACCTCCACTTTTTGGTGTATTAATTTGCCTAAATCACCATGTTCCTCCTATCCAAATTATGACACTGAAGTTGGGAAGCCAGTGCATTTCAATAAATAAAATTTTTGTACTCTGTTCATAACAATGTGAGTCCCCCGCCCCCTGGTTTAACTGATGTTGGCCTTAATGTACACTTTCTTCCCAAGAACATAGGATGCCATAATATATTGGTGTAGTATATGTGTAGCTCCAAGCAGCCTGGCCTGGCAATTGACAGATGGAAATTTTGTCAATGTACAAAATTTCTAAGTGCCATCCAAGATTATTTTGTTGATAACCAATGGGACCACTATGGCCAATGTATACATAATCTTTCACTTCCGATTTTCAGAACTTGTTATTTTGTCATCTTCTCTAATTCATTGTTTTCTGTTCTACTATCCCCTGGTATTGCCTCCTCAATTATCCACACTTCTTTCCAATCACATTTATATATGATGTGTTAATAATCCCAAACTTTTATCAGTCTGTATTCAGAAATCTCACAATTCTTGAACCTGCTCATTATAATTAATGAAAGATATTGGCCAGAGAGTGAGGATAAAGAAATACTATTTGTCATGATCCATGATTAATTTATGACAACATAAATTGCAGGAACTGGGTATGTCTAGTTTAATAATGGGTGTTGGGGAGTAGATGATTGAAGGAAAATATATACCCTGTTTTCCCGAAAATAAGACCTCCCCAGATAATAAGCCCAATCAGGCTTTTGAGCACATAGACTAAAATAAGCCCTCCCCCGAAAATAAGGTCTCCCCGAAAATATTGCAACACAGCAGCCGCCATGAGGTGACCATGCTCACCACCTCCTGTACCTCAAAAATAAGACCTCTCCAAAAATAAGGCCAAGTGCTTATTTTGGGAGTCAAAAGAATATAAGATCCTGTCTTATTTTCAGGGAAACACGGTATATTTTAGGCAAAAATTGAATAGCCTTTGTAAAATCAAAGGGGAATCTATATAGATCTCTTGTGTTCAGATTCTGCTTGTGGCTATCTCAGAAGCCTTGAATTTTGGGTAGCTATTTCAGATCTTCAAGAGGGCTAATCTTATGTTCTACTAGAATGGCCAGCATTCTTAGGAGGTGATCATAAGACGTCCATTCTTGATGTCAGTGACAGCAAAAGGTGAAATGCATCTTATATTGTCCTAACAACACATATAATTATGTAAAAGGGCAAAACTTGTGTTAGAACACAGATTTTTTTCCCTAGGTCCCTTCCCCCATTTTACTCCCCAGACATCTTATAGGGGGTGTTTCCTTATTTCCTTATATTAATATTTAACAGTGTTTGCAGGGGGGACTGCAGCCAAGCTTTGCCTAATAATGTACATATTCTCGTACCAGCAAATTATAGCTGTCTCAAATTGAGTTGATTGTAGTCACCAAACTAGGGGGCGAAGACAATTTCACAAAGCTTTCATAAGAAATGCTTCAGGGCAGCTTTCAAAGTGTCTGTAGCAGAATATGAGCTCTCAACACTCACATTTGTACACATTGCCATAGTCCAGCTCTTGGCCCCACTACAAATGAAACAATAGGCGCCCTTCATATCTTCTGCAAATGCTTTGGCTGCTTGATTGTGTTGCCGGAATCTGAAGATCAAAGCAGACAAAATTATTCTGCAGTCATCACAAGCTCTCTTGGCATCCCACATCCATCTTAAAACAAAAAGGAAGCTTCCCATAACCGATATATCCCATACTTATATCCTTCAGTTGATCCTTCGACATATTTCTTTCCTTTAGTCCACATTTCTGCTGTGACTTGTGGGTGCTGTGGCTTGTAGGTGAAAGAAGAAAAACAGAAAATGCCAACATGATACAGCTTTTTCTCAGCATCACAGCGGATTTGTTTAGATTAGATGCTGAGGAGGGATTAGCCCACATATTAATTTTTCTACAGTTAGCCCAGGGCTAAGTCTTTATGAAGCCTGTCTTGGGGATTGAAGATGGGAATGCACAGGGTGGCAGCTGGATTTTATTGCAGAAATACAATAGGTTTGTTCCCGGAGATCAAACCTGCACATTTTAGTGGCTCCAAGCTAATTATGCAATCAGGGCTATAAAACAATATAACCAGTGTTAAATGAGTAATGTAAAACCATTCTCATGGGACATGAAAAGCCACAGGAAACTAATATTTTCAGAATGTGCCTAAATGGGAAGAATGTCAGAACATATTTTATTTCTTTTGGGGGGGGGAATATTTCAAGGAGTCGATGATCAAAGAACTGCTTCTGGCTGATGCCGAATGAATATTAGTAAGAGATGGGAGGACTTGAGATGAAAATTTACAGTGATTTGGGCCTATCTTCCCAGGAGAATCTTTAAAGCTTCCCATTTTGAAGTTGCTCAAGGTTAATTCCAAAACCTTCAGTCAGATATAATAGGCATACAATTTTTGTTGATTAGTGTTGCAAATTGTTGCAGGTTTTCATTCCTTTATTTTTTTAAAAAAATACTGTTATTTGAAACAGGAAATGGGAGAAGAGGAATTTTATTTGCTTGCTTGAGGATCTACGGGTCATTAGTTCCAAATCCAAATTATTTTACGCTTGTCTTAATTACTCCAGTTAGAGGGTAGCTAACTTTTTCATTCCTGAGTAAAAGATTCTCTGTTGTAATAAGAATATTATAATAGGAAGCTCAATCATCAGCATGGTTTAAGCTTAAGGCTAATAAATACTCAAATAAAACAGGGGCTCTAGATTTGTTACATCTTGAGAATAATAGTTTAAGAGGGGAGTAACAGATATGTATTATTATTTTTATTTTATTTTATTAATTATTTATTTTCTGCCAATCTTGTAAAAAAATGGCTCTGGACAGCTATTTCAATGCTGTGCAAACAGAATGCCACTGTCTTCTCTGTCATTTTTGGATTCTGTACAGAACAAGGAATAATGGATTTAAGAGCAGTTTCAATGAAGCCAATTACTTCAAAAGCTGATGGGATCCTCTTCAGTAAGTGTGGTCTATGTCGCAAGAGCTTTAATTTGGATTCCTGCATGGCATAGAACAGTGATGGCTAACCTTTTCCGGTTCAAGTGCCGAATGCACTCACAGCCTCTGCGCCTGCACCCTACCCCCCCCCCCCCATGCAGGCACACATGCCCCACCCCCATGCATCCGTGCTCACCCCCCCCACCCCTGCCCCCAGTGTATGTGAGCCCTCCCCACACATGCCACACCCCATGTGCATGCACAGCAGAGACCCGAAGACCAGCTGGCCGGCGGGAGGCGCACGCACATCCGCAGTGGAGCTGAACTGGGGCGATGGCTCACATGCCATCAGAGAGGGCGCTGCGTGCCACCTCTGGCACGCATGCCATAAGTTCGCCATCATGGGCATAGGAGGTTGATGTGGAATGTCCCCTTCCAACTCTTGTCTGTGTCTGGATCTTGTTTATTGAATTGATCCAAGTTTGTTAGTACAATATACTGTAGATTCAAAGAAAGAAATAAACAAACAGGATGACTTCACACAAGCTTTTAAGATTTAAAAAAAAAATCTTACCAAATTTAAAATTAACCAAGGGTAGCATGTGTGACTATGGATGCTAGGTCTTTCATTGATCTGGGAAAGCATTTTGTGGTAGCCGCAGCCTATGTGAGATTGTATGTAAATTTTGGTATTCCTCTGACTTTTTGGCTTTTATGACACTCTGATGCCTCTTATGAGTAAGTGCTGACTCTTGCACTATGACACGTCTTGGTTTACCCAAGTTGCTAAGTCGGAAGTAAGTCGACTACATTATAATTTAGGATTATATTTGAATCCAGTTGTTATAAATGCAGTGTGTGTTGTTGGAAGAATTTGATAATACAGTAAATATGCATTCAACTCCATTGGAATTGCTTCTTAGTAAGCGTGCATAGGATTGGGCTGTAAGTACCATATTTTTCAGAGTATAAGACGCACCGGAATATAAGAAGCACAAAGGTTTTGAAGAGGCATTTTAAAAAAAAGTAGGTAGGTAGATAAAGGGAGAGAGAGAGCAAAATAGAGATAGCTAGAGAAATACAGTAGGTGGGTAGGGAGAGAGAGAGAGAAATAGAAAGCAAGAGAGAGAAATACAGTAGATAGGTAGGGAGAGAGAGAGTAGGTAGGTAGGTAGGTAGAGGGAGATAGAAATACAGTAGGTAGATAGGGAGAGAGAGAGTAGGTAGGTAGGTAGGTAGAGGAATATATAGAGAGAGAAATAGAAAGAGAGAGAGAGAGAGAAATACAGTAGATAGGTAGGGAGAGAGACATAGGTAGGTAGGTAGATAGATAGAGGGATAGGAAGAGAGAGGGAGAAATACAGTAGGTAGGTAGGGAAAGAGAGGGATAGAGAGAGGGAGAAATACAGTAGGTAGGGAGGGAGAGAAAGAGAGTAGGTAGGTAGGTAGAGGAATAGAGAGAGAGAAATAGAAAGAGAGAAATACGATAGGTAGGGAGAGAGAGTGAGTAGGTAGGTAGGTAAAACGGGCGAAAACGGGCCCGTTTTTTAAAAAATAAAAGGCATGAATAGCCTGGGAGGAGGGGCTTGCAGAATGCTCCTGGAGAAGTAGGGGGGGGGGAACGAGCAAAAAACAGCCCATTTTTTGCAAAAACGGGCCCGTTTTTTGTAAAAAAAAAAATTGCATGCATAGCCTTATGGAAGCTTATAGAGTGCTTCTGGGAGCTTGGGGGGCAAAAAATGGTCCATTTTTTGCTCATTTCTGTCCTCCCCAGCCCCCAGGAGCTCTCTGAAAGCCTCCATAAGGCTATGCACGACCACTTTGGTGAAGGGGCAGGGCTTCAGGAGGCCAAAAATGCTGTATTCGATGTATAAGACGCACCCAGATTTTCAGCCTCTTTTTTGAGGAAAAAAGGTGTGTCTTATACTCCGAAAAATACGGTAGCTGAGTTATCAATCCATTACTTGCAGCTAGGGAAGAAAGTTCTTGTTTTCCATTTATTTTTCTTTCCACATTTTTTTTTATTCCTTTAGCAAGGCAGATAATATATCGGCTTAGTGGATTGAAGTTCTAAATACATGTGGAAAAAACAATACATCGTAGCCTTTTCCACATAGCTGACAGGAGCAGAATGGCCGGTGATGTGGACATTCCAGGTTGCTTAGCTCAATGAGAAGTGCAGTTTGCAAAAACAATGCCCATGGGAACATCATATGCTCCTGAAAGTCCCTAGAAGGCATGAATCAGAAAGGAAATGATGAATTACATTGCTCCATAAATCTACTTTCTGAAGTGTGCTATTGATCCTTTGCTCAACCATTAATTTTCCCAGAATGTCATATTTGTTGGAGAAGCAAAGCAGTAGATTGCAGAATAAAGATTGCCCATGGGAAAGCAGTTGGAAGCAGCAATGATGTTATTATGCATGGAGTAGGTGGACAGATTACTCCATAATATATGATTTCAAGCATGAGACAAGCCTTTTATTGTTTTCTTTGAGGACTCTTAATTTTAAGGGATGCAACATACCATTAAGTCTCTCTTACTGATGTTCTAAAAGTACGCAATTGCAATCAGAGCTAAGATGCTATATATTCAAATTCCTTTCTGTCTCTTTCTTTGTTGTGGGCAGGGGTGAAATCCGACAGGTTCTGGAGAACCAGTAGCGGAAATGTTGAGTAGTTTGGAGAACCAGCAAATGCCATCTCTGGCTGGGGTGGGAATGGAGATTTTGCAGTATCCTTCCCCTGCCACGCCCACCAAGCCATGCCATGCCCACCAAGCCACACCCATAGAACCAGTAGTAAAAAAAATTGAATTTCACCACTGGTTGTGGGGTTAAAGCACCGGTTGGACAATGGAATAAGGAAGCAATAGTCAAGATTAGCCAAATGAGATAGAAGTAACATGACTTACATTAACAGGAATAAAAATAACAGAAGAAGAAAAATAACAGTTCCCAAAAGAAACCAGCATGGCTGCATAAAGAACTCTCTGACAAATTGAAAGACAAAAAGGATAAGTATAAAAAGTGGAAAGAGGGGGACATAACTAAGGCAGAATATCAGCAAATAGCCCGAGCCTGTAAAGATGAAGTGAGGAATGCTAAGGCTCACAATGAAGAAAGGCTTGTGACAAAAGTAAAAAATAACAAAAAAAGCTTCTTCCAACATGTTAAAAACAAGAAAAAGGTTAAGGAAACAATTGGCCCATTGCTGGGAGAAAGTGGCAAAAAGTGACAATCAACAGGGAGAAAGCAAAACTATTTAACTCATTTTTTGCATCTGTCTTTACACAAAGAGATAAAACAGTCCAACCTATCAAAAACAGCACCACAAAAATCAGATTAGGAACACAAATTGAAATAGGGAAGAAAATGGTAAGTGAGAACCTGTCCATCCTAGATGAGTTCAAATCACCAGGACCAGACGGATTACACCGCAGGGTTCTGAAGGAACTGGCAGACGAGATCTCAGAACTACTGAACTATATCTTTCAGAGATCCTGGAGCACTAGGGAACTGCCAGAGGAGTGGAAAAGAGCTGATGTGGTTCCCATCTTCAAAAAAGGAAAATAAATAGATCCAGGAAACTACAGACCTATCAGCCTGACCTCAATACCAGGGAAGATTCTGGAAAAGATAATCAAGCAACGAACTAGTGAACATCGAGAAGTAAACAAAGCAATAGCCAAAAGCCAACATGGGTTGGTCAAAACAGATCATGCCAGACTAATCTTATTGCATTTGTGCTGACCAACCGCACTCAATGTGTAGTCCTCAATGGAACTGCATCTACATGAAGGGAAGTATGCAGTGGAGTATCCCCAGGCTCCGTTTTAGGCCCAGTACTCTTCAACATCTTCATCAATGATTTGGATGAGGGAATAAACGGGGAACTCATCAAATTTGCAGATGACACCAAGCTAGCAGGAATAGCCAACATTCCAGAAGATAAACTGAAGATACAGAAGGATCTTGACAAACTTGAACATTGAGCACTAACAAAATGAAATTCAATGGTGAAAAAACTAAGGTTCTACATTTGGCAAGAAAAACAAAATGCACAGGTACAATATAGGTGGTACCTTGCTCAATAGTAATAACTGTGAGAGGGATCTTGGAATCCTAGTGGACAACCATTTAAATATGAGCCAGCAGTGTGCAGCAGCTGCCAACACACTTCTAGGCTGCATAAACAGCAATGGGTGGAAACTAATCAAGGAGAGAAGCAACTTAGAACTGAGGAGAAATTTCCTGACAGAACAATTAATCAGTGGAACAGCTTGCCTCCAAAAGTTGTGAATGCCCCAACACTGCAAGTCTTTAAGAAGATGTTGGATAGCCATTTGTCTCAAATGGTATAGGGTTTCCTGCCTAGGCAGGGGGTTGGACTAGAAGACCCCCAAGGTCCCTTCCAACTCTGCTATTGTATCTTGTATCTTGTAAGAATCAACAACCTGTCATGCAAATTTGACATGCTGTGAACATATTGTTGGAAGGTTTTCCAGTATGTAAGAGTGAGAGAGCTAAAATAGGTGCTTAGGGAGATGCATATTAAAATATTTATATTTTTAGAAATTCAAACGTTTAGCTTTGTTCTGTTTGTATTGGAATTCATGCAAACATTTTAATGTTTACAAATCAATAGCCAAGTTCCCAGGTTCCAGTATCACACTGAAGAATGATATCATTAGCTTACTGCTTCAATTATTATGGGAACCAACTCCCAATTATGTTTTGAGAAAAATGCCGAGAATAATAACACATGCACACACATAGACAGAATAACACATAGGGGCTGAAAAGAATAACACATTTATTCATTTGCCTATGTTTTGGTTCTTGAATAAAAGGTGTTTTTCATGGGAAGATTTTTGGGGAAAGACCCAGCATCTGTCTTGCTCATGTGCCTAAGAGACTGTTCATCCTGTTCTCTTTTATGGCCTGAGGCTGTTAGTGAAGCTGGGTCAACACACCTTCCTCTGTCACTTAACTGCTCAATAGCTTTGATGTGCCTGTGTCCCCAAGGTTAAGAGGATATGAGAAGAGAGGATAAGTAGACATAAAGCTAGCGGGTGGTGGAGGGGTATTCCTTAAGTGGAAAGTAGCAGGCCAGCTCATTGCAAATGCATTTCCCCAACTGGAAAATTCACTGCTGGAAAATTGTTCCACCCCCACATCATTATGTGCATCAAACGTAGCCCTCCAAACAATGGGTAGATTACTGTATATCACATTTTTCCATGACCTCCAGTTGAGTTGAGCGACAGTGATTTTTAAAAATTATTATTATTATTTTCCTGTTTAGGTATTTGTGTTAATTTTGGAAGCTCTGCCTTCCTTTTAATAGTTGCTGCGCTTTGAAGGCAGGTCCCTAGATCTCCAAAGACTTAATCTTAATACTACTTTCTTTCCATCTTGTGGCATCCTCATAAGTGGTCAAAATACACTGAAGAAAAAGATGAGAACTGTCCTTGGTCCTGCTAGAATCCTAACCATTCTTAGCAGATGTGGGAACAAATATTATGTCAAGACTGCCCTTAACAATAATTAGCATGTTTGTTTTTTACATTTATATCCCGCCTTTGTTATTATTTTGAAATAACTCAAGGCAGTGAAGAATACCTAATGGCCCTTTCTTCTATTTTTGCCACAGCAACAATCCTGTGACATGGATTAGAGTAAGCCCAAATGACTGTTTCATAGTGATTCAAGCAGCTTTTATGCCTAAGGCTGGACTCGAATGCATATGTTGTATCTTATTATCTTTTAAAAATATTTTAATACAGATATATATTTCTACATGTTTCTGACAAAATGTTACACTGCTGATTGCCTTTTTTTTGCTCATTCTAGATTTATTAATAAATATGTTCTCTCCTCCCTCCTTTCTAAACAAAAGGGGGTTATTTTTGCCCTTTGGTATGCAGCATCTGGAAACATGAAATCAATATTTAGCACAACTTACTCTTTTTTCCTCTCTTTGGAATGAACTCATTGGCTAAGAAATATTTAGAAGACAAATATGCTTTCTAATAAAAAATAGAGGGAATGCGTTTTACTTTTGGACAATTCTGTATCTGTATTTTACTTCGTATTCTGCCAGTTCATTTTAATAGAATCTACCAAAGATAATGGTAGTTAGAATTAGAAGATAGATTTTTTTCCCTTTGGAAGAAAAAGCTCTAATTTTCTGTAAAAATCAACAAAAATCGGAACCGTGGGAGATATTTGAGGTTCACATATTGCATTTTTAAATTGTGGATTGCTGAACTCAATATTAAGGCTATAGACTATGATTCACTTGGTTGTGTTCACCTACCTACTTAAGCCAAAGCCAAACAGATTGCATCAAGGCAACATAATTGTGGATCAGAGATATCTCTGCAAATGGATATAGAAAACATAATAGATGATGTCATGTTCAACTTATCCCTTACTCATAGTGAAGGCAGCCTGAAGTTAAATTTTTTACTTAATTTGCAAAGGAGTGTTTTCCAACTTTTTCACCACAAACCATGCTATCGGATCTGTCCAAATGACCTCATACCATATTGCCATGTTGGCCAACTTAAACTGATGTGAGCATCTCCTCCATCCTGGTACCTTGGTAAACAATTTGTGTGGCCATTTGTTTTTTTGGCAATTGGTGGGTCAGGATTTTCCCACAATGCCAGAAAGTCATCCCTCATATCTATGAACCAATCAGAGAGCAGGAAGACTACAGAGGCACGGATGAGAATGAGTTCTTTTAGGTGCCCATCATTCCATTACCAAAAAGGAGTAATGGAATGAGGACCTAGCACCAAAAAAAAGAAAAAAAGTCCCACTTCCCCTTTCTTACCATATATTTCTTCTCCCATCCATGGGCTGGCAAGAAAAGCAGGAATAAGGAAGCAAGAGCTGCAGTTCTTCTGCCAGTTACTGGCATCAAAGGAGGTATTCTCCATTTCTTCTGGAAACTAATAAAGGAGAGAAGTAACCTGGAACTGAGAAATTTCCTGGCAGAACAATTAAGCAGTGGAACGACTTGCCCTCAGAAGTTGTGGATGCTGCTTCAATGGAGGCTTTTAAGAAGAGACTGGACACTTGTCTGAAATAATATAGGGTCCCCTGCTCGAGCAGGGGGTTGGATTAGAAGACCCCCAAGGTCCCTTCCAAATCTATTCTGATTGATTGACATTTCTATTTTAAAAGTAAATTATTCCTGAAGGAAAACTTTGTTTTTCTTTTAAGTAAATGTAGTATTTTAAGCAGATTTTTGCAATTTTTGTAGGCATCCTCCCAAATTAGGAATCTGAAATTTGTAGTTTATGGAGGTTCTGTCCAACTGAGTCAGGGCTGTATTCTAACCTTCTTGTTTAAGAGTTATGATAATGACTCAGTCAGTTTAAGCCACATATACACTTTCTATTCCTATATTGGCTTTGTTTGTTTTGGTCTGAGATTAGTCAATCTTGCTGCTAGTTTTCATGACATTTTGAGCCTTGATTCTGTCAAACTATCAAACCTGGCTCATATGTCTTTCCATTAATCCTGACCTTCGTATGTTTTACCCTTTTTCCACATTCAAGCCTAACACTTGCAGATTTGTATTCTAGTTTCTTTTGCTGTTTCTATGGCAACTTTAATAGCAAGCTTCGAAGCACGTTCTGCAGCTGGTACAGCAAGTCTGTGTTGTGACTTAGTATTCATTTATTCTCATCCAAAGCTTTGTTTAAGCAGTGTTTCTCAATCTTGACAACTTTAAGTCGTGTGGATTTTGACTCCCAGAATTCCTCAGCCTGGGGAATTCTGGAAGTTGAAATCCACAACTTTTAAGATTGTCAAGGCTGAGAAACATTGATTTTTCAAAAACTGAAAAGGTTAAAGCATCAGGCTAGAAAGCAGCAGCCGTAAACTCAAGTCCCATCCTAGCCGTGAAAGCCAACTGGGTGACTTGGGGCTGGTCACTCTCTCTGATCTCAAAATAGGAGAAGGAAAGTGTGTTGGATATGTTCACTATCTTGAGATATTTGTAAAAAAATATTACAGGCGGAATATAAAGAAATAAAATTACTGTTGTGTTATTAAAGGCTCCGCTGGCTGTTTAATGCATCTTGCACTGGGACAACAGTAGAGCATTTCTGTCGGGTGATCTGTGCTCCTTGCAAGCCTGCGTGTGCATGGAAGCGCATAGAGATTCATGAAGGTTTCTCCGCTTGATTTCAGACAATTACACTTCCATTGCAGTGTCACATCTTTCCCAGGTTGATGCTCTGGAAAAGATGAAAACCACTTCTGTCATTGCACTGCTTTCTAGCACATCCTCCCTAGATTAGGATGGCTCTGAGCCTGCTAGACTTTTAGAAGGTTTTGAGAATCTGGCCATGGCCCGAGTCTGGAATCCCGAATATGTGAAAGGGCCTGTTTGTGATTATCTTGACACTAATGGGTTATAATACTTCTTGGCTGCTGTTTGTATTTTAAATTCTTTTTGTACTGTGTTATAACTGCTTCCAGTGTTTTTATATGTCTACATTACCCAGAGTCACTGGTTTGAAATGAGTGGCTATACAAATTGAATAAATAAATCTGTCTAGAGCAGCTTGAAGTTGACTGAATAGTACAGCTTAATTTATTTATTTTTTCAGCTAGTTCCAAGTTGAAGAAGCACCTGAAGTTTACAGTTAAAGCTGCTTCCTTTTTTTTAATCCATTCATTCATTAGCCAATAAAGTATAACATTCTGCAAATAATAATAATAGGAAGCATCCTAGGAATATGGTACATTTTTCTTTTCTTGTATAAACTGCAGTTTTAGTATATAGCATATTGAGAGGAAGACCAACTTTGGCCAACTACTGAGCAGGACAAAGCAGTTCACAAGTTCAGGAGAAAAATTTGGGTTGAATTATTTGAATTATTTGAAATGAAGATTCTATTTCACTTGCATCAAATTGATTAAACACAGCAAGTATTCCAATATGTGTGTGATCGTTGCCCCTTATATCAGATTAAATTATAATTTGGTGGGAATTTCTGGAGCAGCCAGTGACAGCTCCCTCAAATTAAGCAGTTACAAAAAAACACTGTGGTAATGCTTGTAAGCAACCCAGAATTTTCAGATAATCTTTTAAAACTGTATTTACAATTTCCAAAGCATTCTGCTATCCTGGAATGAGCCTTTGTCAATTCCAGCATTTCTCCATTGTGCTGAAATCAGCAAATTATTTGATAACAGTGCTCTATATAGGATTGTGCTATGTGAGAAGCATATTTACTATGGCAATTTCTCCTTTGTTTTAAAGCAACATATTTATGGCTGTCTGGTGTGGGAATCTATTATTTACCCTGGTATAGGCCACCTCATTCTACTTAGGTATAATGTACTCATCTCAAGAACCATGATCCATTCTACAAGCCAGAATTGTTTGGATCCACATAGCAAGCTGAGCCATAAGGTACAGGTAGTCCTCGACTTATAACAGTTTGTTTAGTAACTATTCAATATTACAACTGAAAAAGTGACTTATGACTGTTTTTCACACATACGACCATTGCAGCATCCCCATGGTCATATGATCAAAATTCAGACGCCTGGCAGCTGGTTCCTATTTATGACAGTTTCAGTGCCATGGGATCACTTTTTTCAAACTTTTGACAAGAAAAGTCAACGGGAAAGCCAACGCTGTTACCACCTTAACAACTGCAGTCATGTCATGAAATAGGGGAAAACTCACTGAACTGTCTCATTCAGTAAACAGAAACATTAGGCTCAATTGTGGTTATAAGTCAAGGACTACCTGCATAGCCTTACAGTCAGAATGGCTAATATTTACTTGTGCTAAGCCAAAACCAACCAACCACATGTGAAGTAGCTGTTTGGGTTTTAGTGTGTATAACATGTGAATGCAGTGGGCTGTGGCTAATATAACGAAGCCTGCGTGAACACCCTACGGCTTAAAATACAAGCTGTGAATTTGCGTACTCGTAGATGAAAAGAAAATTACTCTTTTGAAAGAGAATCTCAGACCCTTCTGCCTCTTATCCGAATGCTCATTCTTATCATTTGTTGGTTTTTTTCAGCCAGGGACCCTGGGCATCTTTTGGCATTTCCGCCTTAGAGATGCATCTTCGGGCTTCTAATTTTAGCAGCGGCCTCTGTAAACAAGACGCTGAAGTGGAATAATGGCAGCTGTTGGCCCTCCACCCACACCACTCCCCCAACCACTTCTACTGCTGTTTTTTTTCTGTCAGGAAGCTTGCCCAGAAAGGTGTCAGGATTAACTGGCATTAGGCCGGCAATAAGGGGAGGTGTGAGTGGCAGGGATCTGCCTTCAGCAAGAGCAGTGGTGATTCCGATGCAGATCTATGCCTCAAGTGGAGACAAGAAAATTAGGAGGACAAACCCCCTGAGGAACATATCCTTCCTTTATCCATTTTGCTGCACGCCTGTGTATTTAGTTTGTATTGCTGCCCGACAGCTGGATTATGAGTAAATATAGCCTGAACAATGAGAGGAAGGCAAAATTCAGAACAGCCCACAGAAAGCTTTCTGCTTGGAAGAAGCCGGCTCCTCCACTTGAGCCGAGATCCTAAATTGGCACATATTGAGAGACGCACATCCTGGAATCTGAATTCTAGCCTCGCACTTCCTCCTGTTGTTCCAATTTTAAGCGGGCAGTGCCAGCTGAGCCAAGCTAGAAACACGGGAAGAATGCTGCATTTGGAGGTGAACTATTAATAGCATGCGCGCGTGCACGCGCGCACACACACACATATATATCCTTGTCTCTATCTCCCCACCCACCCCCCTGTTTTTTTCTTGAACTGAACCTCGAGAGAATGAGAGGAGGAGTGTTGGTACATCTAGTATTACTTTATTTTTATGTGCGAGAAACCCTTGTTTATTTTCACTGCTGGTTTTCACGTCTCAAGTAGCAGCATTTCTATCATGTGGGAGTGCATAGTTATTCCCTAAATAGCTTGTTGCTTTCTTTTGCCTCCTAGTTGTTTGTTTTTCTTTGTTAAATGTTCTCCTAGGGAATATTCAACTCCAAGTGTTCTACAGTAAAAGTCTGGATTGACTGCGATCCATGGCTTCAGTTTGTGAATGCGCCCTCCTTCCTTTATTCCCCCATTCTTGGGAGTTTCCAGGGAATATAATATACAGTGCTTTAACTGATATTAAGACCTATGCTTTAGGTTGGAGTGAGGTGGCTGTAGTTCTATTGCAAACTTTCATGAAAGAATATGGTTTCCCTCCTTCCTGAGTAAAGGGGATGCTCAGTGGCTAAGACGCTGAGCTTGTCAATCAGAAAGGTCGGCACTTTGACGGTTCACGTAACGGAGTGAGCACTTGTTACTTGTCCCAGCTTCGGCCAACCTAGCAGTTCGAAAGCATGTAAAAATGCAAGTAGAAAAATAGGAACCACCTTTGGTGGGAAGATAACAGCATTCCATGCGTCTTCCACGGTCATGCCGGTCACATGACCATGGAGACGTCTTCGGACAGCGCTGGCTCTTCGGCTTAGAAACTGAGATGAGCCCTGCCCCCTAGAGTCAGAAACAACTAGCACATATGTGCGAGGGGAACCTTTATCTTGAGATCTTGAGTTGGTGGCTCCATTTAGAATTTTAGGAAGATGTTATGGGCACTATCAGAAAACATCTTCTGGATTAAGGTTATTGTTTCATTAAATGATTACCATGGAGGAGATAACAGGTTCTAAGTTACCATAATCCATTCAGAGCTACTTCAGGAAGAAGAAGAGTGTGTAGATGGGTAGGTAAGTAGGTAAGTACTGTATATATAAAATCCCTTCCTCCCCATTCAAATGCAGCTAAACCTAACCTTCAATTTACAATCTTTCATTTAAATACTGTCCAAAGTTATAACAGTATCAAAAATAGTGATTTTCAACTGATCCTCATACTTACAACCATTTCAGCATCCCTACGGTCATATAAACAGGATCCAGACACTTAGCAAGCAGAATGTATTTACTATTATTGCAGTGAGCTGAGGTCAATACAATACAATACAATACAATACAATACAATTGCAGAGTTGGAAGGGACCTTGGAGATCTTCTAGTCCAACCCCCTGCCTAGGCAGGAAACCCTATACCGTTTCAGACAAATGGCTATCCAACATCTTCTTAAAGACTTCCAGTGTTGGAGCATTCACAATTTCTGGAGGCAAGCTGTTCCACTGATTAATTGTTCTAACTGTCAGGAAATTTCTCCTGAGTTCTAAGTTGCTTCTCTCTTTGATTAGTTTCCACCCATTGCTTCTTGTCCTACCCTCAGGTGCTTTGGAGAATAGTTTGACTCCCTCTTCTTTGTGGCAACTCCTGAGATATTGGAACACTGCTATCATGTCTCCCCTAGTCTTTCTTTTCATTAAACTAGACATACCCAGTTCTTGCAACTGTTCTTCATATGTTTTAGTCTCCAGTCTCCAGTATTTGGTAGAGACTGTAGGTGTGCTTTTTGGGGATGGGTAGTAGACTGTTTCTTCTTATGGTACACCAAATAATAGGTTGAATGCTTGGCCATAAATATCCACCAGTAGTTATAAATGCTATGATTATAGTTATTACCTTACATCATATATAAATTACAGCATTACTATCAAAATAGTGCAACGTACTGACTAAGAATTTGCTGTGGGTAAGCAAACCTCCTACTCTTAGCTAAAGTGAGATATAAATTTGTTAGATAAACGCGGAAAAGCTGGCAGAGTGATGTAGTGGATAGAAAGTTGGATTAAAATGGAGAGATTTGTATTCAAATTCACAGTTGACCAATAAATTCAATGGAGAAATTTGAGGGTTTTTTTTACCAACCTTGGAAGGATGGAAAGCTGAGTCAACCATGACTAACCTTACAAGAGAGTAGAATTAGCTCATTTGTCTGTGTTTTCTATCTGGTCTACCTCACAAGGCTGAGAACAATTTTGCAAGTCTGAAAGCAAATTTCTCCTCCCTCTGAAGAAAGTGGGGAGGGTCCCTTCTCTTGCCGCACCCACATTCCTGCTGAGGGCTAAGTTTCCTTTTATCTCACAATTCCCTTTTCTTTGTCTCTTTGCCGCGTCTCCCAAGCTCATTCACAGATATCATTACAGGTATCTGTATTATGGCCGCAAGTCGAGGCCAATTATGGCCTCGACTTGCGGCCATAATTGACCCCCAAAACTATGTTGCTAAGTGAAACATTTGTTGTGAGTTTTGCCCCATTTTACAACCTTTCTTGCCACATTTGTTAAGTGAATCACTGCAGTTGTTAAGTTAGTAACACGAATGTTAAGAGAATCTGGTTCCCCCATTGACTTTGCTTGTCAGAAGGTCACAAAAGGTGATCAGTGTCATAAGTGTGAAAAATGGTCATTAATAACTTTTCAGTGCTGTTGTAACTTTGAATGGTCACTAAATGTACTGTTGTAGGTTGAGGACTACCTGTACAGTAACATATCTATAGAGCAGTGATGGCTAATCTTTTTCTCCTCACGTGCCAAAATTGCATGTGTGCAACACCCATAATGCAATGTTCCCACTCCCTATGCATGCGTGCCTGACACCCCGTGGTCCCCTGCCCCCTCGCACATGCGTGCGCCCCCCACAAGTGCATGACCCCCCCATGCCTCATTTTGGGCCTAGCAGGCCTCCCTGAAGCCTCCTGAAACAAAAAATGGAGTGTGGGAGGCCCACGCTGCACCGCCCCTGCGCTCCCCCATCCCCCGCATGCATGTGCGACCTCCCCTGCCCCCCAGCGCTTGTCTCCCACATGCGAAGCAGAGACCCGAAAATCAGCTGACCGGCGGGAGGCTCATACATGGTGGAGCTGAGCTGGGCAACAGCTCGCGTGCCCGTAGAGAGTGCTCCGTGTGCCATCTGTGGCATACATGCCATAGGTTTGCCAGCACAGCTGTAAATGGTATGAACCTCCTGCCCATCTGCAACTCTTGAAACCAGCTCTGTCTTTTCTCGGAATTCATTCCAGACAGAATTACATTCATACACCTTTCTATAATGGGCTCCTTTTCCCTTTGAATGTCAAGTACTGCTCAGACTTCTGGTAAAGATTTTAGTAACAACAATCCTGGCAAATTTCCTTTTTCTTTACAGTTTTTGATTATTTGTAATTAAGGGAAAATTAATTAAGCTTTTAATTGTAATTAATTCAAATTTAATTAATGGAAAAACATCACTTTAGTACGGAAGCCTGATTTGGCAGTGACAGATTTAAGAGCTCTGTAATTAGCAGTTATATCTTAGTTGCATTAATGCTTTGTTTACCCTGCCCAACTATGCCCTATATGACAAAAAGACTATATATTTGATTTTACACATATTGATTGTGGATTGTATTGAGAACAATAAAACAATATATTTCTAAAACCAAAAAATGGTGCAACCTGAGCAAGAAACCACCCAGAATCACCTTATAGGGAAGATAGGTTGCATAAAAATGTAATAAATAAAATAAACAAATAACCAAAGCATGCTTCGATTACTTGGAAGAGGCGTCAGTCACACTTATCTAAGGCCTGGGCAAGGAACCAGGTCTTAAAGGCTGGCTGAGATACCTGAAAAGTGAGGGCCATCTGGTTTTTTGGGGAAAACCCATTTATTCATTCATTCATTCAACACTTATGAGTACAAAATAATGAAAAGGAGAAGCATTTCCCAGTATCAAGAATATTTATTAATATGTTTCTGGCTTAACTGAGTCTTTCTGGGTTGACAATAACACCTGAAAACTACATGTATGTTGCTTGTACTTCCTTATTCCTGTGTAGTTCATTATGTTAACTGTCTATCACCTTCTTAAAAATAGCTGAGCTGTTAATGGGCAGTTACTGTTGAATTCTCTTTAATTTTCAGAAATCAGTAAAGGGGCAGGCAGATGGCTCAGTGTGTCTATATTTAGTCCTTTTGGCAGGAAGCCTAATGTAACAGCTCACTTTGTATTAATACAAGCTTAGGTTCAGATCTCCCCTCCCCCCCCAATTCTTCCATTTGCAAAATCTGTCACAGTTTGTAGTGTTATAAACATTTACAATACTGAAAGGGTTTTCCTTACGTGCATTGTGTGCTCAACAATATATTCTCCATAGTGAGGGGAGGAGTATCCAGGATGGGTTGACCTTATCCTCTCGTTGATTGGACTGAGTCAGATAAGCTCTTGGTATACGCCCCTGGTCCACCAGGCACCACCCAGTTATCAACTCAGTCCCTCAACTGGACAGTTTGCCATCCTGGATCTCTGAGGATTTGGAAAGAAATTTAAAGAAAGAAATAGGATTAATTCATCTCCCTACAGCAGCAGCCACAAGCGAGCCAGACAGCTCCCCGAGCTGCAAAAAAGCCTGCCAAAAGCCCCTTTGGGGAGGGGGGACACGTCGCCCAGGCATCCGAGTGAGACAAGTATCACTCGGGAAAGGAAATCTGCCGGGCAAGCAGGAAACAAAGCCACAAGCCTTCCAAAGGCAAGCCCTGCCGCGGAGGCTACAGTGGTGCCGGAGTGCTCCGCCGCTCCCCACAGGGTCGAGTGGCGAGCCACGGCTTCCTCAAGTGCCGCGGGGTGCAAATTGGGCCACTGGCAAGTGTGGGCAGCGCTGGATTCCCCTCCCAGGTGAGCCTTGCCACGGGAACTCTGCCGGGCACCAGAGTGCTCCGCTGCTCCCTGCTGGGTCGAGCAGTGAACTGCGGTTTCCCAAATGCTGTGGAGCGCCCGTGCCATTATCCACGTGGCCCACCTCGCTGGAGGGGTCCATGGGCAGAGCAAAGCCTCAAGCGGCGCCAGAAGGAGGCAGAAGAAGTAAAAACCGGCAGCAGAGGTGCGCGGCAGCTCCTCAGAGCACAAGCCGCCAGAACAGGAAATTTAAGAGAGGCGGCCTTTGTCTCCTGGCATGGGTGCCATCTTGAAGCCGGGAGGAGCCACGTGTTCCAAGATGGCGGCGCCCAGCGGCAACGAGGAGACAGGCAGGACTCAAGTACCTCCAGCAACAGCCAGCAGTTTTTTTTTTAAAAAAATCCTTGCGGTACATATCGAATACAAATACCTAGACTTTATTTGTATAATGAAGCATGGTGCACAACCAATGGAATCACTGTATCAGCAACTTTGCTTAGAAAGCATGTGGATTGGATGTTATTTGGCCTAAAGAAAAAGCTGTCTCCGTTCCATGTATATTTTACATGGAAAAAAGATCGGCCTGAGGCTAAAAATATATCATACTTTCTCTTTCTGAAAATATCAGTTCTACCCTTACAGAAATCCGAACTAGCTAGCTTGCAGCCAGCATTCAAAATACACAGGGTTATGCCTGACTGAAGTCAATATGCTTGTATATGTGCATGAATGAAGTGGAACAATTGGAAATCATGCATGTGATTTGCACTGTAATGGAGCTTTTGGTTCCCAAGGGCAAAACACAATTTTCACAGAGTTTCCCAATTTCTCTGCCGCAATAATGTGTGCTTAGATAGCTGCTAGGATGAATGCTGTTGAAATGTTGAAATTGTAGGTCTTCTATCTCTCTGGGGTGTTGCTTCTATTTGTCAAGGTTGTTTTTGTGTGAATGCTGTCTACAGTTCTGCTGGTGTTTCCTTGTGCAGCTGCATGAAGATGAGGAAACCATGGCGTGTAACTCTTGAGACTGTTGGAAGAAATGTCCGTCTGCGTTCAGTTCCAAGTCAGGAGAAAGACACTGGAAAAATGGAAGCCGGTTGGAAAGATGGTTTAATGGTGAAGCAGAACCACCAAGCATGTGTTATTCTGGGTAGCTGACCAACTGGTTTGATGATCAGATGGATTTTTATACAGTTTGTTCTACAGCACTTTATAATTGAGAGGCTTGTTTTGCGTATTTTATTATTTGATATTAATTAGGTCGGCAATGAGTTGGGGTTTTTAATCTTGTTTAACAAATGTCATTAATCCTAGATGCTGGCTTCCTTGGGGTTTTAATCCTGTCTTGAATGGATGACCAAATTTGCATTTCTAAAAGTTGGCCATTTAGTTTCTACTTGGGGCAGAGAGCTGAAGCTCTCCTTTAGGGAAGATATAATATTCTAGCTTTTTAATATTTCCTAAAATATTTCATTCTTCTAAGAGAGGTGAATGCTAACTTTCTTCAAGAATGACAAGGATGCTAACCAGTGGTGGGTTCTGGATTCCATTGCAACTGGTACGCTACAATGGGGCCCCGTCGTCCACCACCTGCACACATATGTATTTACCATCCACAACACTCCAGTTGCTTGGCGGAGTGTCGCGCAGGTGCCATACGCTCCATGTGCGTGTGCAAAAGCATCAGTCGGCTCAAATACAGGGGAGGGCGGGTGGGAGGATGGGCCCTCCGGAGTACCGTACCAGAACGGTACCTGGTACTCCCAGCAGGCACCGGTATGCCAGTACCAGGGCGTATCGGTCGTATCCCACCACTGGTGCTAACTCAACTAAGATTGAGGCTGACTTAATTGTCTCTGATAGATTTTATTTTCAACGTTGCGTTCTTGTGATCAAGCAAATATAAAAATTACAGGCGACTTATTTATGAATACATGTGTAAATATATATTGCATGACAAAAAGGGATAACTTGCCAATGAGCTGCTCTAACACCTTTGATAAAACGGAGAACTTAAGTCTTAATGAAGGATTTGTATTTGAAAATATTTGGGACTCTTGTCCCTTAAGGAGTATTTGCAGGTCTCAACTGAGAATGTCTCAGTTCTGTGTAAAAGCTAATCAGAATAGAAGGACTTGCGGTAATGAGATCTCGGAGGCCCATAAACTTTCTCTTGTAGTACCAGTGTGATACCAACTCCGCAGTGCAGGTTTATTGCATTGCATTTTTAACCCTCTGTCTATCTTTACCTTTGGCTGGTTTAAGATTCAAAATGTACGGATAGAAATTGGCGCTGTTATTTTATTACAGGGTGGATTTGATTTAAATCAAGTCGATTGAAATCACGATTGAAATCACTACTAAAAATAAAGCTTGATTTAAATCAACTCGATTTAAATCATAACTTTTAAAGAGCAACTGTCATCTTCGTCCGGCAGCAGCTCCACCTCTGACTCCACTGCTGTTGGCTCACCGACAGTCCCAATATTGCAGAACATACAGCCTCTTGCTACATAACTAAGCTCCATTTCATGCTGAATAAACTAAATTATTAATGTATCTTAAATAGGAAGGAACCCTTTGATAGATTTTTACTCCAAAAGCATTTTATTAAAATAAATTTGATTTTAAAAATCCAATTTAAATAAAAGATGAGATGAGCACCACTCCCTAGGGAATGAGTAGCACGCATGTGAGGGGGAGACCTTTACCTTACAATATCTGAGAAGGTTCCTCAATGGAAGTTTACTAGAGGTGGCTCCTTTTTGAGTAGATTCTGGCTAAATTCACTAGAGGTAGCTCGTATTGGCTAGATTGTTGCATTGCGCCAGTTCATAATTGTTCGGATTTGAAACAGTGTGGTATATGAACCTAACCATTGTGGTTGGTAAACATTATGTTAAGTGCTAAACACCCATAAGGGCCGTCATGGTGAACCTATGGCACTTGTGCCACAGGTGGCACGTGAGTCATAACTGAGAGCACGCAAGGCGTTGCCCTATGTCAGCTCCAGCACACAAGGGCGCACTGGCCAGCTGATTTTCAGCCTTCCAGAGAATGGGAGAGGCTGCTTTAGCCCTCCCCAGGCTTCAGGAAAGCCTCCGGAGCCTGTGGATGGCGGAAAATGGCCCAACAGGACTACCAGAAGTCCGGAGGCTTCAGTGAGGCCTGCGCGCATGCACGGGAGGTAGCGTGGGAGGAGGGCATTGGATTATGGATGTGGGCATCCACGCATGCATTTGATAGTGCCCTTTTGGCACCCAAGCAGAAAAACATTCGCCATCACTGCATTAGTGCTTGTTCAATAAACTATGACTAAAGCAAGTCCTGAGTATGATGACTCAGCTGCCAAATTATCTGCTTTCAAACTATTTTCTTTTGGCCTCTTTGGAAAGAAGAATTAAACCGCATTCTCTGTTAAAATTGTGTTAATACACAGGAGAGGCAAAATGCTCTCTGGGAGATGTTAATGTAGATTGAAGGTGACAGTCTTTAGTTTTAGGCTGTGTTCTCAATTAGCCTGGTATCTTAAAAAGTGGATGTTCTTCTGGATTAAAAGGTAGGTTAAAAAAATGAGTATTCACATTTAGGAAAGAAAACCTAGAAATTGCTTTGAAGTCTTGGGAGAAAAAAATGTTTTACAGGTACATCATATAAATAAGCAATTGTGTTCTAATTGCTATTCAGAATTTTAATCAGGTATTTACTCTGCATTATATTATCACTTCCACTGCACTTTCTGAGTGTATGATATCGTTCTGCACTTACCGTTTTCTTTTCTAAAATTTAGTTGTTGCAAAGGTGTGCAGATTCTTTGTCCTCCGTGTTCATTCAGGGCACTATAGCTGCTTCTGGATCAAAATCATACATATTTATACTTACCAATTTCAAAATTAAGTGTGAACTTCTGTTCTTCTTTCTGAACATTTTTAACAAAAATAAAGACCGAGATACATTGGAATTAGATCTGGGCATGGCAGGGGAAAGTAGATATGATTAAAGCAAAAAGGAGGAGGATTATTATAAGAAAAAAAAACACTATGTCAAATCCGTCCAGAGCTGTTTGTTGTATGTGTGTAATATTTTATACTTGCAAACTCCAAGCATATCTGCTCCTGGGAAAAACGTTCCTTTTTTAAAATAATGATTCCCCCACCCCCCTGTCCATTGTGACCAATTCCATCCAGCCTTAAAAACACAAAGCTTTCATTCTTACCTGCCAAAATGTTTCCCCTGGCATTGTTTCTTTGTTTATTTTTGATAAAATACTTAAATCATCTTTTGTTGTTGTTATTTACTTTAACATGACATCTCCTGGGCCAGTTCGTATCCTGGCATTGCCAACTACAACAACACCAGCTGTCAAAGATAGGGATGTGAAATTGATGCTTTTTATTTCTAAGCACATGTGCAAATAATTTCCAGAACACTGGCTGCTGAGGATCTCCTTTGCCAGAAAGAAAAGGGCTAGTCAACATTACCTTCTGTCATTTAACAATTTTTCTTGCCTGAACAGGGCTCGGACATGGGAAACTGCTTTTGAGAAAGTTATAATTTTCAGAAATGTCTCCTACACTCCTTGACATATTGGAGAAACTCACTGCTTCTCATTCCATTTCTTGATAATATCCCTTTCCCAATTCTAATGTCTTCCTGGTTTCTTGACTGGCAGCTCCCATCATTCCCAGCCTGTGTCCATGTTGACTGCAGTTGATGAGTGTTGTAGGCGAGTAAAGTAGATAGAGAACATCAGGTTGAGGTTGCTTCAGGTTGGAGGATCCCAAGGATACCTGCATCTCCCTGAAAATGGTCCCTGAATTGTAAAATTTAGTGTGATGTTGGAAGAAATAATTGAAGATAATGAAGAGTAATTATATTAACTGCATTGAAATGCTTTAACCTTAATTTAATCAAATAAAATTAAATGTTTTCTGATGTTCTCATCTTGTTGATACGTAATCCCCATATACTGAAAACCCAGATACCATCCCCCACTTCCAGCCAGATCAAGGTAGTATTCCCTTGCTTAAGTTGATGTCACTATAACCCACTTGCCCAACCAACCAACCAAAATGGATTCTACTGTTTGATAGAACTTTCAGTATACATTAGACATGATGATGACATTACACCAGTGTTTCTCAACCTTGGCCACTTGAAGATGTCTGAACTTCAACTCCCAGAATTCCCCAGCCAGCATTCGCTGGCTGGGGAATTCTGGGAGTTGAAGTCCAGACATCTTCAAGTAGCCAAGGTTCAGAAACACTGCATTACACCCTTCCACAAAGAATGCCAAGCTATCATGAAAAACTGAATGGAAATAACTTCCCTCAACCTAATTATATTTGAATGAAAAATTTTTTTGCACAATGCATATGTATATATAGAGAGAAATGCTCACTTAAGGGAGTGATAGTGGAATTGGCCTTTGAGATGTTCCACTGCCTGGCATGGGTAAAACCTAAGCCATTTGGAAAAATGGCGTAAACAATTCCAATTTCTAGAAGTCTCTGGAATTGTCCTTTTTGTCTCAACTAAAGATTTGATGGAGAGTTATCAGATAGACCGGAGAACTTTTTATGACTCTGAAGAAGCTCAATGGGGTTGCTGCACTTAATTTATTTGAAGATGATTTTGAATATATTGCACATGCCTGAATCTTGCACAGTCACCATTCTTAATCCTGTGAAGTCACATGTTCAGCTGAAGGCAAGTTAAGTTTTCCCTTCCCATCAACAGAGACTCATAGGGGCACATTAATAGGTTATTAATATGTGTTTGCACATGTCGCTAACATTCATCGTGCTGTCTATTTTTCATGAACAGCGGTAGACATGCTACTGCTCATTTCATTATCCATGTTTCTCTGTTTTTCAAAAACCATGCTTATGTGTGTCTGCAGTTTCTGTTCATTTTGTTCATACATACTTTTTGTTTCTGTTATGTTATGTAGTCTTATACCAGTGGCTAGAAGCCGACCGCCATGGCAGGAATTCAGATACTGCAAAAAGAACATCAGGTAAAAAGAAACATGGGGGTTTGCTAATTTTAACTACAGCTTTCCATCTTTTTCATTTGTCTTGAATTCCATTAAATTCTATTCATTGATTGGTTACTTTAATTATTTTAATCAGCAGTTATCATTCTTTTCCTGGGGAGTTCTAAGTTAATAAACTAACAGCCATTTGCCTTTTGTTCTCTTACCAGCTCTAACTACATACACACGTTTTGGGGGTTTTTTTGCTCAGGGATTTTTGTACTTCATGCTGTTAAATGGTTTGCTTAATAATGGCCTGTGGAAGCCACAATTGGCTGGTTTTCCAGGCCCAGCCGTAAGTCCAATTTTGCAAATCGTAGTGTTTGTGATTTAACACTTCAAGCCAAAACATAACAAACCATATTTTAGCTGACATGAACCTAATGTTAGAATTATGTGTTGTACTTTTATCACATGTGGGAGTTTTCTCCTAGGCTGCTGATTTTCTCAAGCCTGAAAGCTACAAAACAATCTCATTTTGCATTGATGGCAATTGTATAGAAAATTGTATAGAAATCCACCAAGTCTACCATTTACACTTATGTAGTAAAAGAAGGAGGAAGAACATGTGCCGTTATTTATTAAAATATTTAAAGCTTGCCTTTGGGCTACCAGATTCCACTTCCACTCACAATACTAAAAACATAGCATCCTCATTAATTTTTTTTAAAGTCCTTACAAAGGATAATTAGTAGCAACAATCACAGTGCAAAATGGAAAAGAAGCTGATCAGATAATGAAATGCTTCCTAAAAAGGGCTTTGTTGGGCAACCATTAGAAACAATGGATGATTTCTGAACACAGGGATTGTTTAGTGAGGATTATGTAAGTAGCACGTCAAGCAGGAAGGTTTTATTTGTGTTGCCAACAAAGATGGGGCTTATGGCTAGGCTCTTGGATGCAAAACTCTAGATGTCTTCTAGACAGCAGCCAAGAGATACAGTAAATGTTAGCTGTTTGCTTGCCGTATCATCTATGGTTATCTGGAGTTTTGCAGCCCAGATTTGTTGCTAAATTCAAGCTAAGTAATCAAGTGAAAAGCTTTATGAAGTCATTCAGAAATGAGGCTTGGAAAAGTAGCAGCCACCAATCTTTGTGATTGGGACTGGTTTTGGAAGAAAAGTTGGCTTCCACAGACTGTGGCAGAGGGGTGGAGGGATGATTTCGTGCATGCAACTTAAATCCTGTTCCTGCACAGATGAAGTTTTGCCGAGATGGCGCAATGGTTAGAGTGCCAAAGTGGCGCAATGGTTAGAGTGCAGTACTGCAAGTTACTGCTGCCTGCCTACAATTTGGCAGTTTGAATCTCACCAGGTTCAAGGTTGACTCAGCCTTCCATCCTTCTGAGGTGGGTAAAATGAGAACCCAGATTATTGGGGGCAATAGGCTGACTCTGTAAACTGCTTCGAGAGGGCTGTAAAAGCACTATGAAGTGGTATATAAGTCTAAGTGCTATTGCTATTCTCACTCACTTGCCACTTGCATAGCCCGCGGATTGGAGACCCCTGGTTTACAGCTTCATCAAGAGTCTGTGGAGATTCTTAGTCATCCAGGTCATGGTTGTCCCAAAGGTGCTTTTTCAAGAGGCAACTGGACTTTCCAGTTTATCTTTGAAGACGTTTCCCTTCTCATTCCAAGAAGCTTCTTCAGCTGCTAACCCTAACCCCAACCCTTGAAAATCTTACTCATTGCAACTACAGATCCCATAACAAACCATAATTACAAAATAGAATAGAGAATGAGCACTTTTGTTCATACCACCCTTTATGCACGATGGGAAGGAGATTAATTTTTCTTAGTTTATACAAATTATAGCTTTCTCACTAAAGAATACCTGGAACCCCAGTTAGATCATGGGATGAGACCCTGGTTTGAAAACAAATGTAATTATACTTTGCTTCCTTTTGGAGAGCCTTTAAGAGCCAAGGTGGCGCAGTGGTTAAATGCAGCACTGCAGGCTACTGCTAGATCAGCAGGTCAGCGGTTCAAATCTCACCGGCTCAGGGTTGACTCAGCCTTCCATCCTTCTGAGGTGGGTAAAATGAGGACCCAGATTGTTGGGGGCAATATGCTGACTCTCTGTAAACCGCTTAGAGAGGCCTGAAAGGCCTATGAAGCGGTATATAATTCTACTGCTATTGCTATTGCTATTGGATGGAGAAGCAAAGTATGGTTTTCTTCAACCTACAAGATGAAGCTTTTAGTCTTTTCTCCTTATATGTGAAAAGGGAATACTTCTACCTATAGCTATAGGTCACTGTTGCTCATTCTTGTAACAGCCAATAATGGTACGTTGTGTCTAAATGTAGCATAATATGCTTTTTATATAACCCCTCCCCCAAAGCAGGGTTCCCCAAACTTGGCGACTTTGCAGAGCTGGCTGGAGAATTGTGGGAGTTGAAGTCCACAAGTCGCCAAGTTGCCAATTTTGAAGACCTCTGCCCCAAGCATAAGAAATGAAAGGCCAACTCCACTGGGAATAAGGAAATTCATTAAGATTTGTGTGTCATGCTATACAGATGAAGTAGTTTTCCCCTAAAAAAATAAAAAGCCAAGGATATTTTTATACCAGATATGTGGCAGACTGCATTTCCACAAAATTTGTGACTAACTTTAATCCTTAAATGAGTGGACTGAAAAGAGTTTTGTGGTTTTTTCTGTGTAGTATCAGCCTTACTGATTCAGTTTTTTTCAGAACAAACTTTTAAAGTCCTTCCTTTTGCTAGTAACATTGTTTAAACAGTTTTAGGATGGTATATTTAGGTGTATGATTGGAACCTAAGACAATGAAAGCAAAAAATGTTTGTTTTCACCCTTGCTAGCTGCTTGGGTCTATTGGAAAACATTGGTCAGTATTATCATTACCACTTTTAAAGTGTGTTTTCTGAAATGGATTTGTGAACGCAGCAGTGGTGGGTTGCAGGCCTTATGCCCCGGTATGGGTGTACCGGTGCCTGCCCGGAGCACCGGGTACCATTCTGGTACGGTGCTCCGGAGGGCCCACCTGCCCACCTGACCTCCTTGCCTGTATTTGAACGGCGCCTGTGCGATGCTCCGCCGAGCAGCTGAAGTGTTGCAGAGGCTCGCAGAGGCATCGCAAGAGGTAAGGACGCATGTGCGCGCTGCGTGTGTATGCGCATGTGCTGCACACGTTCATGTGGACGCTGGGCCCTGTTGCATCGTACTGGTTGCAACGGGATCCAGAACCCACCACTGGATCGCAGCTACAGTTATAGTTAAGTACGATACCAATAACCATGAGAAACCAGCCATCTGCAGGAGAATTGGTGGAAAGGATTCCACCCCAACCTGATGGTGAGAATGTATGCACGAATGAACAAAGTAATTATCCATATGAGCCTTGAGCCAGCATGGATTGTGTTGTGTGAATCTGACCATCAACTTTTAAGCGATCCTATCTCATAAGCTTCTGCCAACCTAGCAGTTTGATAGCATGTAAAAATGTAAGTAGAAAAAATAGGAATCACGTTTGGTGGGAAGGTAACAGTGTTCCATGTGCCTTCAGCATTTAATCATGCTGGCCACATGACCACAGAAATGTCTTTGGACAGTGTTGGCTCTTTGGCTTTGAAACGGAGATACGTACTGCCCCTTAGAGTCAGGAACGACTAGCACATAAGTGTGAGGGAAACCTTTACCTTTTACCTCATAAGTGAACAAAAATGCTGGTGATTATAAAGAGGGCCACTGAATGTTGTTCTGAGGTGTATGTGTGTGTGTGAGAGAGAGAGAGAAGGGGGGGAGATGAATTTGATAAATATGTCTGCAAACACATATTTGGATTAAGGCAAAGGTTCCCCTCGCACATATGTGCTAGTCGTTCCCTATTCTAGGGGGCAGTGCTCATCTCGGTTTCAAAGCCAAAGAGCCAGCGCTGTCCGAAGACGTCTCCATGGTCATGTAGCTGGCATGACTAAAATCTGAAGGTGCACGGAACACTGTTACCTTCCCAACCAAAGGTGGCCCCTATCTTTCTGCTGGCATTTTTATATGCTTTCGAACAGCTAGGTTGGCAGAAGCTGGGACAAGTAAGAGAAGCTTGCTCTGTTACATGGCACTAAGGATTCGAACTGCCGATTTTTGTGATCGACAAGCTCAGCATCTTAGCCACCGAGCCACCCTTACATATTTGTATTACAGGTGCTCTTAACAAGACAATTCAATTTTTTCGAGGTAATGTTTCTGACATAACTTCAATGCACCATATGCACCCTGGCAATAGACCGATTTCTAGGTATTAAGTATCAATCCCCTGTAGTTCCAAGACACTTTGGGCAATTGAGATTAAAGTTAGGATGAAATTAATATAACAAAGCCCTAAATAAGTGGGAAAGAGAGCCAATTTGGTCTAGTTGGACTCTGCTGACAAATTGGGCTCAGTTCATTCCAACAAATCAACATTCAGTTGATTTGAAAAAGTGAAACATCCCTGTGGATGGGGAGGGCGGGGGACAGGACATGGCACACGAGGGGGTGGAGAAGCTAAATAATTGGAAAGGGGATTAATCTAGCTGTTGGTTTATTGCCTGCTGTGAAGAGCATCTGAAAAACGAAATTCAGTTGTTGGTTTTCTGTCTGCTGCTGAACACCCAGATGAGAATTTGCAGCTACCAGTAAATGATTCATTGCCGATAAGCAGAGAATTCTCAAAGGCAGCGAAGGTCTTAGTGTCTATTCAGATTAATAATGCAATTTTCCTTTCCTCTTCTGCTCCTACAATTTTTACATGTTTGCTGATAACGTGAAACATAGGCAAGATATGCAATCTTTTTTTCTTTTTGCACTGTGTAGAATTTTGTCAGGCTATGCAGACGGTACAACTGTAATTCATGCTGCCTTTTCAAACATTGATGTTTAAAATTCGCTATTGTTCAGGTTCTGTGATTTCAGGAAGATTGCATTATCTTGTGAATACATGTCTCTTTACATATACCCTACAATGCCAGACATTCTCTCTCTCTCTCTCTCTCTCTCTCTCTCTCCCATCTCTTTCTCTCTCCCTCTCCCCCTCTTCCTCTCATTTTTTTTAAGTCAGTGAAATAAAAATGAAAAGAATATTATAAAGATAGCATAACAATAGAATACAATAATACAAATAACAAAGTGTTGATCTTCTGGACCAGAGGTAGTCAACCTGGTCCCTACCGCCCACTAATAGATGTTCCAGCTTTCATGGTGGGCGGTAGGGGTTTGCTATAACTCTGCTTTGTAAATTTTATAAAGTAAAGTTACTTCCCTACTTTATAAATCACCATTACTGTGGAACCAGTGGGCGGTTAGAAAATGTTAATACTAACAGAGATACAAAAGTGGGCAGTAGTTATAAAAAGGTTGACTACCCCTGTTCTAGACAATCATTCTAGGCAACATAAAACTGATTTAGAATCTATGCTGGGGACAAGTATTGCGTTCTCAGACTTCTCACTAAAACTCTTATTTGGCTCAGCCCCTATTTTACCTATACCATTGCTATTTTACCTATTAGGTTATTAACTACTGGTAGTCCTTGACTTGCAACCATTCCCCAAATTTAGATACTGGAAAAAGTGACTTACAACCGGTCCTCGCGCTGATGACTAATGCAGTATCCCCATGGTTATGTGAAGAGCCATGGTGTCACAATAGTTAAGAGTGCAGTACTGCAGGCTACTTCTGCTGACTGCCGGCTGACTGCAATTTGGCAGTTCAATTCTCACCAGGCTCAAGGTTGACTCAACCTTCCATCCTTCTGAGGTGGGTAAAATGAGGACCCAGATTGTTGAGGGACAATAGGCTGACTCTGTAAACCGCTTAGAGCAGGCTATAAAGCAGTGTGAAGCGGTCTATAAGTCTAAGTGCTATTGCTATCCAAATTTAGGCACCTGGCAACTGACATGTATTTATGAGAGTTGCAATGTCCAAGGGTCATGTGGTTGCCATTTGTGGCCTTCCCAGCTGACTTCCAATAAGCAAAGTCAATGGCAGATTCATTTAACAACTATGTTATTAATTTGACAACCATTAATGATTTGCTTCACAACCATGGCAAAAAAAGATTGTAAAATTGGGTGCAACTCACTTAAAACTGTCTTCCTTAGCAATGGAAATTCTGGTCCCAACTGTGATCATAAGTTGAAGATCTCCTGAAGTTATGATTTAAAACTTTTTTTTTAAAGGGCTGATGCTTTCAATATCTTTTTTTAAACTTATATTAACAAGTATCACTTCATGGAGTGGTATGAATATGGTATGGTTCACTTTAATGATGGATTATTCCTTCTGCCAAAAATTTCAGGTATGTTTTAGAAAAATAAACATAACACTGTTTTTTCCCCCCTGTGGCTTTTGTTCTCTTTAAGGGGATAAACAAACTTGAAGCTTTCTTTGAAAATAGTTCATTGACATGATGATTTTTGCTTCTTAATCTATTGCAGGAGAAAATTTTGACCAGAGTCCCCTGAGAAGAACTTTCAAGTCAAAAGTCTTGGCTCACTATCCCCAAAATATAGAATGGAACCCCTTTGATCAAGATGCCGTCAACATGGTACGTAGAGAAACACCTTCTAAAAGAGTTTCACATTCTAGTCCTCGCCTACTGGGTCAAAGCCTGCTCTTCTTGCATGGTTCAGTTTTCCGCTCTTTCCATTTCAGTCCTTAATTAAATAAGGTAATTCTGATTGAGGAGGATTAGCCCACATGTCTCTATTCATACATAGATTTGTGGCCAAAGATTGGGCTGTAATCAAATGTGTGAAGTCAATACTGGATTCACACTTCACTGTAAGTTATAATATTTGTTCAGGTTAGCTTGATCTGTGAATCAGGCTACCATCATAAACTGTGGTTTATAAATCAGCATTGGCTATAAGGCCACCCTGTTGAGGCTTTTCCAACCAATTGATCAAAACTGTGAAATATCACAAAATGTGAATTAAGCCCCCGTGTCATGTTCAGCCTGAGGAAGATTTAGGACAGTGGTTTTCCACCTTTTTTTTCACCACGGACCCCCCTTAAATACCTTTTGTGGCAGATGATACAACAATGTATTGAAGCTGAAGCCAGAAACATTTCTGCTAGGAATTCTACCTGAAATTTATAATAAAGAGAATGTATATTTAATCATTCATGTATCAACCGCAGCTAGAATTGTATTTGCACAACAACATTGGAAGATTGTAGAGATTTCTATTGATCAGAAGATGATAAGGAAAATATTAGAATGTGCAGAAATGAACAGATTAAGATTAGCAATTAAGGAGAAAGAGCAAACTGAATATTATATGATTTGGGAAGTATTTTACTAATGGTTGGAGAGAAAAAAAGGAGTTTGGAAATGAAAAAAGCTAAAAAATAAGTAGATAATAAATAGATATAAATAAGGTGAAAACTGTTACTATGAGTATGATGAGAATAATGATGTTTAATGTTGATATGTTATTATTACTAGAAGATATTAAGAAGAAAAATTGAGAGTTCCATAATGTTTAAATGCTCAATATATTATAATACTAAAGTTAGGGAAATAATGTTAATATGAATATGAAATATATGGTAAAAGAGGAACGATGTTTGTACCCAAATGACACACTGCATATGGGAAGATGGAATGTTTATTCCTATAACTAAAAATAATAAAACTCTTAAAAAAAAACCTTTTGTGGCCATGATTTTACTCAAGATTTAAATCATATAGACACTTGCCCAAAGCCTTTATGGACTACCTGGTAATGACATTGCAACTTCCCAGGGGTCCGCAGACCACAAGTTGAGAACCACTGACTTAGAAAACACTTTCATACAGCTAAGTAAAACTAAAGTGAAAGTATTTTCTAAGCCCTCCCTCCTCAAACCTTTATTTCATAGGTTTTCTAAATTCCAGTCTTTTCCTTCAATAAGTCAGTATTTTCACATTTGTCTTAGGCTCAATTACTTACAGCAATTCTATCATTGTCTTGCTTCTCAGTGATGTAACAACAGATGAAATATCCCTATGCTTCTGTCTTATAATAAAAGCTCTTTATTCCTTATAGTATAGCTTGTCACAGTATCTGATTACTGTACATGCTCAAAGAATTGTGAATTCTTTAATAAGATACAGGTATCTCTCACAAACGTAATTGAGCCCACAAATTTGGTTATAAAGTCACAATAGTCATAAAGCGTGTCACCACATGATTGTGTCTGATTTTATGACCTTTTTTGCGACACAAAATATAAACAAGCAGCACTTGTCAATATAAAACAAGTGCTGCTGTTAGGCGCAAAAGATCAGTCCACACATGAAGGTCCAATTAAACTGATTTATCGCTACTCGTAGCCTACGCCCGTGATGGCGAACCTATGGCACGTGTGCCAGAGGTGGCACGCAGAGCCCTCTCTGTGGTCACACACACCATCCCCAGCTGTGCTTCTGGTTTCCGCTGGTCTTTGCGGGCGCCAGAGCATTGGAAAACGGCCTGAAAAATGGCCTAAAACCAGGCCTTTTTCAGGGCTGTTTCTGGGCCATTTTCCAGGGCATTTTCAGGCTGATTTTTGGGTCATTTTCAGGCTGATTTTTGAGTCATTTTCAGGCTGGTTTTCGGGTCACTTTTAGGGTGATTTAACAGCCTGAAAACAGCCTCCAAACGGCCTGAAAATAGCCATCAAAACACCCCAAAAAACAAGCATGAGTACGCCGGCCAGCTGTTCTTCGGGTTTCTGGCATTCTGGTGAGCATGCATGTTCTGGTTTGGGCACTCAGTGCTGAAAAGTTTTGCCATCATTGGAATCTTCTCGACTAAGTTAGAATCTGCTTGGTATTAGATAAGGCTGAATGGAATTCAAGGAGCGTTGGACTTAGCTCACTTGCAGCTACGTAGTTTCTAGGCTGATCCCTCTTTAAACTTTGCCATCAGATTCTACCTCTTCAATTGTTAAGTAAGCTCATTGTTTGCTATGGAGTATTTTTTTTGCTGGAAATCAGAAGTAAACAATGGTTTCTGGCAAAAACGTTGTAAATCACAGTTCACATGTCTGTGGGATACCACAACTAGCCATCAATGTAAACTGGTGACCGAGCCCCCAAAATGTGGTCACATGACTGTGGTGGTGATTGGTGTGGTAGACATCAGAACTTTAATTTCGGATCATAAGTAGCTTTCTCAGGGTCCATGATAACTACGAATGGTCATTATGTGACCGGTCATAAGTTGAGGACTGCCTGTATATGCATTCACGAGGAGTAAACTAATGTCCACCAAGGCACCATCGGACTATTGAAGCCTTCATGTTCTTATTAACGTTTAAAGAGATTGTGACAATTTGCTAAATAGCAGAATTCTTATTTTTTTTCTTCCTGTAGTCAAGTTTAATGTTGTTGTTGCCTTGTATTTTTGTCTGCTTTTTATATTAGTGAGCTATATATATATATATTTTGCAGGAAAAAGCTCAAATATTTTTAAGGTTAATCTAGAAAAGCCTTCTGCTGTGACTATATGCTAATTGAACTGCAGATGGCAAAACATTAATGGAATGTTATTTAATTGAAGTTGGCTAATGGAAAGGGAGCAGTTTCATTTTAGGAACTGTGATACTCTGTTTTTCTACAGACTTTCACAGTTGTGCCACACATGTTTAAACTGCTTTTTTGCATATAGTGATGGCTGTTTCTTGATCTTTGATTGGGCAAAGTGCTTCAGGGAGTCCCTGCCACATTATGGGAATAGTTAGGGAGTAAGATTGGTAGTTCTATAAGCACTTGAGAAGAATGCTTTAAAATTAGGTTTTGTTCAAGAATTTAAATTAAACATTCATACACACCCAGGTGCATTCTTCAAGTTACACATAGAATTAGTTCTGAAACCATTAGCTTGGAAACTGGCTGGTTCCCACGCATTATAGTCTAATTAAGAGCAGAGAGGTTATCGAAGTGTCTATGTGCCACATCGTTGCTCTTATCGTCTCAAGGTAGAGTCTTACAATCAGGAGGTTGTGAGTTCAATCCTAGGTAGAGGCAGATGTAGGGTCTCCTGCTTGGGCAGGAGGTTGGACTAGATGACTTGCAAGGTCCCTTCCAACTCTGATAATTTGTTATTGTTACTTTTGCTGATGGATAAGAATCTGTCCTTCAATTGGTGGCAAAAGTAGCATCTCTCCCAATTGATCAACACTCTGATCTGTACAAACTGGGTTTTCATTTGAGTGGTCTCATATTTTGTCAAGAAGCTCCAAGCAATTAAATAATTTAGAGTGGAAAAAGAGTTTCAGACCTCTCATAGTAGCTTCCCCTTTGATGGAACCAACCCATTTGCTCTTGAGGGAAAAAATGGCAATGGAACATTACAGAATGTTCAGAATTTCTGTTGTTACCCTCCAAACCTGCCCCTCCTTCCCGCAGCATTGAGCATGATCCAATCTGGGTCACTCACAGGACCAGAAGTTTTGTTTTCCAAACTTTCCGACTCGTGCTGGAACCCATCCTCAGGGAACTTCTCTTTCACCAGAATTCTGTCTCACATTTTGGTGAGAGATAGGTTTCCTCAGGATGTGCTCCAGCACAAGTCAGACAGCTCAGAAGATTAAACCTCTGGTCCTGGTGACTGAACTAGATTGGATCCTGCAACATTATCCTGGAACATGTACCATATTTTTGGACTATAAGACACCCCCCCCCAAAAAAGTGGGTGGAAATGTCGGTGCGTCTTATAGATCGAATACAGCCCCTGTTTTTGGTCTCTCGAAACCCTCCCACGTGTCTCATTTTTGCAAAAAATGGGCCCATTTTTTGTGAAACCAGGATACGCAGAGGGTTTTGGGGGGGCTGTAGAGATGCTCCTGGGGGCTGGGGAGGGCAAAACCCAGATTCACGGAGGCCAAAAACTATTTTTTTTTGTTTTCCTCTTTAAAATCTAGGTGCGTCCTATGGTGCGTTTTATAGTCCAAAAAATACAATATATTTGCCTTCATTTGTGAGCATTGAGCATGCTCATTTCTTTTTCTCGATTGGGAGTTTGTTGGGTTTCCATTTTATTATTTTGAAATTGTTCCAGACTTATTGATAATTCCTCTTGTATATAGCTGGAACCATTTTGGCTACTAATGTTGAGCATTCCGTGGGTCAGTGTATGCATGTGTGAACAGTCCTATCAATTATGTACAAGGGGGCAGTACAATCTTCAAAATGGCTTCATGTGTCTTCCAGAGGCTCAGCAGTTTTCAGACACTTTAACAAGTACATCAGAAAAATTGTACTGAACTCATGCCTCAACTTTTCCTCTTTTTTTAATGAAATATTTTCAGAAGATTGCTTCCAAGAGAGTTTTATGCAGATTAGTGCATTTGTATAACGATGAACTGGATTCCCTTTAGCTACGGTGTTTAGACACACATTCTTAATTGATATACAAAATATTTGCTACTATTAAATTATATGACTGTGGCTAAACTTTTAGCCTTAATACTGGGTTGTACAATTGACAAGCATGTAATATTCACATCCTTTTCAATTTTATATAATGTCCATTACTTGCTAAGGAAATAGGCTTTTTTTGTTAACTGCTTTCTTGAGAAATCTGTAGCTAATGCACAAGGTTATAAATTAATTTTAAGAACTATGGCAAATTCCATTGCTACACAATTATGCAAAATCAATGGAGCTTGAGGCTGGGAATTGTAACTTTTTAAGAATGTTGTGTTTAATTAAATGTTAAGAGAGTTTTTTTCAACCCCAGTTTCTTGTTAATAAGCATTATTTGCTTTATCAAATGACTACTATGTATAGTTTAAGACCCAGGCCTTGTCGACTGAAAGGTTAGCAGTTTGAGACCCAAGTATCGCGTGACGGGGTAAACTCCTGTTTCTAGCCCAGCTCCTGCCAACTTAGCAGTTCAAAAGCATGCAAATGTGAGTAGATAAATAGGTTCCACTGCGTGGGAATATAACAGTGTACCACGCACCTCAGCATATAGTCATCTCAGTCACATGACCCTGGAAGCTTCTTTGGACAACCCTGGCTCACTCAGCCAGAAAACGGAGATGAGCACACTCCTTAAAGTGTGCTTGGACACAACTGGGCAGGGAAAACCTTTACTTTTGTAGATTTTACAGTACAGGAATGTCCATAATAGAAGTCATGATGCGGCTGACAGGTGTATTTTCCTCTTCTCTTCTCACAGCTATGCATGCCCAAAGGGCTATCCTTCAGGACTCAATCTGACCACAGAGACCCCCAGTTCCATTCGTTCATCATTACGCGGGAAGATGGGTCCCGCACCTACGGATTTGTACTCACGTTTTTCGAGGAGGTCACAAGCAAGCAGATCTGTGCGGCCATGCAAACTCTTTACCAGATGCACAATGCGGAGCAATGCAACAGCGTCTCTGCCTCGTCGTCATGCAGCATGGACTCGCTGGCCAGTAGTCTGGATGAAGGAGACTCCACATCCCTGGCCAAAATGCAGCGCTGCAACTCGTACGACATCAACAGGGACACGCTGTATGTTTCCAAGTGTATATGTGTCATTGCTCCCCTGCCTTTCATGCAGGCGTGCAAGAAATTCCTCATCCAGCTTTACAAAGCAGTCACTTCCCAGCAACCTCCACCTTTGCCTCTGGAAAGCTACATACATAACATTCTCTATGAAGTACCCCTTCCGCCCCCAGGAAGATCCCTCAAATTCTATGGGGTTTATGAGCCTATAGTCTGCCAGAGACCGGGCCCTAATGAACTCCCCCTATATGACTATGCTCTCCGGGAAGCCTTTGAGCTGCTGGGCTTGGAGAATCTCATTCAAGTGTTTACATGTGTCCTCCTAGAAATGCAGATCCTTCTTTATTCTCAAGGTAAGTGGACTTCTCCTAACCTGACTGTGATTTTGACTTTTCTTGTCTTCCAAAATACTGACGTCACCCAATATAATAATGTGACGATTTTAGCACCACAATAAAGGGTGTTTTCATTAAAAAAAAAGGAAAAGGTATTCTGGTGTTTCGTTGGGTGGAGGAGGATGGGTCTATAGGGTTTTGAAAAGCTGTCTCCTGTCTAGCAAACAAACAAATTTAATAAAGAAATAAGACACTGACGACTAGTAATAAATGTTGTCTCCCTTTTCTATGTATGTAGATATTTCTGGATAACCTGGCACCATTTGCCTCCAAAATAGCACTAGCACCTAGAGTTATATGCCACTTTATAATGCTTTACAGCCACCTCTAAGCTGTTTACAGAGTCAGCATATTGCCCCCAACAATCTGGGCCCTCATTTTACCGACCTTGTAAGGATGGAAGGCTGAGTCAACCTTGAACCAGTCAGGATCAAACTCCAGACTATGGGTAGAATTTGCCCACATTACTGCATTCTAATAACTGCACCACCCAGGTTCCTTATAATGCCATATGAGAAGACAGACAACAGACAGGAAATCTATCAACAGAATGATGTGGAAGGAAAGTTTGACCGCCTACCCCATGCCAACCACAAAGGTGTTTTGGCTAGGAAAGGATGTATGAATAAGATGTATTAATAGTGGGTCACTCGTTACTACAAAAGTTACAACCACACCTTCCCCCTGTGCAAGATTTCAAAAAATAAATTTGAAATCATCTGACATATTCTTTGAAAACTTACAATATTACCTGCAGGCACAAGCTAAAAGGCAGGAAATTGACACCAAAAGCAGTAACCATCTTCCAAGAAAGCTATAATTGTCCGGAAGATAGGAAAACGCTTATTAATTGATAAGATCAAGGATTTATGTTCCAGTATTTTTCTGGTTTTAAATAGCTTTGTGGAGACACCTTACATATTTTGAAAGCAATTATCCCTGACAGTGATTAGCTTCTTTAAAATAATTTTAAACGTGGAAGTTTTCTTATGCCAACAAAGAATCTAATGAAATTTGGTGGATGGGGAAGGAATAGATGTTTCAATAGTTTTGGAATAGTACTGTTTTGAGACTGATAACACTGCTTTCTAGAGAGCAGTAATAGAATATGATTGCCACGAGATTGGGGTCAGAGAAAGATAAATTAAATCGTTAGTTCTGCATATACATAGAATGTAAGTGGGTCTACAAATAATCTAAAGAAGAATATATATCTTTTTCTAGCCTTTTATTTTAAGCCCTCCAGCTAAACTAGACAGGAAACAGTACCAAGATGAGCTAATGCTACTTTATTGTAAAGCTAGAGGGACAAAATCTTTAAAATCTTGAGGGACAATTCTCCTACCTTTTAACAGCCTGATCAGTTAGGGCAGGTTCTTGCTAACTTTCTCCTTAAACTTCTGAAACTTCCTTCCTCTCTTTATCTTATGGTTCCCTAAGCAGCATCTGTTCCTGCATCCCTCAAAATCATTCCCAGATAACATTACAAAGCCCCACTCTGTCTAAGAGCATTTAATAAACTCCCCAGAACATTTTAATGATAGTGTATATCAGTGATGACTAACCTTTTTGGCACCGAGTGTTGAAAGCAGTGCATGTGCGCCCCTCCCCCCTGTGTGCATGTGCAACCCCCGTGTGTGCCCCACGTGCACGTGTGACCCCATGTGCACCCCATTCACCTGCGTGCAACCCCCACACATACGCATGTGACCCCCCCCCTTGTGTGGGCCTCACCCCCACACATGAACACATGACACCCCCCCCATATGCAACCCACCCCCTTGTGTATACACGGCAGAGGCCCCAAAATCAGCTGGGCGGTGGGAGGCACATGCACAGCGGAACTGAGGTGAGGTGACAGCTTTTGTCCCTGCAGAGAGGGTTCTGCGTGCCACAGGTTCGCCATCATGGATATATGCCATTCTTCATCAGAGCTTCCAAAGCAATTTACCAAAACACAGTAATATATCTATAAAATATGATAAAGTTGCTGGAAGGTTCTTCCCCCCTCCTCAAATACAGGTAGTCCTAGACTCATAACACTTCATTTAGTGACTGTTCAAAGTTACAATAACACTGAAAAATGTGACTTATGACCATTTTTTACACTTATAATCTTGGTGGCCACTCCATAGCCATGTGGTCAAAATTCAGGTGCTTGGCAACTGGTTCATATTTATGACTGTTGCAGTATCCCAGGGTCATGTGAGCCCCTCTTGCAACCTTCTGCCAAGCAAAGTTAAAGGGGGAGCCAGATTCATTTAACAACCAGGTTACTAACTTAACAACTGCAGGGATTTACTTAACAATGGTGGCAAGAAAGGTTGTAAAATGGGAGAAAACTCACTTAACAAATGTGCCATTTAGCAATTGTAGTCGTAAGTCAAGGATTACCTGTATATTAAACATTGTCCGATAACAGCAGTAACAAGAAAAAAATAAAACATTGCTTTTGACCAAGAGCATTCGGAAATTTTTTGGACTTCTGTCTGGATGGAAATGAGGGGAACATGGAACTCCTGGCCACTTCAGAAGCCAGTGCCCTACTTTGAAGAACTGAGGTTCTGCAAAATCAGCAGATTGGATGTTTGTCCCAATCACAGCAGGGGACTGGAGAAGTTTATGGCCATCTTTATTTTTCAGCAAAAGTTGTCTAAAAGCAAGTATTCCTTCCTCCTCCATCTCTAACTCTTCCTCCCCCTCTGCCCCTTTAATGCAGTAGGGATGATTAGCATAGGATAATGTTCCCCAATCTGATGCCCTCTATATTTGAAACTACTAGAAACGCTAACTCACAAACCAGGGGTATCAAACCCACTCACATCGCGGGCAGGGGTGGGTTCCGGCAGGCACTACTGCCGGTTCACTTGTGGGCACGCTGCGCACACTTGCATGCTTTGTGTGCATGCACAGTGCAATAAAAATTGATCTGCGCATGCGCAGAAGCAAAAAACAAGATGGCGTCACCCAGAAAACCAGTTTGGGGTGTGGCAGGCCTGGGTTGCTGCTGGCTCCAGCGACCCAGGCCGCCAAACCACTACCGGTTCAACCGAACCAGGTCGAACCAGTAGGAACCCATCACGGATCACAGGCCATAATATTGTGATGTATCACAATTATTTTTGTCTTTGCGGAACCAGGGTGGGTGTGGCCTGCATGGGCCATATCTGGCCCGCGAGCTGCCATGTTGACAGGCCTGCCACAAACGATAGCCCAGTGTTTCTCAAACTTGGCAACTTTAAGATATGTAGAGTTCAGCTCTCGGAATTCCCCAGCCAGCCATGAGTTGAAGTCCATATATCTTAAAGTTTCTGAGAAGCACAGCTAAAGGCTACACCCGCTGAGAATTCTGAGATGCGTAAAGCTGAGAAGGTTGATTTAGGATACTGTACTTGGTGGAGTGTATGTTTGGTGACTGACTGATAGGCTCATTGAGACTGGAGTGCAAATCCATTATATTTAATGGAGAACCATGGGAAACATGCGTTTTTAGACTAGCTCAGACCGCGAGCAAGAAAGAAAGAATGACACTCCAGTGTATTGTCAATGAGAACATTACAAACTTTGGTTTCATTATTAATGTGCCTCAGATGGCTGAGATAATCTAAATAGTTTTCTTGTTTTTCTGCAAAAGTTTATTTTGTCTGGCTTTTACTGTTCTTGGGAAAGATTAATTAGGTCAGAATTAAAGAAAACTGTGGATTTCCAGGGGCCCCTTTCCTTGCCATTCAGATTTGAATTCCTGCATGAATGCTCATCAAACTGTTTTTCCCCCCATGCTGGAAGCTTGGTAATATACTCTGATGTAGATCAGGCATAAACATGGATAACATACTTGAGAAATAGAGTAGTTGTTTTTTTCCTCATTAATGTTTCCCCAGCAGAGAGATAATGGGAAGTCATATAACTAGTGATGTGTGATATTTACAGTACATGCGTCTCAAATTGAATTGATCTATATTTTCTGAGGTCATTATTTAGGGGCACTCCCCTCAAAAGCAGTTGTTGAAATAATATTTAAATTATCTCTTTCTCAAGCACCTATTTTGAATGTTTTTATTAAATATTCCACTAGTTTTATTTGGAAACAGAGACACAGATCATTAGGCTAAAGGTCTGGTAGTTAAATTCTTGTTTAACACATCTATAGTTTGTCCATGGGTTGTACTTGAGCTTAAACTGTGAGCATTGTGTGTTCATTAATCAAAAATTACAATACTGTTATAACTATTTAAGTTTCAGAAAGTGGTGCTGTTAATACCAGTGACAGGTGCTAGTTCTTTGAATTTCGATTTGCCATAATCAGTTGGAATAAAATGCTGTCAAAATACTTGTGAGGAGAGTACTTTATGGAAATGTTTTTAAAATACATCCTAAGGATTAACCTCTGTAGTTAATTCTCATTCTGTCTTAAAGTGAATTTGCATGCTGTCTAAACATTTCATAGCTTGCTTTGAATGACAGTTCTACAGTTAATAATTTAATTCATTTTACACAGGAGGGGGAGAGTTAACCTACTACGCATTAAATTAAGTCAATAAATGCCTATTACAATGTGTATCCTGCAGATTTAAAAATCGCTTTGCAGTTGCCATCTGCTGGGCATTGAAATGTACATGGAAATTTGCAAGTAATGGGATTTTAGAGACAATTCTGTTTTGGGTTTCTTTGTTTAGACTATCAGCGTCTGATGACGGTTGCGGAAGGGATCACCACCTTGTTGTTCCCATTCCAGTGGCAACATGTGTATGTCCCCATCCTTCCAGCCTCACTCTTACATTTCCTGGATGCTCCTGTACCTTACTTGATGGGCCTCCAATCCAAAGAAGGAACAGATCGTTCTAAGCTGGAACTTCCTCAAGAGGTAAACGTTGCTTGCAGCCCTTCATGGCTTGGGTCAGGGTTATCTGAGGGACCGTCTCTTGCTGGTTATATTCACCCAACACACTAGATAGGCCAGGCAAGGAATGTTGCAGGTCCAGTGGTGGGATTCAATTTTTTTTACTACGGGTTCTATGGGTGTGGCTTGGTGGGCGTGGCATGGCTTGATGGGCATGGTAGGAGGATACTATAAAATGTCTATTCCCACTCCACTCCAGGGGAAGGATAGTGTAAAATCTCCATTCCCTCCCTACTCCATGGGAAGGTTACAGCAAAATCCCCGTTTCCTCCTGGTCAGCTGGGACACGGGAGGCATAGAATAGATGGGGACGGAGCCAGCCAGAGGTGGTATTTATCAGTTCTCTGAACTACTCAAAATTTCTGCTACCGCTTCTCCAGAACCTGGTGAATACCACCTCTGTGTAGGTCCCATCTCTTAAAGTGGTACTTCATGGTATTGGACCTGGGTATTTGAGAGACCGCCTGCTGCCAATTACCTCCCAAAGACCCATCAGATCCCACAGATTAGGCCTCCTCCGGATTCCATTTACCGGCCAATGTTGATTGGCGACCACCCGGAGGAGGGGCTTCTCTGTGGCTGCTCCAGCCCTTTGGAACGAACTCCCCGTGGGGATCCGGACCCTCACCTCCCTTCAGGCTTTCCATAAAGCCATTAAAACCTGGCTGTTCTGGCAGGCCTGGGGTTGATGAGTTCCCTTCCCCGCTCGAATTGTGTGACTGTTGATTGTTTTTAAATTTTCTTTGTATCCTGTTTGTTTTTGCCTTGTCTGTATTACCCCCTCCCCTGGGTTTGTTAGCCGCCCTGAGTCCCTTCGGGGAATAGGGCGGCATATAAATAAAATAAACCTATAACCTAACCTATAACCTACTTCTGATAGGACCTTCTCTGTGGCGGCTCCTTTCCTTTGGGTTATCATTCCCGCAGAGATTAGACTAGCCCCCACTTTGACACAATTCTCTAAGGCCCTGAAGTCTTGGTTCTGTCAATGGGCCTGGGGAACTCAGAGTGAGATGGAGCCGATTAAGTGGTTCTTCGTTTGATTGTGTGTTGCCATCAGGGGGTGAGGAGTTATTGCTTTTTATTCTTTTATACTGAGTTTTTACTGTTAGTAAGCCACCCAGAGTCCCTGAGACTGAGTGGACAGCCATATAAATCTCCCAAATAAATAAACTAATGGCAGCATTGCCAGTGCAAAGTTATCGTTCCCTGGGTGAAGACTTGTTGGGCGTTCTGATTGTTTACATTGATGCGAGATGGAAATTCAAATATAACTTGTGAATGCAGAACAGGGAACTGTCAACAATTATATCCAGGCACTATAATTAAAATATCTCCCCACTTCACATTCCCAGCCAGACACACAAGAAGGTAGGTAAGAAAATTTATTGCTGAGAAATAAGAGGCCACATGTACAAAGATGTCTTAACGGTGGCCTTGTCCTCTATGTATTGTTAATCTTTAGGTTTAAAATCCTGGGCCTCTTTGGCTTCTGTTTTCCGAGCCTTGAAGGTTTCTGCCATCTGTCTGCTTATAGATACTCTGGCATAAAAATCAGAGATCCCCGCTTCATGGGCTTCCATTCTTACAACGGGTCAATTCTTATGCATGTGCTTTGTAAGAGGCGAGAAAATGAATGGAGCATGTTAAGGCAGGTTTGACATTTCCTAGGATCACAAGGTTAACTAAAGAAAGCAGCTGCTTGGTCTTCTAAAAAGATGCATCCATTTTAAGGTGTTATATATACAGATGAAACTCAACTCACTTCGCAGCCCTAGTAAATATTTTATATTACAAGGAACTTGCTCCTCTTTGAGAGTTGGAGGAAATGACAAAAAGACTTGCTGTATATTTAGATAAAGGTTTTAATGAAACCTGCATGTGTTTAGCATCGTTCACCATTTATTTTCTTCTTCTTTTTCCCCACCATCTGCCAAGCTGAAAAAGAGGTCAGAGATGCTTGCTTTTGATTAGGTTTTTAAAAAAATAAATAAAAAAACCCAACATATGCAAATTCTGGTTTATTTTCTTCCTCCTGTGATTTTCTTCTTGATCTTCAATTTCCGATTTGTCTGGAAGAGACAGTCCGAGGTTGTTGGTTTGCAAATCACAATTAAAAAAACACGGAATGTACCTCTGTGGTTTGCACCATCAGCCAAATTAAGTTTTAGAAACAATTGTGTCTGTTTGTAAATAAAGGGCTAGAAAACAAATGTTTGGTTGTAGTATTTGCTCTGAACAGTGGTAGTTGGGTTAAGGATCACAGCCTCTGTCTTAAGGAATTATTTGCACTTTAATTTGCAAATCCCTGCAGTTATTGGTTTTTGCAGGATCCTACTCTAATCTGAGTCACTCATTGGAACCAGAGTTTTAGTGGGTAGAAACGTCAATGGGTGGAAACTAATCAAGGAGAGAAGCAACTTAGAACTAAGGAGAAATTTCCTGACAGTTACAACAATTAATCAGTGAAACAAGTTGTGAATGCTCCAACACTGGAAGTTTTTAAGATGTTGGATAACCATTTTTCTGAAGTGGTGTAGGGTTTCCTGCCTAGGCAGGCGGTTGAACTAGAAGACCTCCAAGGTCCCTTCCAACTCTGTTTATTCTATTCTATTCTATTCTTCCAAGCTTTTGGACTCATGCTGGAGCCTATTCTCAGTAACTTCTTTTTCTCCAGAATATTCCAGTCCTGGTGACCGACTCAGATTTGATCCCCCACCATTATCCTGGGGTCATGTATGTTTGGCTTCATTCATTATTAATTTTTGTGGAAGCTGTTTTTATAGCTACAGATGGCATCTTCTCTGATTAATATATAGGAGATACATTAGGTTAGGAAAACGCAAACAGCATCACAAATAAGAGGAAGAAACTGGAGGCTAAATTTAATAGTGGGCTTTTTAAAGCAGCTTTCCAGTCTTTAATGTAGGAATGCCAGGAAGCATTTGTTCAATTCTACCTTCTTTTTCTTGCTTAAGACCAGATGCTACTTCAGGGGCTAAATATAAAACCACTTGTGCATTCGGGATAAAATTCTAACAGCTGGTCATTAGACATTCTTCAGGGTGCTACTCAGCCATCATATTGTCATGAGATGCTTTTAGAAAACATGATCTCTTCAGATTTTCCTCTTGGTTCAAATCTCATTCCGCGCTTTTAGAATATTAAGTAGGGTTTAATAAGCCTTTTAAGTGAACCCTTGATAAATGGTAGTCCATTTGATCCAAAGGTGGAGAAAGAATTACAGTACTGCAGACAATTTCACTAGTGCACTTGCAAATGCATTGCCTTTCTCTATCCAAAATAAGTATGTTAATCCTAGAGAAATGAATTCTACATATAGCCTATCAAAAAATAACTTTGGAATCTTTCGCTGTTTAATGATGTGTTTTAAAAGAATTTTTTCAACATTTGAACATGATTAATGAAATGTTGGCCTTTAGTTCAAACTATAACGCTTTCTACTCTTAGAAGCATTTTCTCAAAAGTGGAGTTCTTCAGCATAACAATGAAACATCATTCAAAGGCTTAAAAGAATGAGTTGTCATTGCCTTTATAAATATGTAGGCCTGATGCTACCCTTTTTCAAGTATGCGTCACGTTTAAATTCTGGAGCTTGGCTTTTGGGGGAAATATACTTGCTTCAATTCGCTTAAAACAGGCAAATCTTGTAGCAAGTCACAGTGAGTTCAGCCTAAAAGGAAGAACTAATCCTTTCGATAGGATCCCTCTGTATCTGGGATTTACAGTTTTTATCAAAGTCCTTAATATACCGTATTTTTCAGACTATAAGACGCACCTTTTTCCCTCAAAAAAGAGGGTGAAAATCTGGGTGCATCTTATACACTGAATACAGCATTTTGGGCCTCCTGAACCCCATCCCCTTTGCAAAGATGGCTGTGCATAGCCTTTAGGAGGCTTCCAGAGTGCTCCTGGGGCTGGGGAGGGCAAAAATGAGCAGAAACTGGGCCGTTTTATGGCTTGTTTTGGGGGCCCTCCCCAGCCTCCAGGAGTGCTCTATAAGTCCCCTAAAGGCTACGCATGCCCCTTTTGACAAAAAACAGGCCAGGTTTTGGGAAGTCTGCAGAGTACAAAAACTTTTTTAAAAAATTTGCCTCTTCAAAATCTTGGTGTGTCTTATACTCTGAAAAATATGGTAGTCCATTCTTCAGTCCCCAACAGAGATTTACGCTTCAGAGAATGTATCATAGTGACAGTTGGCTTTATTGTCAAGCAACAGCTTAGGCAGGAAATTTTGGATTTTACTAACAAAAAGCAAAGATTTCCTTTCTACTGTACTTGCAAACTGTACTTATAAACATGACCAAAGGGAATTGGGCTAAATTGAGCTCGTCAACAGAATAGCCCAGCATTGGTTCCAATCAATTTGAAAAAGCTTGAAAATACATGATTTTTCATGTCCCTCAAGGATTTTCTAATAAACATTTTTCCTTCCTATATTCCAGGTATTTTTTTTGTTAATTTTGGGGTAAGGCAGAATGTTTCCTTTAGAAATGAAAAAGCTTATCCCATGGCACTTGTGGTTATTCAGGGTAAAATGTGCACTAGAAACTTTGGCTTGTTCTTGGCTTTTGATTCCAGCTTCTTTAGAGAAGAACAAGCTGGAATTCCTGGTTCAGGGGTGAAATTCAGTACGTTCTGACAGGTTCTGGAGAACCAGTGGAGGAAATTTTGAGTAGTTTGGAGAACTGGCAAATACCACCTCTGGCTGGCCCCAGAGTGGGGAGGGAATGGAGATTTTGCAGTATCCTTCCCCTGCCACGCCTGTCAAGCCACTCCCACAGAACTGGTAGTAAAAAAATTGAATTTCACCACTGTCCTGGTTAGTTGTACATCTTAAATAAATTAGAGTGATAAGCAGGTTTATTTAGCTGCTTCAGGCATAGTGACTGACGTGCTACTTATCCTTGAAAAGTTAACACTACAATATTGGATTTACAATACTGGATAACTGATATCTTCACAGCCCTACAACAATGTCTGCACTCCGCATACAAACACTGAAAGGTATTCCTTTTGTTCCTTTTTGTGTTTTTGCAATGATCCCCCAAGGGCCTAAGGTAAACATATGTTAAATATTGAATTTGCTCCTAGTGTTTGCTTATCTGAACAACAAGAGGATTTCATCCTAAATCCTTATATCTACATATTCTTTTCTCAGTGTAAACCTATAAGAAATAGACGTCGTCTGTTGCGAAAATGGTTTGTTTTCTCTTTTCCAGGCCAACCTCTGTTTCGTGGATATTGATAATCACTTCATTGAGCTACCAGAAGAGCTTCCTCAGTTCCCCAATAAGCTCAATTTCATCCAAGAAATCTCAGAGGTTCTCCTTCAGTTTGGGGTTCCCCTTGAGGGCCAGCATCACTGTAGCGAGAGTGCAGCCAAGTTAAAAAACCTTGTCCTTAACGACTTGGCCAACGACAAAAAGAACGGGAATGTGCCCAGTAACACCATCAACGTCTATGAGCTGCTCAAAGGCAACGAGACGATCGCCCGGCTCCACGCTTTGGCAAAGAGGACAGGAGTGGCGGTAGACAAAATGACGATTACTGCTTCTTTAGCAGAAAAAGAAACGGATGTTAAACGCCACTGTGATGAACAGGAACTGAAGGACTACAAGCTGAATGTCCAGCTCCGGGAGGTCTTTGCCAACCGCTTCACGCAGATGTTTTCCGATTATGATGCTTTTGTCATTCAAGCGGCACAGGACAGAGAATCCTGGCTGACCAACAGGGAACAGATGCAAAATTTTGACAAAGTAAAAGAAGCCAAAAGCTTTTTTCTTCTAAGTCAGCAGTGGGGAACGATGGCCCTTTTATGACTTGAGGACTTCAACTCCCAGAATTCCTGAGCCAGCATGGCTGACTCAGGAATTCTGGGAGTTGAAACCCACATGTCTTGAGGACAAGACTTGAGGACAAGACTTGAGGAATTCAAGTCCGAGATTCGGACCCTCACATCTCTCCCTGCTTTCCGAAAAGCCGTTAAAACCTGGCTGTGTCGGCAGGCCTGGGGTTGATGAGTTCCCTTCCCCTCTCGACAGGTGTGGTTGTTGGTCATTTTAAATGTCTATTTTGTACTTGTATGTTTCCCTTGCCCGTTTAAGTTAAGTTGTTCGCCGCCCTGAGGCCCTTTTTGGGAATAGGGCGGCATATAAATAAAATAAAACTTAAACTTAAACTTAAGTCCACAAGTCATAAAAGGGCTATCATTCCCCACCCCTGTTCTACGCTATTTTCAACCCTTATCTTTAGGATGCTCAAAGCTCACTGTTAGCTCATATTATGCTATATTTAACCTTCCTCGAATTAAAAAGGATTCTAAGTAAGTCTATGAAGATTCTCAGTCATCCAGGTCATGGTTGTCCCAAAGGTGCTTTTTCAAGAGACAAATGGACTTACTTGGTTTTTCTTTGAAGACTTTTGGCTTCTCCTCCAAGAAGCTTCTTCAGTTGAGAAGCAAAATGTCTTCAAAGAGAAACCAAGAAAGTCCAGTTGCCCCTCAAAAAGCACCTTTGGGATGATTCTAAGTAAGGTTGACCAAGATCTTTGCCTTAATTTTTTTTATTAGAAACCTACTACAAGTAGTCCTCAACTTACAACCATTCATTTAACATCCTTTCAAAGTTACAATGGCATGGAAAAAAATGTGACTTTGACCTATGCAATCAAAGTTTGCCTGCTTGGCAACTAGGATGTATTACTGACAGTTACAGTGTCCCGGAGTCGTGTGAACATCATTTATGTCCTTCCCAGCCAGTTTCTGACAAGCAGAGTCAATGGGGATTTGCTCAACGACCACAAGATTCATATAATAACTGCAGTGATCCTCCTAACTGTGGCATAAAAAAGGTTGCAAAATTAGATGTGACCAACTTTAACAACTGCCTTGCTAAGCAATGGAAATTCTGCTCCTAAATGTGGTCGTATGTTGGGGACTACCTTTGTTGGTTGTTGGATTCATGGATCAGATCATCCAAATAATGTGACTTTGTATAAACTTCTAAAATAATATCATGTGCACAGTTAGTTTGTAAAAAGCAGGAGAGGAACTAGACTGGAGAAGAAATTCAGTCACATTTCTGTAAGCCGAAGCTGATATTGTTGATTTTTCTCCCTTTTGAAATTCAGCATTAACATAAGTTTGTTGTTACTGGTTCTCCCCTACCCCCTCCTCTTTTTTAAATGAAATATTCATATTCATGGATGGAAAGGTCCATAGGATTTGCAAAGAGGTGTAATTCTACCTCTTTGCAGGAAATACTTTTATGCAATTTTCCTGTGATCTGGTTAAGGCGCTCTTTTGTTGAGGTATTTAGCCCCAGGTATTTAGCTCCTAAGAAAGTCTTTACTTGTGTACTGCCCATGATTGCAATCAGAGTGACAATAGAACAAGTTCACATACTCTCACCCAATTAGCTTTTGAGGGAATTGAGTAGAGCGTGTACCCATCCTCCTTCATTGCAGTCATGCTTCTTGTAGCTCACCAAATAATGATATTGTAACTGATGTGAACATAATTTACAAGGGTAATAGCATGGATTCCCTGAAGTTTTATGTGTTCCTCACTCCAAATAAATGGTGATGTGAAGAGTTAAAGCAGATACAGTAGTATCTTGGTACTCAAGTGCTTTGAAACTCATTGAATTTTGTCCCAGTACTCATCGTTTGTTTGGTATTCAATGCACTGTCGTCGTCGACTACCTTGTGACTCACTACATTATTCCATATGGGAAAATTATGTTTGGTACTCATCCTTTTTGGTACTCATCATGCTTCCCAGAACCAATTAACGATGAGTATTGAGGTACCACTGTACTGATTGGTAGATTTCTCAGCTGTTTCCTGCACAATGAAATCCAGCATTGATTTTTTCCTATTGCAATTATCTTTGGTTATTGGGCCTTGCAAAGAGCAAATAATGAAATGACACAAGTACGTTTTAATAATATAACTAGTTTTGTTTCACTTTGATTCCTCTTCCCCCCTCTGCAGGCTTCATTTCTCTCAGATCAACCAGAGCCTTACCTTCCTTTCCTCTCCCACTTCATTGAAACCCAAATGTTTGCAACGTTCATTGACAATAAAATTATGTCCCAATGGGAAGAAAAAGATCCATTTCTGCGAGTCTTTGACTCTCGAGTTGAAAAAATGAGACTCTATAATGTCAGGATTCCCTCATTGAGAACATCGACATATCAGAAATGCACTACGTTAAAAGAAGCAGGTATCTGTAGATTTTCTACATTAAATGACTTATTTTAATTACAAGGAAAAAAATGGCCTTTTCGTTATTTGGAATTGTTTGAATTAAGATATTAAGATTTTCACTAGTAATTTAGGAATAGTAAATTTATTTGGGTTTTTATCCATCTCTATATTTAAGTCTCCTAAGTGAATCTAAAAATGCTCTGATGTCCTACTTGGGCCTTGTTTATTATTCTAACATACTTTCTGTTTGTTCCTCTGTAAAGTTTTCTAGTGGGGTATTTGTCATTAAGAAACATTACTGCAACAAGTTTAAACCCAAAAGGTCTAAAAATAGACAGAATAAATTCAACTTTGACTTTATTCTGCACAGGAGCTGCTATCGATCATCTAGGGCTGCAGAAGTGTATGGCTAGTGTGGATCGTTCCAACTCTGATGGCCATTTTGGGGAGAGGTTGGGAAGATTAAGGAGAGAACTGAATATTTTACACCATTCAAGTTGAAACGATGTCTTTTTAATCCAGGGATGGGAAATAAACATGGTTAGGGGCGCTAAGGGGTTAAATTAATTGCTCCCAGAAGCTAGCTGTCAGTGATTACTGTTTCTGCCAGCAATAGTGGTTAATCAATGGCAGTGTTTCTCAACCTCAGAAATGTGAAGAGGTACTTCTAAGAGGTATTAATTGGCTGGGAAATACTGAGAGTCCACACTTTTTCACATTGCATAGTTTGAGAAGCAATAGCTACTATATTTTATGCCATGTGGAAGCCTCCAAGTATCTTTCAAAGGCACACAATCAGAAAGCACCTTATAGCAATTAACTATTGATAAACTGTGGCTTTTCTTAAAAGTATGATTCATATGGGAGTATGATATTTTTTTCTAAAGCTCAGAGCTATTCTACATTAAGACAAGGACCTCTACCAAAGATCTCAAAATGCATGTTGTAGCTGAATTTTCACAAACTTCGGAAATTGCAGTTTGAGATCTTATATGAACGCAATAAAAGTTCGTGCAACACACCAAAATTCCACTTTAAATAAATGATGTTGGAGGACTGTATACATTTAGGGAGTACAATCATCATCTGGTTTAGCCATGATGGTTGAAACCAAAGGGGTTATGGGAGATTTCTTAAGGCAGACAATTACTCTAAATAAATAGTACCTCAATAACTGATGGCCATAATTGATGGTTGGAGACTGAAAGAAATTTTGAAATGTGTTGATTTTCAGCAGCCTCAATTTAGAAAAAGTTCCATTTGAATAATTGGCTTTGAAATTATTTCCCCTTCTTACACATTGTCTTAATCTAAGGAGGTGACAGAATTGAAGTGACATCAAAGGATAGCTCTAATTAGCTTAAGCTTTTTTTACAACATAGATTGAGGATATTGAGGAAAGATGTGGATTTTCTCTGTGTTACGTAACTTCTAAATTTATCTAAAGGAACTCTGTGAGAAATGACTTACACTTTGATTCCCCTGACTTGAAACTCATGACGGACCAACAGACTTTAGCACGGTTTTTCATTTCTGTCTACAACCCCAGTGATTTGTCAGGAATGAAGAAATTCTCTGTATTTTCATTTTTTACCATCTAGCCTTTCCAAAATTTGGAATAAGGTCATCCATGAGTGGCTATTTTTTTTCCACCTCTTCTGAATGAAATGATAAAGTAATGTCAGATGCAACAGCATATGTAATACTACTGTACATAGGCAAGATTTCTCTGTTCCAAAACGCCTAAGTATTTCATATAATTTTGTATATTGCTTTCAGCTCAGGCAATTGAACAACGGCTGATAAAGATGGATCACACTGCAATTCATCCGCACTTACTTGATATGAAGATAGGTCAAGGCAAATACGAGCAAGGTTTCTTCCCCAAACTTCAATCAGATGTGTTGGCAGCTGGGCCTATCAATAACAAGTAGGCAATGTAAAACATTTATCGATCATAGTTTGTGTATAGCAGTGTAATGATATATTCTAGTGATGGCAAACCTTTTCAGCACTGAGTGCCCAAAAGGGAACACTTCGTGCTGGTCTGGGCCAGGACCAGGAAGAGGAGCTGTCTCTGGGGCGTGTGCGCACCGGAAAATTAACTTCTGGTTTCTGGCAAGCGCATGCGCGTCAGCCAACAAGTCTTCCAGTTACTGCTGCGCATGCGCACACACTGATCAGCTGGCTGGGGCACATGCTCACACTGGAAAATGGAAGACCAGCTGTTCCTGTTTCCGGCACTGCCGTACGCATGAAGGCCAGGTGATCATCGTGTGCACATGCATGCCAGAAACCCGGAAGAGGAATGGGCAGCCCCACATGTGACAGGTCCCATGGCTCTGCGTGTCACTTCGGGCACACGCGCTATTGGTTTGCCATTCCAGATATATGCTATTTCTTCTGTTTATTGGAAATATGGGTAGTTTCTTCCTTCCCCCAAGCTTTTCCAACTGGTGCTTTCTTGATACTGGATCTATAACTTCCAGAATTCCCAGCCAACTATTATTACAGTTACAATATATCTTGGCAGAGGATTTAGGAAGACTAATGTACTTTCTGTCGGTTCTGAAGAATATCCAGAAATGACCATGAGAGAATCCTCTGCCGTTCTATAGGTCATAATTAATAGTATAACTTATGTACTGCCCTTATGTAGATGAGTATAGAAGCTTAACTTACCACTCTTTCTCCACTGGCCATTACATTCAAACCTTGCTAGTGGAACTTTGCATGTTAACGGATAGATTTTCCAAGTTCAATCCAATGTTAAAATTTCAAGACTTCCATTTTTATGTTCCTCATTCTGATTCTAAAAAAAGCAATTTAATTAAGCCGGAGCTCACATCTTCATTTTGTGTTTTTTTCTCAATTGATTTCTAACTGCTAGTTAACTTGGGCTCATCAGAAATGATTACTGCAAAATCGAAATGATTAAATAAGATTGCTAATACACTAATCTCAGCTAATTATCCTGTAATCCTTTATAATTACCCATAAAAGAACTTAGGTATTGCATGTAGTGCAAGTTGGCAAAGCATTCAGGAAGTGTACATGAGATCAGATAACCCACCACTGTGATTTATATTTTTCGTGTACTTTTGTAAAGGAAAAAAAAATGCTTAAGCGGTTCCTGTAAATGGAAATACTTCCGTGAGTGAAAAACCACTGAGAGAGAGTTGGTTTAGACCAGTGTTGGCGAACGTTTTCGGCGCCAGGTGCCGAAACGGGAGCGCCTGTGTGTGCCGGAAACCGGAAGAGCAGCTGTCCGGTGCACATACCAGGAAGATGATCTTCCGGTTTCCAGCGCATACATGAGCACCGGTCAGCTGGTCTTCGCTCAGGTGGATGCTGCACGCATGTGTACCAGGCAACTGGTCTTCTGGTGTTCCAGCGCTCCCGCGCATGCGAAGACCAGCTGGCTGGCGCACCGGAACCCGGAAGAGCAACAGGTGATGGCTCATGTGCCCAGAGAGATGGCTCTGCATGCCACTTCCGCCATCACGGGTCTAGGCAACCTTTGAGATTCTTTTAACTTTATGACTCCATTGGCTAGTATTTTCTGATCTATTTCCTTCATCCTTTTTTTTTTCTGGTTCATCACGTGCTCTTCTGTGCAAATTCCCTTTCTGAGCTGTGAGGCTTGTGAACAAAAAAACATGTATTTTCTATGACATGAGCAAGTGTGACATTGGTTCTCACGGCTTCCTTTCTATTAAACAATTGTAGTCGGTGGGTGAGCCGCAGTACTACTGCCCAACGGAGGAAAGATCGCATTCGACAACATTCGGAACACATTGCCATGGACAATGAGTTAAGGGAGGTAAGCAATGAAGTTAAGAATTGATAGTCAGGGGTTTCTGCAAGACTCAGTAATTCGGGGTTATATAATATTTTCCAAACTCTGCTTTTAATCACATAATAATGTGCAAGGAAGAACTTTTCATTCAATTTTGTGTGTGTGTATTTGACTATGTGTGCCATCAAGTCTGCTTTTTACTCCTGGCAATTGCCTAAACAAGTTCCTGCAGTTTTCTTGGCAAGGTTTTTCAGAAGAGGTTTGCCATTGCCTTCTTCCTAGGGCTGAGAGATAATGGCTGGCCAAGGTTACCTAACTAGTCATGCCTATTGCAGGACTAGAACTCACCATCTCCCAGTTTCCAATCCCCCTTGCCCCTTACCTCAGGATCTTCCAGCATAGCATGTCCTGTAGGTGGCTATAGAATAATTTCCCTCTGGCTTTGAGAAGGTGATGGGAGAAGAGAAATGTTTGCTCAGCCCTGGGCAAATAAATGGCTAAGAAAGAAGCTCAGAAAAGCCCTGTGTTGATCTTGCTATGGGTAAAATGGGGCCGGTGAAGGTTTCGGATAGACTTTCAGGATTCTGTTATGGTACCTGCAGCAATGTGGTAGCATTCCTGGAATCTCTGGGTTGTCCACCTCGCTTGCCTCAAAGAACAGACCATCTTCTCCATTCTTTCATCTCTTCTCTGTCTTTCCTCCCTCTGTCCCTAAGTTCTTGTTGCCACCAGAGATTGCTGCAGTCCCATCACTGACATTCTATCTGCCTTCCTTTCTTTTCTTGTCCTCTCCTGGGTCTCCTTAGCTGCTACCAACATCGCAATTTCTCGTGTCCCACTAGTTCACTCACTGTTCCCTTCCATCCAGAGGTGGTATGCAGCCAGTTCTGACTGGTTCTGGACAACCGGTAGTGGAGTAGTTTGGAGAACCGGCAAATACCACCACTAGCTGGCTCTGCCCCCATCTATTCTCTGCTTCCCGAGTCCCAGCTGATCGGCTGGGTCTTCTTCTGTTGCCCTGCACAGGAGAACCGAGCTGGAAAGCAGGTTAATAGGGAGGGGTGGAAATAGCGATTTTACAGTATCCTTGCCCTGGAATGAGGTGGAAATGAGGATTTTGCAGTATCCTTCTCCTGCCACGCCCACCAAGTCATGCCACGCCCATAGAACCAGTAGTAAAAATTTTTGAATCCCACACTGCTTCCATCCCATGCCGCCCTATAGCCATTATTGGTGTCCTTGGCTTCTTCCCACTTTTATCTCCCCGCCCCAAAATTATTTCTGCTCAGAGCAAATGAGTTTCATCCCACATTGCTACAAAATAATCCCACTTCATCCCATGGATTGACCAGAACACCCAAAATACGTCTTTCAGTTTAGGCATAACCCTATTCAGAACTGTACGGTTTTCCCCATATGGAACAGTTCATACACAGAATATTTGACATACTCCTTTGCATTTTAAACTGGAACAATTCCCAAAAATTTGACGACGTCATTCAAAAATCATCTCCAACAGCTTCTTTTTTTAAAAAAAAAAAATCAAATTCAGTCAGGAATGATTGGTGGCTAAAATACTCAGAACACAATTTTGTTGTGCTTTCTGAATGTGCTCCTCACTAGTTTCCATATTAAGTTAAACTAAATGAATGAATTAGGTGTCTTATTATTTCAAGTAAGCTTATATTGATTTACCAATACAAGATATTTCATCTTGTTATTTGCAAGGTCATATAATGGAAAATGGGACACGGTGGCTCTGTGGCTAAAACGCTGAGCTTGTCGATCAGAAAGGTCGGCAGTTCGGCGGTTTGAATCCCTAGTGCTGCATAATGGAGTGAGCTCCAGTTACCTGTCCCAGCTTCTGCCAACCTAGCAGTTCGAAAGCATGTAAAAATGCAAGTAGAAAAATAAAAACCACCTTTGGTGGGAAGGTAACAGTGTTCCGTGTGCCTTCAGTGTTTAGTCATGCCAGCCACATGACCACAGAGACATTTTCGGACAGTGCTTGCTCTTTGGCTTTGAAACAAAGATGAGCACCGCCCCCTAGAGTCGGGTGTGACTAGTACATATGTGCGAGGGGAATCTTTACCTATAATGGAAAATAACCTGTTTATAGCTGAATTTGAAACTGGGAGATACAATCTTTCTTAAAACCAAAACCTCGATGGCATTCTGGGAGTGGGATCAGGGCCTGCCCCCTCCTTTACGGCCACCTAAAAAATCATTCTCTGTCCGTATTTTTATTTTATTTCTCATTTTCTGACACCTTTAAAGAATATCAGTTATAACCACAAACTTGCCAAGCCATTGTTCATTGTCCGTCTTTTAGGTGGAATGAGCTTAAAAAAAAACCATTGCTTTGTGTTGATTGTAAACGTATTCCATGCCTTATTTAATTTAATTTAATTTAAATTTCTTTGTTTATTTATCTGTGCTGTATTTACTCCCTGCCTTCCCGTCGGGATGTTTTCCCTTGATTCATGTGCAGCATACATATTTCATCGTTTTCTTTTTCTCTGTCTGCTGTTCTGCCATGCATGGGTTCTGTTGGCCTCCTCCAAGCCATCGGAGGAGTTCTTGATTCGCCAGAACCCGATGGCATTCTGGGAGTGGGATCAGGGCCTGCCCCCTCCTTTACGGCCACCTAAAAAATCATTCTCTGAATGTTGCCTGGTACGTGCTGTTCTTTAATTTTGCTTTCCTCCCCAAGAGCTGCTTCCTTGATCACGCTAGCCACTGCTGTTTTCTTTGGTAGACCATCATTCACTCCTCTGTGGTCATTGAAAGTGTGGTTCTAATTGGGCAAGTTGTCCCCACAGCGCCAGAGATCCTGGTTTTATAGCGGCACGACGGTAGGACATTTGTAGGAGACCGTCAGGTTCATCTTCCATAAGCTGGTGAAAAATGAAAACTTGGACTTCAGTAGTGTACTGTTTCCCCTAAAATAAGTTCAGTCCTGAAAATAAGACCACCAATTCCGCCTGGTTTCTCGTTGTGCCACGGCCATGAGGTGAGGCAGGGGTGGGGGAGATGCACCATGTACCATCTTACCTCAGGGACCCCACAGCCAGGCCATCCACACTGACACATGCCTCGTGGTGGCAGCAGTAGCAGTCATGTGCAGGCTGGTCTTACTAGGATACCCTTTAGACACCTACTTGGGAATATGCCAGTGGTGGGATTCAAATAATGTAACAACTGGTTCTCTGCCCTAATGATTTCTTCTAACATCCAGTTCACCAAACTGCTCAGAAAGTTAACAACCGGTTCTCCCGAAGTGGTGCAAACTGGCTGAATCCCACCACTGGAATATGCAAACAATTGTATATTTGAGAGACTGCCTCTCTCTACCTGTCCTGTTATATTGGATAGGTTGGACTTTCTCCAGGTCCCCTCCATTCAATGTCATTTGGCAGGACCTAAAAGGTGAGCCTCTTCCATAGCTGTATGGAACAGGCTCTCCCCTGAGTTCTGTAGAGTCCTGACCCCTCTTGCCTTCTGAAGGGACATTATGGTCATGGATCCAATCTGGGTCAGTCACTGGGACCAGAGGTTTGATTTTCTGAGCTTTCAGATTCATGCTGGAGCCCATCCTTATTAAGGTCATGGGTTTTTTCCCCTCAAGCACTGGGGCATGATGGGAAGTGATTGTGTGTGTGTGGTGTGTGTGGTGTGTGTGTGTGTGTGTGTGTGTGTGTGTGTAAGAGAGTACCATTATAGTGCTGATGGTATTCTAGGGTTGTAATCTTTGGTGTTTTTCGTATTTCTGCATTTATTAGTTGGCATAGATGGCATGCAATTTTTCAAATAAAAACAGCATATTTTTCATAGTAAAAATAAAATAGAGAAATTAAAATATGAGCCTGGCCAGACTAGTTTTCTATAACTCTCTCTCTCTTTCTTGCTTTCTCATGTACACATATCTGCACACATACAAGTGTGTGCCATCCTGATTACTTTAATCATCTACATACTTTAATTATCCTAATTATAATATCAGCTCTTTTTGGGGGGTTGACTTCTCACCTGCTGCTATTGTAACATCCTTGGTGATTATGTGAGGGACTTTGGGCTCCTAGAATTGGACAGCCGCATGTTCTCCAAAATCTATCACAGGAGTGTCAAACTCGAGGCCTGTGGGCCGTATCCAGTCTGCAAGGTGGTTAGATCTGACCCACGAGGCTGCCCTGGAATCAGCAAAGAACCAGCCCGCAGGGCCTCTGCCATTGAAAATAGAGTGTGGGAGGGCTGCGTGCCGTTGCAGCCGAAAACAGAGCTCAGGAGCCTGTTTTCGCTGACAGAGCACTTGGGCCACCACCACAGGCGACCATGACACAAGTGATGTTGAGCTGGCCATGCCCACCCCAGCTCCCCAAAGTCAAACACAACCCTGAAGTGGCCCTCAATGAAACAGAGTTTGAGACCCCTGGTCTATCACTACCTGCCTCACTAGCTAGAAATTTCTCTACATCTAAATTTAATTAGATGTAGTCTTGTAAATCAGCCCGTAAAGACAATATCACTGGGTGTTTGCTCTCACCTATCCAATTAGAACCTTGCTTTGAATGGCCAGCACGAATTCCCTTCCTGTTCCTATTTCCTTTTCTTAATTTGTTCATTACAGTGTTCTCTCTTTTTCCCATAGTTCCTGCTTGATATATTCAGAATAATTGGGGGGGTGGGGGGGTGAGTATGTAAACTGGAATGCTGCTACAAAATTATGGTTTATATAACATACCCGAAACTTAGGAGGAAGATGGAAGTTTTGAGCTTTCCCAGTGTTAATCTTTACCATCATTCATTCAAAGATTTGTGTACTACCCTACTTCAAATGATTTAAGGCAGTACAGTATAGTACAGCAATTAAAAAAAAAATCCTCATGAAATTAACATAAACATAATACAGTAATTGAGTACAGAAGCAACTCAGATCTATTGTCAGCACCAAAGCTCATTGGAACAATTTTGGTCTTAACAATGTTGCCAAAAGTGAACATGTCAACGTGTTCCATAACGTGGAGGCCACTACCCAGAAAGTGTCCTCCCTCCACTCCTCCTGGAGTAGAGATCCCAGCAATCCTTCTTGGGATGAATGCTCAGATCTAGCTTACTCTGTTCAGGAGAAATACTTCTATAGATACATCTGCCTGAATATGTAGGACTTTTAAGAATCAAACTAGCACTTTGGAGAGGGGCTGGAGGCCTAATGGTAATCACTGCAGTGAATTCCCCAAAGGTGTAACCTTAACTTAAGTTGTAACTTCCTGTTATTGGGATGTTGCATTTTGGCAGCTGCAAAGTCGTTTTCAAGGGTGGCCCCATGTAAAGCATATTGCAGTAGCTGAAACGTAAGGCAGTGAATACATGAACGACAGCTGTTCGGGCTTTCCAATCCCAGGAAGCCTGCAATTGACATGCCAACTGAAGTCAGGAGAAAACCTGCCCCTACATGCGAAAGAAATATCTATTTGCTATCTAAAATTCTGCTACTGTAGATGAAATTGTTGTAGGACGCTCAAATCACTTTTAATGACTTGGGAGCCATATAAATTAGATGAATAAATAAATAAATCCATGAAAACTGTAATACGGTTTTAGGGCAGGGAAGCCTTATAGGAGTTTCTGATAACCTTACAATCGTGCTGTCCATTCCTCTGTGTGTTATGTGTGTATTTATTTATTTAGGGACATACAGAGGGGAGGAATCAACCATGAAGTTGATTCAAGCAGTGTACTTAATTCAAAGATCAGCAGGGATGAAACGTGAGGATTTCAACCCCTGTTGAAAAGATGTTCCCAATCCCCAGAAATTATTTACTGAGTAGCAGGAGATCTACCCTTGAGAAGCATCACAGGATCTATCTCTTTCTCCAAGGCCAGCCAGCAGAAATATTGATTGACTGTTCGATTGATTGGTTAAATTTCTACACTTCCCCATCTCACCTGATGGACTCTGGGTAGTTTATAAATAAAACATAGAGTAAAAACAGATTATACATCTCAGATGTATAAAGATGAGATGTATAAAAATAAAAAACGTTATTAATTAAAAAACAGATTAAAAACACAGTTAAAAACAAAATTAAAGAGGTAAAGGGAGTCCCCTCAAGCAAGTAAAAAGAGCCGAGGTGGCGCAGTGGTTAGGGTGCAGTACTGCAGGCCACTTCAGCTGACTGTTATCTGCAGTTCAGCGGTTCTAATCTCACCGGCTCAAGGTTGACTCAGCCTTCCATCCTTCCGAGGTGGGTGAAATGAGGACCCAGACTGTGGGGGCGATATGCTGACTCTGTAAACCGCTTAGGGAGGGCTGAAAGCCCTTTGAAGCGGTATATAAGTCTAACTGCTATTGCTATTGCTAACCAACCACTCCTAGGGTTGCATATCATTCTTAGCCTCTCCCCGTGTCAGTGAGTAGAGCTGGGTCTTGACAATCTTCCAGAAAAGCAGAATTTTAGCTCTGCTTTCTGTTAAATTTGGTAATTGTGTATATATTGTATATATTGCATCCTCTTAAAAACAATTCCCATAGATGCCCATGTTACTCTTTGAAACATGTTGCTTCTGCCTTCATGTAAATGCATTACATGAAAAAAGAAAAAAATCCCCTAAAGGATAGGGTTACTCATGATAAAGGAACGTCGGCTCAGTGGCTAAGATGCTGAGTTTGTCAATCAGAAAGGTCGGCAGTTTGAATCCCTGCGGCACATAACAGAGTGAGCTCCCGTTACTCGTCCCAGCTTCTGCAAATCCTAGTAGTTTGAAAGCATGTAAAATGCAAGTAGAAAAATAGGAACCACTTTGGTGGGAAGGTAACAGCGTTCCGTGCGCCTTCAGCATTTAGACATGCTGGCCACATGACCACGGAGACGTCTTCGGACAGCGCTGGTTCTTTGGCTTTGAAACAGAGATGAGCACCACCCCCTAGAGTCAGGAACGACAAGCACATATGTGCGAAGGGAACCTTTACATTTACCTTTTATTCATGATAATGCTTTTTCCCAAAAACATTTTTTAAAAACCCTCCTCTACTAGTACCCTTTGCTGCTAGCTTCGAACTACCGTGATGTATAGTTATTACACTTTGGTACAAAATGAATTAGGCAGTCATATGAAATTAAACAGGACAGTGCTACCTGTACTATTTTTTGGTGTTCATTCATGTTTTCTTTTCTTACTGGATTAGAAATACATGCAAGAAGCAAGGACCCTGGGGAAAAATCTCAGACAGCCCAAACTCTCTGATCTTTCTCCTGCTGTAATTGCCCAGACAAATTCAAAATTTGTAGAAGGTTTACTCAAAGAATGTCGAATGAAGGTAAGTTTGTTATGTGTACATGCACAGGTAAAACATCCATGTTATGAAGTTAGGGAGTCTCCCAATCCCAAAATGCTTGTTCATTTTGCTGCTCTGGGACTTTGAGTTGAAGACCCTTCATAAATGGTCATCGTTCCTCATTTGAGTGAGGTTTAGTTGGTATAACAATCCAACTAAACAATTCAGTTGAAATTCACATGGACAGAAATTAAAGAAAAATATGATTGATTTTTTGTTATCCAGTATTTCTTGAATGAATAGCTCTGTATAGTCTGGTATAACATTTTTAGGGTGAGTTCCAAAATTTACATGTAAAATTACATCATAAAGAGAGAACTGGACCATTCAGAAAACCACAGAAAATTAGGCATTCAGAAAGCATGAAAGCAGAAAGCATTCAAACTATTTAAATGTTTTTAGAATAAAACATTTGTTTTGCTGTTTACAGTGGCACAGTGGTTAGAGTGCAGTACTGCAGGCTACTTCTGCTGACTGCCGGCTGCCTGCAATTTGGCAGTTCAATTCTCACCGGCTCAAGGTTGACTCAGCCTTCCATCCTTCTGAGATGGGTAAAATGAGGACACAAATTGTTGGGGGCAATAGTCTGACTCTGTAAATTGCTTAGAGCGGGATGTAAAGCACTGTAAAGCGATATATAAGTCTAAGTGTATTGCTGTTATTTCTGACACTAAGAAAATAACATCATGATTCCAAGTGCATCTTCCTGCTGAGAGTTTTCTAAAGATAGTTTGACATAGTTGCATTTTGACATTTCAGAAAAGGCAAAGTTGGGTTTGAGTTTAGGATTTTAAGCTTTGTAAATCACTTGCTTGTTTGCAGACCAAACGTATGTTAGTAGAGAAGATGGGTCACGAAGCAGTGGAACTTGGCCACGGAGAGGCCAACATCACAGGACTAGAAGAAAATACACTGATTGCTAGTCTTTGTGATTTGTTGGAAAGAATTTGGAGCCATGGATTACAGATCAAACAGGTCAGTGACTTGAAAACTCAAATATTTTCATCTTCTACATTACTTCCATACATTGCTTTATCTAAAAAGTTAATTGCTGAATAGCTCATCCCTCATCTTGGAAGAGGCTTGGAAATGTTTGAACAGCATTTCAACAGCTTCACTGGCATGGTCCAGAGTCAAATTATAATTAGTGATAATACCAAACTCCAAATCAGTAAATGAAATCTCCCAGCAATCTCAAGTAAATGTTGACATGAGACTTCATGTTTTCTTACAATCTGGTATAGTTTAAGTTCCATTAAAGCAGGAATGTCAAACTGGATTTCTTTGAGGGCTGGATCAGCATTGCAGTTCTCCGCAGGCCCGCCAGGGAAGGTGGGGGGAACAGGATGGACACCTTCTGCAACACACACACACACACACACACACACACACACGTGCCCTGTTTCGCTGGTAGAGGCACCTCGAGCCGATCCTTTGCTATTTCCAAGCCAGCCCCATGATTTAAGCACTCGGATAAATCCTGCAGGCCTTGAATTTGACACCCGTGCATTAAAGAGAGATCCTATCTAGAATTAAGGAGAAATTTCCTAACAGAGCAATTAATGGGTCATCTATCATCATCATCACTGGATGTTTTCAAGAAGAAACTGGACAGCCATTTGTCCAGGATGGAATAGGGTCTCCTGCTTGATCAGGGGGTTGGATTAGAATCCCTCCAATGACCCATCCAACCTTGTTATTCTGTGTTCTAATTATCTGTTTTATTCTTATAAAAAGGGGAAATCTGCATTGTGGTCCCATTTAATTCAGTACCAGGAAAGAGAAGAGAAGCAGGAGCAGCTTGCAGAATCTCCAGGTGAGGATTACCGATGTTTGCAGGGATAACTTTGCCAGAACTATTAGCAGGACTATTAAGAGACAATGAAGGAGGAAGTAAATGACAGCTCAGCCCTGGAAAGGACAGAGCGTTCGACAGAGACTCGGGTTTTCCCCCCCAATCCTTTTAAAAAAATAATTGCACTTTGGACTTGAAATATTGGATCTAAACCAGGAATTCAAACTTGATTTCATTGAGGACTGCATCATAGTTGTGTTTGACTTTGGGTGATGTGGGGCATGGCTAGCTTCTTCACTGTTTCTAGGGCGGCCCCATGGGCCAGTTCTAAGCACCCCATGGGCTGGCCCTGGCTTCCAGCCTTGAGTTTGACACCCCCGATCTAAATCATCTGATTTCTACTGAGCAATAAAATAATATCTTTAGTGGTAGATGCATATTTACGTCCAAAGATGTAGTGTCTCAGATGGTCTTGCATAGGTCTTGCAGTATTTTAGTGTAATGTATATAATGAAATTAAATATGCTGTTCTTCTTGTAAGTCAGGGTGAATGATGATTTTAGTCAATCAAAGAAAATATGATTTAATAGCACAAATCAAAGATTTACCGTCTTTTTCTAGATAGAAATATCCCTTTAAGCAGATTTGTTGGCATGTATTCATATTTTTAATGCTCTCCCTTGCTCTCTGATTAGGGAAGTACAGACATGTGTCAGTTGTGAATGATGATGAAAGTTTGGGAGAGTGAAACAAAATTGAAAGGTTTAAGCAATCAATGGGATTATATGACTGGAGTGGCAGTAAAGTCTTTCCTTTATTCCAGTCAGGAAGGACGAAAATCCTTTTCTCCCCTGTTAAAATTGTATAAATATTTAAGTCTTCATCTGGTCAAAATGAATAACTCTACACAAACTTACTGAGATCAGGGAGCATTCTAATTTTACTGATATGAAAAATATGACATGTAAAAACTGATATCAGGTTATCTGTTTAGGTATAAGTTGCTTTTTTTTCTATTTTAGGATTGCAAGTTCACATTAAAACTTTTCCCAGTGTAAAAAGAAATTCGGAATAAATTTAGTTTGGTGCCAACATTTGGCTTGCCCTGTCTAGCATAAAAGCTAAACTTAATTGGTCTTAGTATGTGAATGAAGTTCCATCTAGAACAGGAAAATGGACTCGAATGTCAAAAAGCATCATGGAACAAGGCAATGGCGACTTCTTCAGTACTGACACCACCCCCCCAAAAAAAACCCTACTTGTCAATGAAATCACCAAGAGTCAAGCTTGACTTGAAAAGATTTTTGAGGATTCCCCTTAAATGCTCAGACTTAGCTCTGGATTAAATAAAAGAGACATCCAACTGCCATAGACAAGTAGGACATTCTTTCTATGACTTAATTCAGGTAGATTTCTCAAAGGGGTTTAATATTTTAGTAGATTTCTGTACTGAACATGTTACTAATAAATTAATGAATCTTCTCCTCGCTACCACTCTACAGTTGCTGTCGGACCAGAAAGAAGGAAATCTGACACGGGTTTTATGTTACCTACTCTAAGAGTTTCACTTATCAGTGATATGAGGTAGGACATTTAATTCCTAAAACTTGGGTTTTAAAGATTTATGCTTCAAATTGGAAAAAAAAAGAGGCTATGCATTAGAGATTTCAGACTGTCAAACACAGTTTACCATGGAGGGGGTTTGTGAGTCTGAATAAAAATAATATGAGAAAGAAGCGAGGCAGAATTTCTCCTTTTGGGAAATGTATAAATTGGACAGTAATGGTAGACTAGGCTGGGACAACAGTTCAAATCTCCAGTTAATCATGTAGGGCATCTAGGCCATTCATCACATCTGTCAGGTTCCAATTAATGTACCCATCGCAAAGAGAACTCCGAGGCAATCCGTTTCCTCAAAGAACAGGTTTATTCAGATACATCAGTGGTTCCCAAACTTGGCAACTTTGAAGTCCACAAGTCTTAAAGTTGCCAAGTTTGGGAACCACTGAGATACATCATCTTAGCACAAACTGGTGGAAAGCCAGTACTGAAGGTTCCCGTGCTTTCCACCACATTAAAAGTAAAAGTTTCTTGCTTTCTCAAAAACAATAAATCACATTGTCCAATTGGGATACTGGCTGGTTGCTTGGAAACTTCTCTCTTCCTCTGGCCGGCCAGCCATTCTGACTCATAAGAGAGCTATGTTGTTTTGGCTGCAAATCTCCATCTATCTCTACTCTCTCTCTTCAATGCCAAACTGTCAACCTGAACATGTGAGGATAACCCATGATAGAAACAAAAGCCCCAACCAAAAGGGACCGACCACAGCCAGGTTACCTTCAGGCTTGACAACATCTCTGTTAGTGTAGTTTATGGATGTTGCCTATAGGCCCTTGAAAGAAGATGGGACTATCTATCATTATTATTACATGTAGTTCTTGATTTAAGACCTGTCGTTTAACTAATAATTTCAACTATTTATTTAATGATCTCACACAAAAATATTGTAAAATGAGGTCCAGTCACATGGGTGCTTTGACTTATGACTGTAACAACTTAAGACCGTAAATCCGATCCCAATTGCAGTTGTAAATTGAGGACTATCTGTATCATCATCCCATATCAATCTACTCCAGAATAAACCTCCCTTGAGCTGCTTTCTAAATGCTTCAACGATCTGCAAGTTGTTTGCAGGTAACACCTCTAAACAGTGGTGGGATCCAAATAATTTAACAACCGGTTCTCTGCCCTAATAACCAACTGGGTAGGCGGGGCTCAGTGGGCATGTGACCGTGTGGGCATGGCCAACTCAATGTCACTCAGGTCAATGGGCGCTTCGCCTTAGCTGTTACAATGTCATAAGGGTTAACCGGAGAGGTAGTTTCTGTAAGCAGGGCAATAAAGATTAGGCTAGAAACAACACCAGAATGTTTCCTTCCTGCCTTCCTGACAGGATTAGCTTTGTAAAGTGGGAAAAAATGAGATTTCTTCCAACAACCGGTTCTCTGAACTGCTTAGAAAGTTAACAACTGGTTCTCCCGAATAGGTGCAAACTGGCTGAATCCCACCACTGCCTCTAAAAGAATTATGTCACCTCCACAGTGTTTCTTTGGGCATTTTCTGGGTCTTTTAAGGTTAACTGGATTATTTTTCTGCAGTGTTGATCTATTCGTTGTGTAATATGGCCCATTGCCATTTCTGGAGGTCTTACCTGCTTTGTTACGATGCTTACTCCTGTCTGATTGTGTATGTGTCTTAATGTATACATTTTGCATGTGTTCACGAGTGTACATGGAGATTTCCATTCTGTGTAAGTATTTTGAGCTACAGAAATATCCAGTTCATTTGAAAAAGCCCAAAACTTCATATCCCTTTTGTCTCTGCCTCTACAACAATATTCAGTTTCAGTTTAGCTCTCCCCAAAGCTACTCATGACCCAGATCCAAAGTTACGGTGGTCACATGACTGCATTTTGGTTGCTCAGCCATTGCATGGACTGCTAATCTCAATAATACAGTTGTAAGCCGAGGACTACCTGTAATTGTCAAGTTCTGTGAGAAAACACATATGCACTGATTTCAATCATCTAAATCAGGGGTGTCAAACTCAAGGCCCGCGGGCCAGATCTGGCCCTCGGGGTGTTTAAATCTGGCCTGCAGGGCCAGCCTGGAAATGGCAAATAACCAGCCCACGGTGCCTTTGGCAACCAAAATGTGGTACGAGGGGCTGCACCCAAACCAAATGAGGTGCAGGAGGGGCATGTGTTTTGGACAGCAGGGTGCTGCAGGAGGCCATCCAGGCTGAAAACAGTGGCTCCCGCTCCCTGTTTTGGCTGGCAGGGTGCTGCAGGAGGCGTCCGTTCTGTCTCTCCCTCCCGCCCACCCGGCCCGTCCACCCGGCCCGCCCACCCGGCCCGTGGAGGAGAACTACAAAGTTGATCCGGCCCTTGAAGAAATCCAGTTTGACACCCCTGATCTAGATCCAAGCTAGTACCCAGGACAGGGTATTTAAAGCATCCTTGCAAAAAGCCTGAACACGATTATTCCTTCCCCAGATTATAGCACCCTGCCGAGCTGCAGGATAATAGAGCTATCATTTGCTGGCTCTGATCTGCTTCCCTGCCTCATTGCTTTGAGCGTATTTATGCTTACAGTACAGAAAGCAGAAGCCAGGAACGAAGCTAGGCTTCTCCTGGGTGCTGCTAATATTATTTATTCTCCCGTTGTCGTTCTCGCTTGCTTCCATTTTCCTCGGTAGTGTCAGGAAAATGATTGATGTCACTAAAGCTGTGCTCTAAATGGAACTCATCATCAAAGATCCGAGGAGTGGAACGTTTCAGCTTTGATGTAGTCCCTATCAAAAGGCTTTAAATAGTTACAAGTGAGTGTTTTTCATCACGAAGGGAGCAAATAATGTGCTTGTCATATTTCTCAAGGACTTTTGATCACATGCCTGGTTGTGCAGTGTTTGTAGCTCCAAGAGCTGCTTGTCAAAGACTGTGCCCCCCAAAAAAAAGAGGGGGGGTTGCTTTACAGGAAATCTTGCAAAGCACTAGAAGCAAGTCTTGTTTTATAGCAGTTCGGATGGTTGTGTGAGTCACAGCTCAAGGAGAGGAGCTGTGGGAGTCGCTAACAAAGAACAAAAGGAGTTGGGAGAGGATTATCTCCCTCTTAAAATGGCTGGATGAATCAGAAGGGCTCATTTTACCTCTTAATTTCATGCAAGCAATGGGGGGGGAAACCACAGTTAGCATTGTTATTGTGTGCAAAAACTGATGAACGAAGGTTGTGAAATGCTAATGAAGTGTTGACAGCAGCACTATTTCCAGTGCAGCAGCAAGCAAGCTCTGCAGTATACAGTATATATATATTTAAGTTTCCATACGTTGTAAATGAATTGCAGCTGTGTGGCACACGGCGGAACCCACTTTTGCTACAATAGTGCAGCAATTGCTGCAGGAATGGGGGCAGGGCTGGCATAGGGAGGTGCTAGGAAGGACATTTCTTCCAAGCAGCACATATTCACTGCACCATCCCTTCCCTCACTAGGCCTAAGAAGGGAGAAAGCGCAAAGAATCGGAATCGCAGGATCCACTCCATCAAAACGAGCTTGTTTTTGAGCCTTGAACTGCTATGCGCAACTTGGCTTGGTTTGCTTGTTTAGCATAACTTTTTTCGGTGTGTCACTTATCAAATCTGGGCGCCTTCATAAATATGCTGTTTTCAGCTCATACTTCTCCCACTACAGGGCCATGGCTGAGATTCTGGGAACTTGAGGTTCACAGACTCTGGGGTTTCTCTATAATTTGCTGCTTTAAGTGTTACTTTTGAGTGTGAGAGAAAGCATACGTGTTGCATATATCAGTGGATTTTGCATATATTTCAGGGGCTGGTTTGTTTCGTTTTCTTCATTTCAATTTGTTTTCTAGCCTTGTTTATTACCATACTTTTCAGAGTATAAGAGACACCTTCCGCCCTCCCCCCCCCCCAAAAAAACAGCGTGGAAATGTTGGTGTGTCTTATACACCGAATACAGCCATTTTTCGCCTCCCGAAGCCCTGCCTCCGTATCCCATTTTTTGCAAAAACAGAAACGTTTTTGCCTTCCCCCAGCTCCCAGCAGGCTTCAGCAAGGCTGGAGGAAGGCAAAAACGCCTCCATTTTTGCAAAAAACAGCAGTTTTTCACAAAAACGGGGGCGTTTTTGCTTTCCCCCAGTTCTGCTGAAGCCTGCAGAGCGCTCCTGGGAGCTGGGAGGACAAACACTTTTTTTTCTTACTTACTTCTTCAAAATCTTGGTGCATCTTATACACCAGTGTGTCTTGTAATCCAAAAAAATATGGGGTTCTTTTTTAATGGTCTCCCCAGCACACTATACAAAGACTAAGCATGGTCTTTAAACTGAAAACAGTTGCACAGGGCTAGCGACCAAGCTTTTTCAGCTTGCTAGGCTACTCTTTTCCTTTACATAATTTATTTATTCTATTTTACTCTGCCTTTATTATTTTTAATAACTCAAGGTGGCCAACAACTCCTTCCTCCCCGTTATTCCTATAACAACTATGGGAGGTGAGTTGGGCTGAGAGACAGAGAGTGACTGGCCCAAAGCCACCCAGATGGTTTTCATGCCTATGGCAGTGCTAAAACTCACAGTCTCCTGGTTTCTAGGCCAGCACCTTTACCTGTACACCAAAGTAGCTCTACTGCACCAAAGGGATGATAATTCATTCTGAGAACTCCCAAGTAGTCCAAATCTAGAGGCCTTGCTTTCTTATCTTGTGTTGACCATATAACAACATAAATTTTGTAGTGAATCATGTAGAAAACTAGACTTCCTTTTAAATTTCTCTTCTTAGCTAGGGAGGGAGGGAGTGTGTGTGTGTGTGTGTGTGTGTGTGTGTTACAGCATAACTCTGGAATGATTCAAGCAATTTCAACCAAACTTGGTACACAGATGACTTACCCTCTGGAAACCAATACCGGGGGGGGGGGGGGAGACACCCCTAAAACCTCTCAGGGTGTGTGTTCTGTTAAAATACAGCCTGTTGTGTCTTAAAATGGCTTCTGCCATATATAGCTTCTACTGTACAGCGCAGTGGAGTTGTTATGGTAACAGCTTCACAGTACTCCACAAGGGGGTTCCCTCTGGTAAGGGAGAAAATCCAACATTAGAAATTACATATGGTCCAGTATTATTTTTGAGGACGTATGAATTAGGATAAATAAATGCCCAGGCAACATCGGGTTATCAGTTAATTTGTAATGTTATTACCGTTCCCTACATACTTTTAATTTTATTGCAAAGAAACCCAGGATGAAGATTTTAGATCACACAATCTGTTAATGAGCAAAAAGGATTTTCTCTTGATTCTTATTCCATGAGTTTGAGGTTTCTCCAACCTTTCACTAATGGTCATTTTTTCTGTATTGTAGAAATGCTTTCCAATATGTATGATATGATAGCTTTATTGATTAGCCTATAGGCCATATCAAAGCACAAGGTTCAAACACATATTGCCAATGAAATCTTATACAAACAATTTAAAATAAGAGTAAGGTAAAACACAATAGTTATAAGATAAGATACAATATAATTTAATTTAATACATAAGCATGTTAAATAGAATAAAATGACATAAAATTATATTTTGGTGTCACCCTTACAATCTACCCCAATGAGTCCCACGTATGCAGATCTCAACCTCACCATTTTCTTTAAGTACTGTGCAGTGTTAAATGTTATTTTCAAATTCTGGCCACACATAAAGTAAGTTGTTTTGATATGGGGATCCCAATGGGCCATTCATTTGGTATATAGACCAAAGTATCTGTCTCAAACCCCCTTATACAAGCAGCAATCAGATAGAATGTGAGCCAGGTCTTCTACCTCTGCCACTCCACAAATGCAGAGATGCTCATTGTAGGGTCGTGATGGGGAACCTATGGCACATATGCCAAAGGTGGCACGAGCCATACTAGGTGGCACACCAGCCATCAGCTCTGGCGCGCATGCATATGCTAGCCAGCTAGTTTTTTGCCCTTCCGGAAGGCTGAGGGAGCACGTTTTCACCCTCCCAGTCTTCAAGAAAGCCTCAGGAGGCTGCGGAGGGCAAAAACGGCTCCAACGGGCCAACTGGAAGTTCAGAAATGATCCATTTCCAACTTCGGGATGAACTCTAGGGGGGGCCTTTTCACCCTCCCCAGGCTTTAGGAAAGCCTCCGGAGCCTGGGGAGGGGTCAAACGTGCAAGCGTGGGGTGAGGTCATGCAGGCGAATGCGCAGGGGTTGCGCAGGCATGCGCACTTGGGCAGGGAGATTGAGTGGGCACGTGTGTGCGCGTGATAGCAAGCATGTGCAGAATTTTGGCAACTCATAAGAAAAAGGTTCTCCTCCACTGTTGTAGGGTATAGAATGGAATCTCCCATATCCAACCATTGTGTCAAGCTGTTTGAATCTCGCTCGCGTAAGTATCTCCCTAAAATGTTTTGGCAGTTGTAACGTCAAATAGCTGTCTACTTGAAAAGTATGTTTGCATCTGCTCAGCCATTTCAGGTTACCCACCTTACTAAGGATAGCTATATCGTTTGCTTTCCAATAGATATTAATTGTGGGTCTTCTTCTCTCCCCCCCCCCCCCTCCGGAAGGCACATTCAGAACATGAGTGAAATAAAAACTGATGTCGGTCGGGCCCGGGCCTGGATAAGACTGTCTCTTGAAAAGAAGCTATTGTCTCAACATCTGAAGCAGCTCCTCTCTAATCAAGCTCTGGCAAAGTAAGTTCTCCAAGGCTGGTCCTTCCCGAATCCTCATTTCAGGTACCAATTGGATGTGAATCTTTTCCAAGAGTAAGTTAATCAAACTCAAAGGGGGCTTCCTACTAATTAAACAAATTTGGGATTGCCCATGAAGCATCTTTTTAGTTCTACCTGAATATTAAGAACCTTTGTTTGTTGGGAATTGAAGTAACTTAAGTTTCAGTGAAGATCCTGTATTGTTCCAAAGTAGCTTTTCCACTTAATGTCCTAGAAAGTACTACTATCAACCTTAACGAAGCATGGCCATTAACTCTCCATTCAGTTCCAAATTATGAGGCTGAAAGACAGAAAACAGGACTAGCCTAGAATTGAAATGGAGGAGGGGGAGAGTTTTAATTAAATTTTGTTACATCACTCAGATTCTTCAGCTAAGAATTCTTTAAATTCTTTATGAATATCTAACCCAGGTTATTGTCGGTAAGATATTTCTTACTCCCTGCAGGAAACTCTACAAGCGGTATGCCTTCCTGCGTTGTGAAGAAGAGCGGGAACAATTTCTCTATCACCTTCTTTCTCTCAATGCCGTGAATTACTTCTGCTTTACAAGTGTCTTCACTACCATAAGTAAGTAGGGATAGAAGGCTGACTTTATACTTCCATTAAAAACTCTATAATCAAGTCACCCAAAGGGAATTATTTGGAGTTTTCTGGAAATTATCACAGGACACACAGAACAATATATGTTATTCAGTGGTGGGACTAGAATAACTTAACAACTGGTTCTCTGGCTGGGTAGGCATGGCTGGTTGGTTCGGACTGGTTCAGACGAACCGGATGTTAATTTTACATCTGGTTCACCAACTGGCTGGCCCTACCCAACCTGCCTCTCCCACTCCCAGGAGTCTCCACATGGCCTGTTCATTCCAGGTAAATGCAGGGCTCGCTGGAGGCTCTGGGAGGGTGAAAAACAGGCCTCCTGGAAGTTCAGAAACGGGCCGTTTTTGCCCTCCCAGAGGCTTGAAAAAATCCTCTGGAGCCTGGAGAGGGCGAAAACACCCCCTCCCCGAATCGTGATGCAGGAGGCCAAGTAGGTCACGCCCACCATGGCCATGCCTACGGAGCAACCGGGCAGAGAACCAGTTGCTAACATTTTTCAATCCCACCCCTGCATAAAACTCCTTTATCAGACAGCAGAGAATCCCTTCAGGATAATTGTGGATCCAGGAACATTTCTGGAAATTATGATAATGCAATTTGCTTTGCTTGCAGCATGCTAACTTCACATTATGTGTTTAAATTAAAAAGAATCTGAAAAATTAAAAAAAAATTAGCAAGGTGTGTGTCCTTGTATTTTACCTAGCAGATGCTAGAGTCCTTAGAGTTCCTTGTTTATATTTATGGACACCCCTGGAGGAAACATCTCTAGTTTCTAAATGTTTCCATTACCAGATTAACTTGCTTATTTTTGAAAATGAGTAAATTTTATCCTGAAGCTTTTTTAATTGCTGCTTTTAGACTGAGATTTGTTTTTGTTGTATCTGCTATTTTTCCATTTAAGCCAAATGGAATATTTTTACATTAACAGATGGGCAGATATTGATAAAATAATTAAACAAAACACTTTGAGCAAAAAAAACATATTGGATCGTATAAAGCATCCGTTACCTATAGCATTCTAGTAGATGGCTCGCACTAATATTAGTCCGTGTTATTTTTTGACATGTTCATTAATTTGTGATGATTTTAAGTTTAAGGTTCATGTATTTGTTTTCTGGCTGCTTCTGTAACAGACTCTGGGTTTCTTTTAAAGTTACAAATAATACAGTGAAATAATCGCGGCTTCTGCCAACTTAGCAGCTTGAAAGCACGTAAAAAATGCAAGTAGAAAAATAGGGTTCACCTTGGTGGGAAGGTAACAGCATTTTGTGCACTATCGAATTTCTCTATCACCTTCTTTCTCTCAATGCCGTGAATTACTTCTGCTTTACAAGTGTCCTCACTATCATAAGTAAGTAGGGATAGAAGGTTGACTTTATACTTCCATTAAAAACCCTATAATCAAGTCACCCAAGTCGGTGTTTAGTCATGCTATCCACATGACCATGGAGACGTCTATGGACAGTGCTGGCTCTTCCGTTTTGAAACGGAGATGAATACTGTCCCCTAGAGTCGGGAACGAATAGCACATAGGTGCGAGGGGAACCTTTACCTTTTTATACCATGGTCCACTCCCTCTCTCTGCCCGATCCCACCCCCTTTGTCAGGTTGTGCTTTTTGAGCCAAGAATAATAGCACAAAATAATATCTGGATAATGCCTTCTGATCCATGGGTTGTCTGGGAAATGCTGCCGGAGTTCTTCTCTTTAAAATGTGACCAAGCAAAAGAGGGTTAATGGTCTGAGCAATCAAAAGACTTTTAATCTGGATACTGTGGGATCCTGACCCAATCTCTTTTAATTTTCTAGGTTTTTTAAATTTATATATTTTAAGAAATGACGTGTGTCATACTCATTATCCTGAACTTAATATATCAGGCACTGAATGATCCAGGATTTCTGTCTTTTCATCAAATCTGCAAGGGGGTTTAGGCTGAGTCAGAGATGTCACTGGGCTACTGTTTGAAGGTCCCTTGGGCCAAATCCAGCCATCTGGTCCCAGCAAAGGTGAAGAACTTCTGGGAATCAGCATAACATCACTCCATATGGCCCTGGTTTGCTATCATTTTTTTTCAAGTCCTGCTGATTTACAACCTCTTCATACATGCAGTGTAGTTTCCTTTCATTTTTTAATGATTCCCAAGACAATACGAACGCTTCTAATTGTGCTGTTGATATATTTTATCTACCCTACTCCTTAACGGTTCTGCATGGCTTGTAAAATCTTACACGGGAAAAGACCCGAATACAACAAGACCAGCATATCTACACCCTTGAAAATCTACGAAAACACACGCACGCACACACACACAAACATGTTCTGGCCCCCCTCCGCCCGGTAATAAACGCAGACACAGGCTTAGCTGTTTGCCACTCTTTATTCACAGCAATTATAATCCTGTTGGCTGAAAGCCCAGACACGACTCACTGGCAAGACGTTGGCAGCAACCCAGACTTCAACAGACACGGGAACACAAGGCAGACCAGACAAGGAGTTCTCCAGATTATTATGAACGGTTGTGTCCTGCAAAAGGACTCCTCCCAAAGTCTCTTCTTATATACTCTCTGGGAGGGACCATGCCACAACCATCTGGGCTTAATTATCTCTTATGAGTCTTTCTCCATAACTGCTACCTCCGTTTCTCCGCCCTCCGTTGCCTGGCATCAGGAACAAACTCCCTTTGATCTTCCCCACTGCTCCATGCCTCAGGCGCCTCCCGGTGGCCAACCAACCTCTCTGGTCCCTGCTCTGAGTCTGAACCCTGCCCAGGGTCTTCCACATCTTCCATAGCAGACTCATAGGGTTCCTCGCTATCGGAATCCATCGGCAGCTCCAACGGCTCCTGCTGGGCCACAACATACATACATACATACATACATACATACATACATGGAGGGAAGGGAGAGAGAGAGAGGGAGAGGGAGAACACAACCAGCCAGAAGAGTACTAACTATCAATAGAAAACCCAAAAGCATTGGGATTCTGCAAACGCCCTATCCTGAGGCCTAGGAGAACAATCAAGTTTTAATTAGTTTATGAATGACATTAGGATGGAAATGATACATTTCTGGAAGTGTGTCATTCCAGAGGGCAGGCACTGCAGCAGAGAAGACACGCTTCCTGAGTCCCACAAGGTGACATTGTTTTAACTGACAGGAACCTGAGTCCACCTCTTCTGTTTGTGTCAGGCCTTAGAGGGGGTCCAGCCAAGAAACCGGAACCATGAGTACCAACACTACTCTTATTGTAGGCTAAACACCTTCTTTGCCTTTACTTTCCTAGGTCTCTTCTCTAGAGGGCCCTGTCTAGGATGCTTTCCTTTGCCCACCTCCCTTCTGTGAACTGAGATATAGGGAATCCTCAACTTATGACCACAATTGAGCCCCCTCCCAACATTTACAGTGTTAAGTGATAAATTTGTTAAGTGAGCTTTGCTCCATTTTACGATTTTTCTTGCCAATTTTTAATGTAATGACAAGGGAAGATGTAGACACGGATGAAAATTGTTCTTTAAACACGTGCCAAGAGTGAGACAGATTCTCTCTGCAGATACCTTGAGAGATTTAACAGGGCATCTCTAGGAGCGTAACAGACAAGGATGAAACCCATAGAAAACAATCCATTGTCTGGTTTTTGAGAGCTCCTGTCTTAATTCCCCACAATGCCCTGGAACGATATAATGGCAGCATTGTGGAAAAAATTGGATGGCAACTCACAGAACCACCTTCCTAAAGGGACACGGTGGCTCAGTGGCTAAGACGCTGAGCTTGCCGATCAGAAAGACCGACAGTTCGGCGGTTTGAATCTCTAGCGCTGCTTAACAGAGTGAGCTCCCATTACTTGTCCCAGCTTCTGCCAGCCTAGCAGTTCGAAAGCCTGTAAAAATGCAAGTAGAAAAATAGGAGCAACTTTTGGTGGGGAGATAACAGCGTTCTCCTGTGTGCTGCTCCGGGAATCCAATCATGGGTTAACTTAGCCCTCTAGCCTTGAGACTGAGTATGCAAATTTCAAAGTCACGCCTCCTCTGACTGGACTTCCGTTTCCATTCAGTTTCTCTTACTCAGTCCAAGCCTACAGACCTATTTCAATTCTCTCTTGACTAATTGATAATTTCTCAGGATTAATACTCGCTCTTGGCGAGTGCTTTGCAATTGCATTCCTTTGTTTCGCTGATTGAGCTCTTTCAAATTCATACTATGGCTGATCAATCGGTAGTGCAAGGTACTGTCGGGCCAGTTTCGGAGCCCCGTTCCCCTGGCGAGGGGGGGATAACCCTGGGCCTAGCAAGGCCACGACCAGGGCTTCCAGTAGCAGGCCTCGAGCCTCATCTACTGTTCGGGATAAGTCGCACAAGCGCAAAGATAAGGCCAAGGCTCCCCCCAAGGCATCTGGGGCTCCCATTTGTTCCCCTCCGGTTCTGATTCAGCAGCCTGTTTCTCCGGTGCGAGTCGTTGAGCAGGGTTGGTCCCCTGGTATTCAGCTTCCCCAGGCCCCTCTTCCTGAGGTAGGGGTTTTCGGGCCTCAATCTCCCCCAATTATTTCTGAGGCTAGTGGGGCTTCTCTTCGTTCGCCTCCACGCGCTGGGCCTTCTGCCACATTCACCCCCACAGCTGCAGGCCTCAGGCCTCTGGAGGGCCAGGATTTGGGCCTTCCTGCTGATTTTTACAGCATGATCTCGGAGGCTATTTCCAGAGGGGTGGATGCGGAATTAATGCGTAGATCCCAGGCCTCCAGGCCTACTATGGCCTACTCGGGCCTAGCTCCTCAGGCACTGCAAGGGGATTCTTCCATCCTGCAAACGGATCCTCCTTCCCCTTTCCCCTCTGTGTTTAGTGCACAATCTCCTTTAGTGGAGGAAGGTGAAATCCCGGATAGGGATTTTTCTGGTGATGAGGGCCTACCTATGGATCAGCCTACTGCCCCTGGGCTCTTCAGGCACACTCTTTTCAAGTCTCTGCTGTATAAGGCCAAGACTACCGCCCACATGGGGGAGGCGGTTTCTGGAGAAAGTGCTGCTGTGGGCCTGGATGCCACCGAGCGGCTCTTTGCTGAGCAGGTGGCCTTACAGGATTTTATCCCATCTCCCAAGCTTTTTCTTGATTTAATCCAGAAGCAGTGGGATGAGCCGACCGCAGTTAAGCCTCCAGGGTCCGGAGATAGGAAACTTTACACATCTTCCCCAGAGTTGGAGGCACTCCTCCAGTTTCCCACGGTGGATGCTCCCATTGCTGCTCTTGCTTCACCGGCGTTAATTCCTTCTGAAATTTCAGAAGGTTTGAAGGCCGAGGACCGCAAGGCCGAATCGGTCATTCGTAAAACTCATCAGGTAGCGGTGTGGGCCTTACGTTCCGCTACTGCAGCTTCCTTCTTTAATAGGACTTCCTTAGTTTGGCTGAGACAACTACAGGAAAGGCTGGACCCGGAGGAACTGCGCCTCCATCAGGATGTCACCAAGCTGATAGCGGCCTTAGAGTATTCTGCAGATGCCACCCTTAGCGCGGCAAAATTTGCATCCCGAGCCGTGGTTTCCAATGTGGCCTCTCGCCGCTTGCTCTGGCTCCGCCACTGGCAAGCTGATGTCAAATCTAAGTGGCGCCTAGCATCCACGCCCTTCAAGGGCGGGGCCTTGTTTGGTGCAGTGCTGGATCCCATTCTCATTGAGACTCGGGACAAACGCAAGGTGCTTCCCTCCACCAGCGCCCGTGTACTTAGGAGGCCACAGCCTTATAGTAGGCGGCAGCCCTTTCGGTCTGGGGACTCGGGGTTTACTTCCGCCCCCTATGTCCCCAACTACACCAGGGGGTTCTCCCAGGCACAGGACCGTGGCCAGGACCGAGCTGGGGCCAGAGACAGGGGGCGCCAGCAGGGTCAGGCGCAGAGTAGACGGTCCTCCCGAGGAGCGGGCAACCGTTCCTTTCGTAGATACCGCTGACTCGCAGGAGGTAGGGGCCATAGGAGGACGTCTCTTGGCCTTCGCCCACCAATGGGCGGAGCTCACATCAGACGCCTGGGCCCTTCAAGTGGTGAGCTTGGGTCTCACTCTAGAATTTCTATCCATCCCCCCGAGGAGGTTCATCAGGTGCCCTGTGCCCAGGTGCTCGTCGAAACGGCGCCTTATGGACGCCGAGATATTCCATCTTCTCACCATCAGGGCCATAGAACAGGTACCCAAGGGGCAGGAAGGCCTAGGGTTTTATTCCATCTTGTTCCTGGTACCAAAGAACTCCGGGGGATGGAGGGCAATCCTAGATTTGAAACAGCTCAATCAGCATATCAAATACCAAAAATTCAAAATGCAGTCTCTAAAGAGCATATTGGCTTCCATCCGCCAAGGCGACATGATGACTTCCATAGACATCAAAGAAGCGTACCTCCATGTGCCCATTCATCCGGCACATCGGAAGTTCCTGCGGTTTCACTTCAACGGCCGCCATTATCAATACCGGGCCTTGCCATTCGGCCTCTCCTCGGCCCCGCGCACGTTCACCAAACTTCTGGCAGTGTTGGCAGCTTCCCTTCGCTCAATTCCAATACGCATCAATTGTTATTTAGACGACATGTTGGTGTTGTCGCCTTCTCGAGATCAGGCTCTCCGAGACCTACAGGTCACGATGGACTCATTGCGAAACCATGGGTTTGTCCTCAACCTGCCCAAGAGCCATCTGCGTCCAACCACGTCCCTCCTTCATCTGGGAACCACCATCAACTCGATGTCGTGCGAGGTTTTCCTGTCCCCGGAAAGGAGGCAGAGCATATACCATCTGGCGCATCATGTGCTATCTCAACGGCGAGTACCACTGCTGTCGCTGTCCAAACTGCTAGGAAAGATGATCTCCTGCATCGGCGTGGTGCCCTGGGCCAGGTTCCATGCGCGCCCTCTCCAGTGGTTTCTGCTGCCCTTCCAGAGAGCGCATACCAGTCATTCCCACATCAAGGTGCAGCTTCCGGGCAAGGCCAGGTGGTCCCTGCATTGGTGGATGTCGTCCAGGCTCCTCCGGGGATGTCCATTCAAGGAGCCGGACCGCGTTCAAGTTACAACGGACGCCAGTTTATTTGGATGGGGGGCCCATGCCCTGGACAGAGTGGCCCAAGGTCGCTGGTCAGATCAGGAGCTGACGAACAGCATAAACTGGCTGGAGTTGCGGGCCATCCGTCTAGCTCTCCTGGAGTTTCGGGACATTGTATCTCATTGCCATGTGTTAATTTTGACCGACAATGTGGCCTCCAAGGCCCACATCAACCGCCAAGGGGGAACACAGTCCAGAGCTCTGATGCTGGAAGCGGAAAGGTTGTTCCATTGGGCGGAGCCCAGACTCTCATCGATTCGGGCGGAGCACATCTCGGGCGAAGCCAACACTCAGGCGGACTGGCTGAGCAGAGCGACTGTGGATCAGGGGGAGTGGTAGCTCCACCCCATTCTCTTCCAGGAACTCTCTCGCCGCTTCGGCCTACCCGAGGTGGATCTGTTTGCTCACCCGCACAACGCGCAGCTTCCCCGGTTTTACTCCCGATACCAGACTCCGGGGGCGGAGGGAGTAGACGCTCTACGCAGTCGGTGGCCGGCCGGCCTTCTTTATGCCTTTCCTCCTCTCCCGATCCTTCCGCCGGTCATTCAGAAGATCTTGACGGAACAGGCGGAAGTACTGCTGGTCGCTCCGATGTGGCTCAGACGTCCCTGGTACGCAGACCTCGTCCATCTGTCCGTTTCGCGTCCTTGGAGGATTCCGGACGACCGGATTCAGCTCAACCAAGGGGCTCTCCTGCACCCGAGCCCTCAGCTGTTGCAGTTAGCCGTGTGGCACGTGAGCGGGCGATGCTAGCGGCCCTTCACTATTCGGATGAAGTAATTTCTACCATTCAAGCGGCCCGTCGCCCGTCAACTACCCGTATTTACGAGGCTACCTGGCAGGCCTTCTGTCGGTGGTGCCGGCGCACCGGGGTCGATCCCATCAGGGCCTCAGTGCCCCAAGTTCTGGATTTCTTGCAGTCCGGCCTCAACAAAGGGTTGGCGCCAAACATGCTTCGCTGTCAGGTCACAGCCTTGTCGACGGTGGTCGGGGGTGGCCAAGGCCGCTCCTTATCTCAGCACTCGCGGGTTCGGACCTTCCTTAAGGGTGCTTCCAACTTACGACCGCCGACGGTACACCGTTATCCCACGTGGGATTTGGCCTTGGTTCTCAGGGCCCTAACAGCTGCCCCCTTTGAACCTCTCCATTCCATCAGCCTCCGATTATTGACGCTCAAGACGGCCTTTCTGGTGGCCATAACATCGGCCAGGAGGGTGTCAGAGCTAGCAGCCCTTTCTGTTCGTGCGGATCTTTGCATCTTCCACCCGAACAAGGTGGTGCTTCGTTTGGATCCGACCTTTCTTCCAAAGATAAACTCGTTGTTTCACAGAACTCAGGAACTTGTCCTGCCGGACTTTTGTCCTCACCCGTCTCATCCGCAGGAACGCCAGTGGCACCATCTGGATGTTCGCAGGGCTCTTCGTCGCTATGTGAAACGTACTGCATCGTTCCGACGATCAGAGGCTCTGTTCGTCTCCTTCCAGCCGTCTTCAATGGGACAGAAGGTGTCCTCCCACACCATCGGCCGATGGTTGAAAGCTTGCATTGCGTTGGCGTATGACACCCACTCCAGACCGGTTCCAAGGCGGATCACTCCTCATTCCACCAGGAGTGCGGCCACCACAGCGGCCTGGGCGACGCAAGCGTCCGTAGAAGAGATTTGCAGGGCGGCCACCTGGGCGTCGCCCTCACCTTTTATTCGCCACTACAAGATTGATGTCTTTGCCTCGGCTGAGGCGTCCTTTGGGCGGAGAATGTTGCAAAGGGTCCTTCCGTCTGCGGAGGAGCCTGACCAGCCTAGCTCCCGCCCTGGGACTTAATTGCTTTGGCATATCCCATGATTGGATTCCCGGAGCAGCACACAGGAGAATGACCGTTGTCTTACCTGAACGGTCCTTCTATGGGTGCTGCGAAGGGAATCCAAACCCGCCCGCAGTTTCGGCTGGTCAGGGCTCCATTTTGATCGTGACTCTGTGACTTTCTTATTCTGACTGGACTCGACTAGGTAGTGCCGGATGGCCTGCGGCTTGATTGACAATTGACATATTGTTCCTTCGGTGGACTTCGTACGAGAACTGAATGGAAACGGAAGTCCAGTCAGAGGAGGCGTGACTTTGAAATTTGCATACTCAGTCTCAAGGCTAGACGGCTAAGTTAACCCATGATTGGATTCCCTTCGCAGCACCCATAGAAGGACCGTTCAGGTAAGACAACGGTCATTCTGTGCTCCTTCGGCATTTAGTCATGCCGGCCACATGGCCACGGAGACGTCTTCAGGCAGCGCTGGCTCTTCGGCTTTGAAATGGAGATGAGCACCACCCCCTAGAGTTGGGAATGACTAGCACATATGTGCGAGGGGAACCTTTACCTCTATCTTACACGTTTGTATTATGTATCTTACAAATAACATGCATTTATGAGCATCATTCTGTGGTAAGAGATGCCCTAACCTGCTGCTATAGAAACAGGAGGACAAGAATGACTGGTTGTTGTTGTTTTTTGGTTTGGGCTTGTTTGATTTTGCCTCTGATATTTTTCCAGTTTTCTAAAAATAAAAATGACATGAATCTGCAGTTTCTAAATTTATCTGTCTTCCCATTTTGGTTGTGCAGTAACAGCAACACCTAGTGGCTACATACGTTAGTATACAATAAAAAGCCAAAGATTTTGTTATGCAAGATGCATCCTTTCAGCTAGCCAAGTCATGCTGATGTTATTTTCTCTTCTGTGCAGGGAGGAATTCAGCATCCCCACAGGGAAGTTTGGTTTATTTTGTTAATTGTTGACTTTTCCAAACTTAGCCTCCGAAATACCCAAGTACTGAAAATGCATAATGATATTTAAACAATTTTAATGTGCACAAGCAAGCAAGTTTACATGCTGAGCTTGTCAATCAGAAAGGCTGGCAGTTTGGCGGTTCGAATCCCTGGCGCTGCAAAATGGAGTGAGCTCCCGTTACTTGTCCCAGCTTCTGCCAACCTAGCAGTTCGAAAGCACGTAAAAATGCTAGTCGAAAAATAGGAACTACCTTTGGTGGGAAGGTAGCAGCGTTCCGTGCGCCTTCGGCGTTTAGTCATGCCAACCACATGACCACGGAGATGTCTTCATATAGTGCTGGCCCTTTGGCTTTGAAACAGAGATGAGCACCACCCTCTAGAGTCAGGAACGACTAGCACGTATGTGTGAGGAGAACCTTTAACTTTTAATGTGCACAATGAAAAATAAGTACTTTAGCTAACTTTTACAAGGTTACCTCCAAACCTAACTCCTAGGGGGAGGTTGTTTTAAAGTACAGAGGCCATGAATGAAAAGCTTACCTCAGCCCAACAAAACCTCATGATGATGGGACACCACCAGCAAATTTCCCCAGAATTGAAATCTTGGATGAGTCTGTTCTGATTTGAGAGGAGAGTCCTGCAGGTACAAGGCAGGGGAAGGCTTAAAAGAGATTTACAACTTAAAAATCAGCACTGTGAATTGCTCTGAGAAATCTATTGGAAGCCAGTGCAGAGTCTGCAAACAGAAGTGCAATTATGCTCATGGCTATAAGTGCCAACCAACAAATGTTCTGCATTGTTGCTTCTGAGCAATCTTCAAAGGTAGCCCCATGTAGTTTCATTTCAGTAGCAGTACCGTAGTATTGTGTTTCCTCGAAAATAAGACAGGGTCTTATTTTCTTTTGACCCCAGAAATAAGTGCTTGGCCTTATTTTCGGGGAGGTCTTATTATTTTTGAGGTGCTGGAGGTGGCAAGCGTGGTCACCTCATGGCTGCTGCTGTGTTGTAATATTTTTCAAGGAGGGCTTGTTTTCAGGGGAGGGCTTATTTTAGTGCATACGCTCAAAAGCCCAATTGGGCTTATTATCTGGGGAGGTCTTATTTTCAGGGAAACAGAGTAGTAATGTAGACAAGTGGCAATAAAAGTTTGGGTCACTGTAGCGAGGTTCTCTTCAGTCAGGCCTGGGGTGCTGATGGACAGTTTGGTATAATCTGCATATTGATAATGTAACTCACCTGGATCTCGAAGCCTCTAAAAGACAAATGACTTGTCTAGCAGCTTCTTATAAATGTTAAAAAGCAGGAGAGAACCGAATACAACGAATGTATTTGGGGGGTGGTTTGGTAATATGTTTTATAATAATAGAAAAAACAGAGTAGCCTTGTATTATGTGAGAGAAGGAGGGGACTCTGTGAAACTACTTCTCAAAATGTGTGACTGAAATTCCTCTTTAAAAAATCCATTTGCCTTTCAGAATATGGGCTACTTTTTATCATGTTTACACAATGTGGAATGTTTTTCTTCACTCTTTTAATACTTGGGCTGCCTCTATGCAATAATTTTCTGATTTAAAAATGTGTTGCTCACACATAATAGAACCCTTAAGATAACATGGTAGTCTTCTATTCAGAAAACATTTAAATAGAAATGTGTCAATCAATATTCATTGGCAATAGCACAAATGCAATATACATATTATAGCCTTGAATACAAGCAGTCCTTGTATTCAACCATTCATTTAGCAACCGTTCAGCAGATATACATCGGCATTGAAAAAAGTGACTTATGACTGCTGCTTCTTCTTCTTCTTGTGCCATATCCGTCATTGGACGTTGGCGATCATGTTGGTGATCCTATTTTTATCAACAGCCGCATGAAAAAGTGCTGCTGAATTTTGTCCAAACCAGTCCCTTAGATTTTGAAGCCATGATCTTCTTCTTCTGCCTTGACCTCATTTGCCTTCAATCTTTTCCTGGAGGATAACTGTATTTTTCGGAGTATAAGACGCAACCCCCCCCCCAAAAAACAGGGTGAAAATCTGGGTGCGTCTTATATAATGAATGCAGCATTTTGGCCTACCGAAACCCCGCCCCCTTTGAAAAATTTGATGTGTAGAAGGTTTAGGTTTGCAAAATGTTCCTGGGGGCTGGGGAGGGCAAAAACGAGCAAAAAAGGGGCCATTTTTGAACACACACACACCCGAGCACTCTACCAGCCCCCCAAAGTTCTGCATGCAGGTTGTTGGGGTTTTTTTTTTTTTGCAAAAAATGGGCCATTTTTTTCTCATTTTTGCCCCCAGCAGCACTCTACAACCCTCCGAAAGCTCTGCATGACTTTTTCTTTTTTGCAAAAAACAAGGCATGCAGAGGGTTTGGGAGGCCTGCAGAGTGCTGAAATTTTTTTTTAAAAAAATTTACCTCTTCAAAATCATGGTGTATCTTATACTCCGGTGAGTCTTATAGTCTGAAAAATACAGGTAAGTGAAGTATGGCATATTTTTGCAGGTGTTGCATCACATGTCCAAAATATTCTAACGTTTGCTTTTTAATGGTTTTGATGATGTCCCTTTGCTTTCCCAGGCGCTTATCACCACTTCATTTCTGATTTTGTCAATCCATCTTATACGTAACAGCTGTCTGTAAATCCACATTTCAAATGCTTCTAGTTTCTTCAAGTAGTTTTCTGTCAAGAGACCAACTCTCTACTCCATAGAGCAGGATAGAAAAGATGTAACATCTGACAAGCCTGATTTTCAGTCTTAGGCTTATTTTGTGACTACTTATGTTGTGACTTATGACTAGTACTTACAATCACTGCAGCATTCCCATGGTCACATGATCAAAATCCAGGCGCTTGTCAATCAGCATGCATTATGACACTTGTAGGGTCCCGGAGTCATGTGACCACCAATTGTCACCTTCCCAACTGGCTTCAGACAAGCAAAGTAAATGGGGTAAATCCGGGTTCATTTAACAACTGCATGATTCACTTAACAACCACAGTGATTCACCTAACAACAATGGCAAAAAAACCCACAGAAAATCAGGTGCAGCACAGGTAACCATCTTGCTTAGCAACAGAAGTTTGGGTCCCAGTTATGGTCATAAGTCAAGGACTAGCTGTACAGGACACTGGGGCAAAATGACGGTGTGTTATGTTTGGATAACAGTTATGTTATCTCAATGCTGTTCTAATTTGGATCTTTTTTTGCTGATATTGCAATACATTAGTAGTATTTCTTGCTAGAAGGCTGTCTTTATGTATTTATGGCTGGCTTAGATAGACGTGTAATTACCATTGTTTGCTCTTACAGTGATTCCATATAGAACTGTGATTATCCCCATTAAAAAGCTAAGCAACGTAATCACGACATCAAACCCTTGGATTTGTGCTTCTGGAGAACTGGGGGATACTGGCATTATGCAGATTCCAAAGAACTTGTTAGAAATGACCTTTGAGGTGAGTTCAGCATCCTGTGCTTCCCTGTCTGCTATGGCAAGTGTTGGATTTTGAATGTCTGTCTGGAAGTGCTTGTTCAAAAAACTGGGATAAACGTTTGAGCATAGCACAGCATTCCTTTCAAAAGCACACACAAATGTACAGTTATAGAGACTAACCTGATTTTGCATTTAATAACCGCAGCAAGACTGCTGGTGGCGCAATACTGGAAGAAGGAAGATTTGCCTACTATTCAAGAATGGACATTAATAGTAACAAACTTAGCAGAGATGGCTAAAATATCAGCATATCTCAAGGACCATTCCAATGAGAGATATAAATTGGAGTGGAGAAGATGGATTGACTATACTCAAAACAAATATGGGACTAAGAAATTCCAGATAGCTTATGATTGAGGCAACAAGGAATGACATAATCTGTTTAGAGTTAGCCTAGCAAAGAGGAGTTAAAGCTCAAATGATAGAGGATATTAACTTTTTACTTTTAAGTTTATTTTAGAATATTTTTGTTAAAGATTTATACCCTGTATTGGTTCTGGGAAGTCGGGGAGGGAAGGTTGGGAGGGGTGGGGTTTGAATGGGGAGGGGAGGGGGAAGGAAGTAAACATCTGTAAAAGTTTTTTTTTCAAAATTTTCAATTAAAAAAAGCACACACAAATGTGTACAACACAAAGCTGTTGGTAGGGAAAGAAACATGCTTGCTGATGGGCATACCAACTCTGCTCTCACATGCAACAGAACAAATTTTATCCTACCACTGTTTTCCTTTTTTAAAAGATTTGGCAGTAAAGCCAATTTATTTAAATACAGGATATATCTTCTTTTTTCCCATTGCCCATAACATGATATTCTGGTGATGTTTCATTTCCAGAATGATGTTAAGGACACCAACCAAATTCATAAGAGCTTGAATATTATTGTCAGCAAATAGAATAAATAAAAGGAAATGGTTATTTGTTCATTCTGATTAAAAAAAAAATCTGTTCATATGATGACAGGTGTTCACTTCCCTGCATTTTATTACACCGAGTAATAAAGGGTTCCAAATGTAGCCTTATTTAAGGAAAGCGTATTTAGCCTTAGTCTCCCCCATATCTGAATTCATGAGCAATCAAGCTGAAATATGAGCGAAAACATCCACATTGCTTCAAACAATAATGCTTTCGGAAGCCTGATTTCATGCATTTATCTGTCAGTCAGCAAAACTATTCAAGTGTGCGGGTCCATCATTTGGTATTATATTTGTTTACTCTCCTGGATGGCAAATGGCTCTTTGAATGAATTAACTGCTTTGTCCTGGAAGTGACATTTGCTGAAACATACCTTCTGTCTGTCTCATTGGATTTCAGCAATCCATACAGTCATGAAACAATGGATACATATGTGGACTAGACCACAATTGCTTTGACTCCAGCTTGTTCACGCAGACCATTCATTTGTAATATAGAATATACAGAGTTGGAAGTGAGGTCTTCTAGTCCAACCCCCTACACCACTTCAGACAAATAAATGCAAGCTTCATCAATCCAACCTGGGGATTGATAGGTGATTTTTGCCTACTGTGTATGCCAGGAGTGCAATTAGGATTTAAATGTTCCTCCTCCTTTTTTTCTTCTTCTACAGTGTCAAAACCTGGGGAAGCTAACCACTGTCCAGATAGGACATGACAATTCAGGACTGTTAGCCAAGTGGCTTGTGGATTGTGTCATGGTCAGGAATGAAATCACTGGGCACACCTATAAGTAAGCATGGAAAACACAAGTAAACCGTTCCTAAATGGCCACAGAGATTTGACTCTGTTTTCATGTCCTTGCATAACTCAGTATGATTGTTTTCATGTACAGGTAGTCCTCAACTTACAACCATACATTTAGTGACCATTTGAAGTTACGGTCGCACTGAAAAAGTGACTTACATTGGATCCTTGCACTTATAACCATCACAGCACACGGGCATGTTATCAAAAGTTGGGTGCTGCCACTTATTTAATTAATTTCATTTAATAGCAGTAACACTTAGACTAATCTACTGCCCCATAGTGTGTGTTATAGCACTCTCTGGGAGATCTACAATGTCAGCATATTGCTGCCCCCAACAATCTGGGTCCTCATTTTATCCACCCGGATGAAAAGATGAGTCAGCCTCAAGCTCCATCAAGATCGAACTCCACGCTATGGGCAGAGTTAGCCTGCAACATTGCATGCTAACCACTGCACCACGTGATTCATTTAACTGCAGTAATTTACATAACCGTGGCAAAAAGGGTCATAAATTTGGGTGTGACTCATTGAACGATTGCCTTGCTTAGCAACGGGAATTCTGATCCCGATCATCGTAAGTCGAGGGCTACCTGTATGGCTTTTGGTTAGCATATTACTCTTGCAGATTAATGTTACTACTTAGACTGAAGAAATGTACTGCTGTTTGCAAATACTAATTTGAAAAATAATTTGGGAACAATTTTTTTTAATGTGAGATGTTAAGAGACCATAGTTTAAAGCTTTGTGACTGCAAAATTTAAAAGAGTTTTTATTGAGGGGTTTTAATGTTTGCCAGATTGTAATCTCAAAGTAGATTCTAATTGTTCAAAGAGAAAATAATTATTTGTCCAGTCTGGCAGGACTTTGTAAGAAATCTGCAAGTTTTCAAGTAGAATGATATCCTTTTCTTAACAACAGATCCAAAAAAGGCAAAACACCACGACCAAAGCATTCGTCTGCTAATGGAAAGTCAAAAGTTTAACCAAGCTAGACCAAATCAGACAAGGAAATTGAACTCTATAAATCAGATTTGCTTTCTGTACAAGCATTTGTATTTTGTTTTTCTTGATTATATTACAGCTATAAAAGTTGAAAAGCATTCTCTGCTCTGAATTTTTTTAAAAAAGGTTTTATCTTAGTAGGAACATCGTGCTTTGGGTGGGGGAGGGGGAGAAAGTGAACATTCTCAGGAAGCACAACATAGCTAGAAAAACACTTAAGGTTCTATGTTGTTTAGCCAAAAACCAGCACAATTCCGTGTCCCGTTGTAATCGCTCTACATGGGGCAGCCCTTGAAGAGCATTTGGAGACTCCAACTCGTCCAGAATGCAGCCGTGCGAGCGATCGTGGGTGCACCCCAGTACATCCACGTTACACCTATCCTCCGCGAGCTGCACTGGCTTCCGATCGGTCTCCGGATGCGCTTCAAGGTGCTAGTTGTCACTTATAAAGCCCTTCATGGTATTGGACCTGGGTACTTGAGAGACCGCCTGCTGCCAATTACCTCCCAAAGACCCATTAGATCACACAGGGTGGCCTCCTCCAGGTTCCGTCTACCAGCCAATGCCATCTGGCTACGACCCGGGGGAGGGCCTTCTCTGTGGCAGCTCCAGCCCTTTGGAACGAACTCCCCGCAGAGATTCGGACCCTCACCTCTCTCCAGGCCTTCCAAAAAGCCGTTAAAACCTGGCTGTGTCGGCAGGCCTGGGGTTGATGAGCTCCCTTCCCCTCTCGACTTGTGTGGCTGTTGGCTATTTTAAATGCTTCTCCTGTACTTGTGTGTTCCCTTTCCCCCCTTGAGTTGCTCGCCGCCCTGAGTCCCGCTGGGAATAGGGCGGCATATAAATAAAACAAATCTCAATCTCAATCATTTTTTCTAGCAAATATTTTTTTTTCTAGGAAATCAGTTAATGTGCAGAAGAGTTGATACTGCAAATAATGTCTCCCCTCTGGCTGTAGGAATCTTCATGGCTAAGATATATATATTGATTCTGCAGGTGATCTCAAACAGAAAATGTGATATGCAACACGTGTATGCAAGATGTTGTGAAATTAATCCTGTCTTGGCAAGAACCCAGAACTCAACTGCATCTTCCTCTCCTACCTTCAGGTTTCCTTGTGGAAGATGGTTGGGAAAAGGTGTTGATGATGGAAGCTTGGAACGGATCCTCATTGGAGAGTTATTACCATCATCATCAGAAGAAGATTTGGGAAAACAGTGCCGGACTCCACCCCAACAAAAATCCCCAACTATGGCCCGGAAATTGAGCATCACTTCCCTCACTGGGAAGAATACAAGTACGAGTAGCTACTTTCAGTAATAGCTTCTTGCACTGATATCAGGCATACAGGATGGTTATGGGGAAAAATCTCTTGCCAATGAGAGAGAAATCTTTAGAATTTTAGTGGACTTGGTGCTACAGGTATAAGTTTTCCCACATCTCGTAGATACATAAGGATCTTACTGTGTCAGGCCAAGCTCCTATTAATTCAGAATTCTACCAGGCTTTTAAGCTTCATTGAACATTTAGTCCAGATGTTTCCAACTCGTCCCTGCTCTAGATGTTCTAATTCTTCAGTGACATCCCATAAATTGCAGCCAGAATCTGATGATATTTAGGAACTAAGATTTTTATAACGAGCATTCCTGCTTTAATATAAAATTAGTAATAATGGACCAAAATTTTCTCAGGCTAGACTAGTCCCAATTTCTGAAATATACATTTTTATTATTATTTTCAGTGTTATGGTGAATATAAAAGCATTGAACTTTTTTTTAAAAAAATCAAGGACCATTTAAAAAAGAAAGCAAAGAAAGGCTACCTGAAGCAATTATATTTCTTTGAGAAGAAAGAAATTCTCACAGCCTCACAGCTGTAACCTTGTCCTACCTATTTTTGTTTCCCAACAATTGAAGATACATACCACAACTGGTGGCTATTGATCATCATGCACTCCATAAATACAATGCGTCTTTTACAGTTGTCAAAGTTGTCTGCATAGGTGGCCTGCTATTTAACAGTAATAATGAAAAAAACAGGTAATATATCATTCTATCCTCAAGCCAGACATTGACTGCAAAGCCAAAAGTTGACACTTTTGTGCCATGATATGCTGACAGGGGTTTATCACTTGCCCCCCATTAAAACCTACAGTATGGTTGGCTGGTGCTGCGTCTCATAATAGTGGTCTCGGCCTATGCCATTTTTCAAAATCTCCTGGCTGCTGTGCTTGAAGTGCTAAATTTAAAGTCGCTTCTCTGCAAAATTGAAAGTGTATAACTGAGAGACAGAGGCAGTGCAGTGCTCTGGTAAACTATTGGACTAGATCAGTGAGACCCCAGTTTGAACTTTGCTTCAAGTCAACCCTGGAAGTTCTTGAGATAATTTTTGATCAGTCACTTGGTGACCTCCTGCCCGCTCGCCAATTACATCACCAATTTGTTGCAGAAGTAACATTGGAGGAGAGAATGCTGTATGCATCATTGTTTGGCCCTGGAGAAATATCGACCTAATGAATAAACCACTTATTGTTTTATTGTTTCTTTCAGAACCTAATGCAGGTCAGATCCAAGAAGGCATAGGGGAAGCCGTGAACAATATTGTGAAACATTTCCATAAGCCTGAAAAAGAGGTAGTCTCTTACACATTTGACATAATAGGGCGCATTAGCAAATAACTTTAATGGTTGATGGAATGTATTGTACAGGTGGGGAAGAATGATATTTATTTTATATCACATCAGATTCATCATCCTCACGAATCGTGACATCCATTATCTCATTTTATTAATACCTTATTAGATCCTTGTTAAATAACAGCAATCCTGCAGCATATGTCAGCTCCACGCATATAGCATACCTACATTTGTATAAGTCTGAAACTGGCTGGATGAAAGTATAAAGTTTGCTTAAACTAATACAGTACTCCAAGGGGACGTGGTGGCTCAGTGGCTAAGACACTGAGCTTCTTGATCAGAAAGGTTGGCGGTTCGAATCTCTAGTGCCGCATAATGGGGTGAGCTCCCGTTATTTGTCCCAGCTTCTGCCAACATAGCAGTTCGCAAGCATGTAAAATGCAAGTAGAAAACTGTGTCACATTTTAAGTGATGCATAAAATGGTTAAGATGGGCAAGAGAACGGTCTATAATTGGAAATGTACCAAATCAAGAATATGAACCCTGTACATGAAAATCTAAAGAAGCTTACTACCAAATAGGTCGCTATTCTGTTTTCATGAGTCTGTGAAAATAAAGGTTTAGAAGAAACTGCTAACTCAACATTTCTGATTGGGGTTAGATATTCCTGGAGCAGAATGTGTATTTTGAGCCTTTCTTTTTTCTTGGCTTCTTTTTGTAAATGCACACTTTCTTTTGCTTAATTGCTTCTCCTGAATAAGCCAAAATGAAGAGATGCTACCTTGCAGTTCAGCAGTGCATTATTCCAGATGCAGCAGAACTGTAAATATTTCTGTAAATTTCTGAAAAAGATTCTTTCCCCCCCCCCCTCCTTCTGCAGCGCGGAAGCCTTACCGTTCTTCTGTGTGGGGAAAATGGCCTGGTGATGGCATTGGAGCAGGTTTTCCACCATGGTTTCAAGTCTGCACGCCTCTTTCATAAGAATGTCTTCATTTGGGATTTCATAGGTAAAGTTCTGCTTCTTTGGTTCAGTTGAGCTCTGCGGAACAGCAATAGCAATAGCAATAGCAGTTAGACTTATATACCACTTCATAGGGCTTTTAGCCCTCTCTAAGCGGTTTACAGAGTCAGCATATCACCCCCACAGTCTGGGTCCTCATTTCACCCACCTCGGAAGGATGGAAGGCTGAGTCAACCTTGAGCCGGTGAGATTAGAACCACTGAACTGCAGATAACAGTCAGCTGAAGTGGCCTGCAGTACTGCACCCTAACCACTGCGCCACCTTGGCTCTTCAAGTAGAGTAGAGATCCCTTGGAGTAGATGGTGCTTATGATGGAAAATAGCTAGGGCAGGGGTGTCAAACTCAAGGCCCGCGGGCCGGATCCGGCCCATGGGGTGCTTTAATGTGACCCACATGGCCAGCCTGGAAATAGCAAAGGCCCGTGATGCCTCTGGCAGTGGTACGTTTGCCTGGTTGTTGTTTGGTGTGAACTACAGGTAGTCCTCACTTAACAACTGGGCACTTGATGGCCATTCAACGTTATGACCAACCCCCCCCCCAAAAAAAAAGTCACTTATGAAGTTACAACAGTCACCACAACTATCCCAACACAATCATGTAGTTGCTTTTCACGCGCTGGCTCATATTACAAATGTGACCACAGTTTGCACAATTGCACAATTTCTGTTGTTGTTTTTTTGCTGGTTTCTGGAAAAAAGAATGCTGACCCGGGAGAATGGATTTGTTTCAACCACCATATTGTTCACTTAATGACCATGATGATTCGCTTTACCACCATAGTAAAAACAATTGCAAAATCAAGTCATATCCTGTACTGATCCATTAAGGACCACAACAATGTCAGAAATTCCTGGCTGAATTATGGTCATTAAATAAGGCAACCGCAGTTTAGATCTTAATGCAGAGACGGTCATCTTCAGCTGCAGAACCTTATTGGGGGCTCCCCCTTCCCCCACAGCCTTTCCCCTCAAATGTTGGTGATGTAACTTGAAATCTTTTTTCAGTATGGGGGCTTTTAAAGATGAGAATGATAGCAGTTTTGTTAGAAGAGACTGTAGTTCAAGATTAAACTACCAGGCCCTTGCAATTCCCTGAACTTGGTTGTTTTCTTTGCAGACATTTCATTACCAAACTAGGTAACATCATCAGTGATGGATGCTTGATGACGTTACCTAGTTAATTAATGAAACATCTGCAAGAAAGCTGCTCAGAGAACACCAAGAACCCTGCAAGATAGCAGTTTGTTAGGTAAACTCCCCGTTGGGAGAGCAAGTGCATTCAGAGAAGCATTGTGAGAGTTGTGTTGGAGAACACACAAACCAGCATACAGAGACACTGCTGTTTAAACAGGCTTTTACTTTCATGGAAGTAGAGGTATCAGAGTCCATCAAACAGTCCAAGTCATACACGGATAAGACAGTCAGTCATCAATGTCTTTCAGTTAAGGGATAATCCAAATAACATAGTCCATAATCATACAGTCTGGTACTCAAAGTTTGCTAGCAGTTGCAAAACTTACAATAGCTCACGGCACTTTCTAACAGCCAGCTTCCAAAACACTCAGATCAGATCAGCCCAGCATCTAACAAACAGAGAGCTAACAGTCATTCTGGCTCCCTCTTATGGCCGATAGAGAAAAAACAGCAACCAATCACATTTTACAGTATGATTTAAAGAAACATGTTACATGATTTATATATTGCCAACCCAACCGTTAGATTACATTCCTAACACAGTTTGCGTCCAATTAATATAGATCTCCAATCCCATTTTTCTTTACTGTCAGTGTTAGAATTGCCCCTTCTGGTGATGCCATGACACATCACTTGACAGGAGATAGCATCCTATCTCCCCTCAAAAATTCTCCATCTCTTGTTTTTAACATTCTCCCATCTGTTACTGAACATGTCGATTGTTGTTTATCCAGTTTTAAAAGAAAAAATGGTCGCTAAGTATTCTTAGAACTTGCTCAGTGAGGTATCCAACTCAGGCAGCCAGTTTAAGTGCAGGTAATCCTCAACAACAGTTCATTTAGTCACCATTCGAAGTTACGGCGGCACTGGAAAAAGTGACTTATGACAATTTCTCACACTTACGACCGTTGCAGCATCCCCATGGTCATGTGATCAAAATTCATAAGCTTGGCAACTGACTCATGTTTATGACGGGTGCAGTGTCCCAGCGTCATGTGATCCCCTTTGTGACCTTCTGACAAGCAAAGTCCCATTGATGCCAGGTTCACTTAAGAACCATGTTACTAACTTAACAACTGCAGTGTTTCACTTAACAACTGTGACAAGAAAGGTTGTAAAATGTGGCAAAACTCACTTAACAAATGATTCACTTGGGAAACTTTGGGGTAGAGTAGAGTAGAATAGAATAGAATTCTTTATTGGCCAAGTGTGATTTAAGAGCCAAGGTGGCGCAGTGGTTAAATGCAGCACTGCAGGCTACTTCAGCTGACTGCAGTTCTGCAGTTCGGCTGTTCAAATCTCACCAGCTCAGGGTTGACTCAGCCTTCCAGCCTTCCGAGGTGGGTAAAATGAGGACCCAGATTGTTGTTGGGGGCAATATGCTGACTCTGTAAACCGCTTAGAGAGGGCTGAAAGCCCTATGAAGCGGTATATAAGTCTAACTGCTATTGCTATTGCTATTGATTGAATTTGTCTTTGGTACAAATGCTCTCAGGGTACATAAAGAGAATAAAATACATTCATCAAGAATAAAAAGATGCAACACTTAGTGATAGTCAAGGTTACCAATAAGCTATCAAATCGTACTAATAAACAAATAAACAATATAAATTGAAAGATACAAGCAACATAGTTATAATCGTAAGTGGGAAGAGATAGATACTAGGAAGGAAGAGAAGAATAGTGATACAGTCTTAGTAAATAATTTCGCAGTATTGTGGGAATGAGTTGTTAAGCAGAATGATTGTATTTGGGAAAAATTATGGTCGTAAACTGAGGACTTCCTGTTCCATTAAAAGGCAGAAGTTCTATTTTGATATTTTTATCATTGGTTGCTGTTGAGGAAGTAGTGACACTTTGGATTCAACTTCTTAAAAAAAAATCAGAATAGCCAAAATGAGCTACTTCTCAGCTAATTCAGTTGTTGTTTTCTGCTGACTCTAGCGGGGTTTTTTTACCCCACTGTTAACCCGGAAAATGAAAGAGACCAATGATAGAGACAAATGGTTTAACTATTCCCCTTACTATAGCCAGAATCTCTCCAAATAACTGATATATCCTGTGTCATAGCTTCCCTTTTAAACAAGTCTGTCTTTGCAGAGTGATCCTTCATTTGCAGCTCTAGTGTCAAATCAGAGAATGCAGAGATTATGTCTGCAGTAGATGCCTTAAGGGTAGCAATTCGATCTAAAGCCATGGCTACAGTGTCTTAATACGTTAGGAATGCATTTACGGACCTAAATTAGCTGCAGCTCCCGCACTGACTTCACTGTCATTCATAAAATTCACTCCATACCTAACTGCAGAAATGTTACTGTAACTTTTCTTTACTTAATAAGTATTTGCAAAGTGATAATTGCCACAAATAAGTCTTATCTTAATGCTGGCTAGGTATTAAAAGGAATGCAACTGATCATGAAAATGTACTCAGCTATATAATTACATAACCAACATACATTTCAATCGTCCCTTGGCTTGAATTGGGTGCAGTGCTTCCATTTTTTACACTACAGGTAGTCCTCAATTTACAACAGTTCATTTAGTGACCATTCAAAGTTACAATGGCACTGGAAAAAGTAACTTATGACCGTTTTTCACAGTTACAACCTTTCCAGCATCCCCGTAATCATGCGATCAAAATTCAGATGCTTGGCGATGGTTCATATTTATGACCATTGCTATGTTGCAAGGTTGTGCGATCACTTTTTGTGATCTTCTGACAAGCAAAGTCAATGGGGAAGCCAGATTCACTTAACAACTGGTTTACTAACATCAACTGCAGCCATTCACTTAACAACTGCGGCAAGAAAGATTGTAAAGTGAGGCAACATTCATTTAATAAATGTCTCACCTAACAACAGAAATTTTGGGTTCAATTGCAGTTGTAAGTCGAGACTACCTGTATGCTGTTTTGTGCCACCTACTTTTACCAAAAAAAGTTTTTGTTTGAATGGCTTGTGAAAATCCATAGTTTATCTCAAGGACCTACTTAATCTCTCTTAAAAATTTTGAGTTGTGTGAAAGCTCAGAAGGAAGTGCCACTGAGTTCAGTGGAAACTATACTTTGTGCCTTCAATTCATTCCTAAATAAATATGTTAAGTACCAGAGTATTAGACGCACTTCCGCCCCCCTAAAAGAGGGTGAAAATTTGGGTGTGTCTTATACACCGAATGTAGCCCCACCCACCTGTCGGCCTCCACCCTTTGGCCTCTGCCTCCTAGCAATTTGCCTCCTTGCAGCAAACAGCCCATTTCAATTTCATCTTCAGCGCAGCCTGAATAGCACAAGCAGCTGATTGTCGGTTGGATTGGCCTCCTGATGATCAGCTGTTTCAGCCTACAGGGATTGCCATTGCCTATTGCTGCCTCCACGCACCCCATTTCAGCCTCCACATCCCATTTTTGTCCTCTGCACCTCTACATGCCCCATTTTCTGCCCATTCTGATCCCCACCACCCGGAACAGGTGGAAAATGGGACGCACGGAGGCTGAAAATGGGGCTTACAGAGGCGACAATAGGCTATGGTAATTCCTGCAGTCTGAAACAGCTGATCATCGGGAGGCCAATCCAACCGACAATCAGCTGCTTGTGCTAATCAGGCTGTGCTGAAACTGAAACAGGCTGTTTGCTGTTGCTGCAAGGAGGCAAATTGCTGAGAGGCAGAGGCAGATTTTTTTTCTTTTTTTCCTCCACAAAAGCTAGGTGCATCTTATACTTCAGAGCATCTTATACTCCGAAAAATATGGTAACTGAAAAAAATTCAGAAAGGCAAGGATCCTGAAAAGCAAGAGGCAGAGACACCATTGGAACACTATTTTTTAATCCAGTGACTTTCTCAGAGAAAATAGCAAATTCACTGACTAAGATATTATTCTGTGTTTGGTGACTTCATTCTCTCTTTTCTCCACGTTCAGAAAAAGCTGTAGCCTATTTTGAGATGACTGACCAGATTGAAGACAATGAAGACAATGTCCTACTTCAAAAATCCTCCCGCAAAACCTTTTGCCACTATGTCAGTGCCATCAGTACTGCTCCGCGGAACATAGGGAAGGATGGCAAATTCCAAATTCTAATTTGCTTTGGAACTCGGTATGTAGAAATTTAAACAGGAAGAATTTTTAAATGAAATAGATCATATAACAATGTTGAACGACGGAGGCCAAGATTCTCAGCCTTGGGAACCGACTGAAATTATTATCTATTCATGATCTTTTCATCATTGCCTCTAGAAATTGTAAATGCTCCAACACTAGAAGTTTTTAAGAAGAGATTGGACAACCATTTGTCTGAAATTGATATAGGGTTTCCTGCCTGAACACAGGGTTGGACTAGTAGACCTCTAAGATCCCTTCCAACTCTGTTCTGTTACCTCTTAATTCATTTACTCATAGAGTGTTATAATGGTGAGAAGTTGGAGGAGGGTGTGCTACCAAGCGACCTTGTATTCCTTGAAGAAAAGCAGGTTGTGAATCTTTTAAAGAAATATAAAATTTTCTTAGTATAAGCCAATGTCACAATTGTGATAAGTAGCAACTTGTGTAGGACTTCTATAACCCTAAACCTTTTGTAAAAAAAAATGTCATTTACTATGTTGCCTTAAAGGTTGTCAGAAATTGTTGTTTTTAAATATAAAATCAGTGACATTTTATTGTCTTAAGGTATCTATCTAGGTCAGCAATGGCGAACCTTTTTTTGCTCACGTGCCATAAGTGGGGGGAGCGCACCCATAATGCAATGCACGACACCCACCAGTGCGCATGCGCGCATGAGAGCCCCCCCATTTTTTGCATGCTTTTTTCCAGAGGCTTTATAGGAGCCTGGGGAGAGTGAAAACAGCCTCCCCCGCCCCTCCGGAGGCTTTAGGGACCCCCAGGAGGCTTCCCTGAAGCCTCCAAAGGGCAAAAAACGCCCCTACAAGCAAACCGGAAGTCACTTCCGGTTTGCTCATAGGGTCGGTTTAAGCCCTCCGGAGGCTTCAGGGAAGTCTCCTAAAGGTCCCTGAAGCCTCCAGAGGGCTTAAACCGACCCTATGAGCAAACCGGAAGTCTGTTCCCAAACTTCCGGTTTGCCCATAGGACCGGTTTTTTTGCGCTCCAGAGGATTCAAGGAAGCTCCTGAAGCCTCCGGAGGGCCTCCGGGAGGGGGAGCCTCTTTTCGCCCTCCCTAGGCTCCTTAGGAGCCTGAGGGCGAAAAATGGCTTTAAAAAAGGCTGAACTGCTGGCAGGGCAATGCCTCACGTACTTGCCATCCCGGATCTAGGTTATTTAGACCTCATTAGGAAAAATAGATACCAAGACAATGTCAGATAAAGGAAGACTGAGCCTGGGGCAGGAATGTAATCTTGAGTAAAGGTCTCAGATATGATCCTGAGTTCCCACAAAGAGAAAGGGAGGGAGGGGGGAGCGCATTGACACTTGCAAGTTTCTGCTACTCAGTGGCTAAGACTCTGAGGTTGTCAATCAGAAAGTTTGATGGTTCGAATCCCTAGCGCTGCGTAACAGAGTGAGCTCCTGTTACTTGTCCCAGCTTCTGCCAACATAGCTGTTCCAAAGCACATAAAAAATGCAGGTAGAAAAATAGGAACAAACTTTGGTGGGAAGGTAACAGCGTTTCGTGCGCCTTCAGCGTTTAGTCATGTCGGCCACATGACCACGGAGACGTCTTCAGACAGCGCTGGCTCTTTGGCTTTGAAACGGAGAAGAGCACCGCTCCCTAGAGTCAGGAACGACTAGCACATATGTGCGAGGGGAAACTTTACCTTTTATGCATTTCAGCCTGTCCCTAGATTTTCATAAAACAGAATAAAAGGACTTCCAATATTGATTCCCTAAATGCATTGCAAAATTCTCCTATGGCTTCTTGGCATCCAGTCTTAAATCATGTTTCTAACTACTTAGATGTAACCTGGCAGCCAGGATTTGTTGTTATTGATGTTGTTGTTGTTTAACCTAAATGCACTTTACATCGTATGCAGACAATATAATGTACCTGATATGACTTGGTGATGCTTTCTCTACAGGGATCATTTGCTCGCCCAGTGGATTCCGTTGTTGGCAGAGTGTCCCCCGCTTAGCCGGATGTATGAAGAAAACGCTCTTCTGCGTGATCGCATGATGGTGAACTCCCTCATCCGAGTCTTACAGGCACTGCAGGACTTCAACATTGTCTTGGAAGGGTCACTTATCAAGGGGGTGGATGTGTAACCCTGCAGGCAACTTGTGCCTCTCCCTCTCACACTTCTCTCCTTCCCTTGGCAAATGAAATGGGGGAGAGGGCAGAAATCTGTAAAAATGCAATTGTTGGTGATCATATCCCGCTCTGTGTTTAGATCGGCTGGTTGGGAAATGGGTGTGAGACAAGACTTGAACAAGCATGGTCTTCTTACTGATCTGCCCCAAACACTGCAAAGGAGCTCAGTTGTAGTATCCTAGTTTTCAAACGAGAGGTTTTGTACAAAAGAGTATTTTCATGTGTTGATTGTGTGTAAATAGGCTATCTTCCTTTAGAAATGCTAATTTTTTTCTTAGAATTGGTGTTCTAGGGCCAGGGGTGGGGGGGAAGATAGCTTAAAACAACTTTGTAGGGGAAGGGAGGAAGCATTATTGGTGCATTAGGTGGGGGGGAGGGAAACAGTTCCTGTTGTAAATATTGTACAAATGTAGTAGGGGTGGGAGGAAGCTGTGTTGCAAAGGTAGCCACTGCTGAACCTCTTGCGTGAGACTAAAGGGTTTGCGGCTTCCCCGTAATATGTTGATCTCTTGTTATGCCATTTATTGTAGATTCAAACTTTTTTGTGTGTCCCCTGAATCATCTCCAAGTCGTAGAGATTCTGCATCTTCCTGATGGACCTTGTCAATCAGCTCAAGGAGTTCGTTTTTTTTAAAACCCTGAGCAATACTTGTTACCACGATCGGGAAGATGTTTTAGAAATTTTTGCCACTGGAGATGATAACAACGGACGAAAAACAGTATTATAATTGTGATTGTTAATTATATTTCCAATTTCCTCCTCTCCCCCCCTTCCTCATGTTGGGCTAATCATGCTTCTGCCACATTACTTTCTTAAAAGAGCAGAAAGAAAATTTGGAAGAAAATGTGATGCTTTGCCACCAGCAATTTAGGTAGAGTTCCTTCAGATAATTTTGGATAAAGACTGCAATAAGCTGTGCTTCATTTTAAACTCAGTTTGTTGTATAAGTTTGAATTAGTCTCGCAGGTGTGCAAAACAGGTTTATCTTACCTAGTTTATTTATTTTGCTGTTCTTGCACTGTGCTGATTGATTAGATTTGGACAAAAAATAAACCAGGAATAAGCCAGGAAAAACCATACCACGCAGCCTATTACTGTTCCAAACCACAATAAGAGAGTAATAATAATGTCCTAAATTAACTACCATTTAGCCCCCAACTCCACTTGCATGTCATGACAACCCAAAACCAAATCCTAATGCCTTTAAGCAATGTGTGAATTCAGCCCATAAACCCGTGTCTATTCCCTGTCCTGTATTTAGAAACGTGGGCAGTTTGCACATTGCTTTACTATATTGGAGGATTTTCCTATTTGACGCCATGCTCACATTCTGCTCAGATTCCCTGCATGAACAAGAACCTTGCTGCAAAAATTGTAGCTAAGACCCCCACCCACATCTGGTTATTATGTAGAAATGGCTTTCCAAGCAGAAAAGACTTAAAGCTGATAGTTACATTATACCTGTGTGGTTTGGGAATTAGTTCCCCATTGCTCCTTAACACACCATTCAAAGATAAGGAACACAGTCACTGGGGAAGCAACGGTAGCACCGAAAATGGATTGAAATGTAATTTCTCCCGTGCAATCCACAGGTTATCCCAGCAGGCATATTTATATAAGTGCATACAATTCATCGCAAGGGGATTTGGGAATGTGAAACTGGATTTTGAAGGCCAACAACTTCAAATCCATTGGGGGGAGATAAAAAAATATCTCACATAACTTCTGTGGGAAGAAAGCAAGATTCCAATTATTCCTTCCTATGAACTTTATCCCAGTGATCATAAACTACATCTTCAAATACTACAAGGAACCCCAGGTAGATCCCTGTGTAATATTGATGCCGAGCAGGTATGTCAATGAACATAGCATGATTCTTTCTATATTTGTCCAATGAGCGAAGATGCAATCCTAATTAAAGCTGGTAAGGGTATTATGTCATTTTTCCTTACTGGATGTGCTATTCAAAATTAAACTATTCAAAATTAAACTATTCAAAATTAAACGATTCAAAATTAAACAATTCAAAATTAAACTATTCAAAATTACTATTCAAAATTAAACTTTTGAAATTTCAGTTCTTGGTTTTAACCTTCCCATAAGCAGAGAACTATTCGTAATTTCGCATTCAGTCCCTCACCTTACCCCCGAAGAGACAGACTTCGGACTGCAATTCTATTTAAATCTCCATTTCAGCTTTTTATATTTCTGGACCTTTTCTTTGTTTAATGCCTCAAAGACAGGGGTCCAGATCCAGGTGGAGAAAAAGATCCAGATGGAGAAAAGGAAGAAATAAGCGATAATGTCTTTTGTTTTTCTGCATGTTACAAAACTGCCCCAAAGCTTGTTTTCAATAACATGGCATTCTAAAAGAAAAGGCTAATGCTACTTGGGTGACTCCATTCATTCCAGATGAACCAGGGGCGAGGTGGATTGCTGAACATATTTCTGCCTCATTTTTTTGCATCCATGGTTTGTTTGTAAATCCTTTTCTGCCGACAGGATGTGAACAATGTTAAATGCGTTATGCTCAAAAGTCACAGGTCTCCAACATCGTCCCTCGTATGTCGTGGTCAGTATCTTCCCTGACAATGTCATTTTCTGTTTCACAGCATATGAATGGCGTGCAAGGAACATTATGTACAGTAAATTCTTGTTAGGCAATAAAGTACTGTATAACTATGTAGTATTATTACAGCCTTGAGGTATTTTTGAAGCATGGGATTGAGCTCTAATAGCCTAGTCTGTTTGATGACTTCAGGAGTGCAGTTTTTGGTGACTTCTTACCTATAGCGTGCAATTTTCCCCCTCCTTTAAACAGGCAGCACTGATCACTTGGGCCCAAGTGATTTGGTCTGTCAAACATTCAGAAATCATGAAGATGTAGTTCTCAAAATAGCGAGGGTCATGCTTTCTAAAGTTTAATGCATCCTATTCATATCAGTGTTAACTGGTTATTCATTTTTTAGAAGCTGAATATTTAAAATGACCAAAGCTTTCTGTTAATTTACGAAGTAAAAGGAAGAACACTATGTTTTTTCTATTATTGCTATGCTAGCATAGTTTTAAAAAAAACCCAGAGAAAACAGACTATAATTGAGAAGTGGATTAATAGGTAACCATAATGAAATTGTTTTAAATTGCAAACTTTGCCACTGCAACACGTTTGCTCAAAAGTTAGGTTTCACTGTGTTAAATGAGACTTACCTCTGAGTGAAGAATTTTGGGTTTGTGCTGTTAATTGCCTCTTCTGGATATGTTTTAAAAATATGCTTGTGATTATTTCATTGATATACACCCTCCTCTCCAAGCAACAGTGTCTATCACATAAGGAAATGTTGTGTGTTAAACTTGAAATGTACAAAATACCTGGTGTAGTTACTAAATATTTCGTTTTCCCCAACCATTGTTTCTTCGGAATATGTTGCTATTTTATCTTTCACATTAGCAGATTAATCAGGATTGGATAATATTCAGGAAATGAATATTGGTTGAAAAGTATTGTTATCTCAAGCACTTTAGCATACATATCACAGACTGAAGCGGGTTTGTTTTCCTCCAGTTTGGATTAAAACGAAATGCAGCTTTTCATGCAATGGTCTTTACAAATAAAACTGTGAGAATAGCAAAGTGTGTCCTGTGCGATTTGTTACCCTAAACAAAAAAGAAACCAGAAAAATAATCGACATATTTGCTGGGAATTCTGAAATATTTATATCAACTTATACATAAGATTTATAAATCACCTTGGCAATGCACAAGATCAAGGCTGGTAAAAAATACACCCTAATATGTAAACATCTGGTGAGATTAGAGAAAGACTGTCTAGAAAACCTGTTTTGGATTATTTGCTGTTGATCTGATGAAGAGGTATTAAAAGTCATGCAACATATGTACAATTCATTTGAACAGCCAATACAGTGATAATACAGGAATTACTGATGACATGTTAACTTTGGAAGAATTAAATAATGGATAGCAAAGTTATTAAAGGCTTGAAATGTACTGCAGGAAATCAGAATGTTTAAAACCCTTAGCTTCAATCTTTCTAATGAAAGACTTTAACATAGCTAGTTTCCACATTATATTAAGCTGTTTTTAACTGGTTTCTTAAAACTAACCCCACAGGGCTTCAGCAGACATAAAATGGATGGATTTGCAACTCGTGATCGGCCACAACCCAACATATTATTTATGAACCAAGCCATTTTTGTGTTAATCTAGTTTTACCATTTGCCATTTATATTACAATGTCTGAAGGCTGTTTTCTGCTTTCATTTTTCCAAATTTATCCTGTTGCCAAGTTTTAGTTGCTGATGGCTTGCTTGCCCATTTGTATCCATTTGCCCATAAACACAGAAAAGCTTTGAATGAGCTCATATTTCAAAGCTGACATGTGACTGATGAGTGTTTTGTAGAGATGATGCTCTCATAAAATAGGTAAGGTGATATTCTGCAGGAATGACCGACCGGTCAAATGCTTAGAAGACATCTGCCATTATATGATGAGACAATGGAGAGCAAGCACATTGTCAGGATTTTATTCAGTTACATTTTAAACCTAACTTTAATATTACTCTCACAATTAAGTTAGCTTCCTTTTTGGGAGAATCTAATTTATTTTCCCAATTTAGCCAATTTACTTCTCGAATTCCCAGGTGGCATTCAAGTTCTAAAGGTAAAGGTTCCCCTTGCATAGATGTGCTATCATTCCCGACTCTAGGGGGTGGTGCTCATCTCCATTTCAAAGCCGAAGAACCAGCGCTGTCCGCAGATGTCTGGTCATGTGGCTGGCATGATTAAATGCCAAAGGCGCAGAGCGCTGTTACCTTCCCATCAAAGGTGGTTCCTATTTTTTCTACATGCATTTTTTACGTGCTTTCGAACTGCTAGGTTGGGAGAAGCTGGGACAAGAAACAGGAGCTCACTCCGTTACGCAGCGCTAGCGATTTGAACCACTAACTGCCCACCTTTCTGATCCACAAGCTCAGCTTCTTAGCCACCGCGTCCCACTTATTCAAGTTCTAACCAGGCGCAAATTTTGCTGTTTCAAAGATTAGTCTACCTTGGTCAAATGCTAAAATCCTGTATGCATGCACACACAGTCTCTAAAACAGTTGTAAACAACCTTTTTGCAGAATTTAAGTCGTACCCATTTCATACAGTAAGCCCAATCAGAGTTCCCCAGAATTGATTCAGTGCCTCCCAAGTTGTATGCATGTTTTAAGAAGTCATCCACCTCCTTAAAATCCTCTTGACCCCAAAGCTTTCATTCTGAAAGGAATCCAGAATTTGATCCACCCATTACAATGATACAAAGAAGCAAACTTAGTATTATGTTTTAGCCTGTGCATTTAACCATGTGTTAAGTAAACCATAGCTTAATGCTTTTATATATCATTTTTGTTAAAATTTAAGATACAAACTAATGTAAAGAAAGAAAGCAAAAAGTAGAAGGGAAACAAAGATGAAAGATAAAGAAGATACAAAAAGTGGCTTCTGATATTCCGCACAGCAGTTATAAGTACCGTATTTTTCAGAGTATAAAACGCACCTTTTTCCCTAAAAAAAAAAGGCTGAAAATCTGAGTGCGTCTTATACAATGAATACAGCATTTTTGGCCTCCCGAAACCCCACCCCTTCACCAAAATGGCCATGCAGAGTCTCTAGAAAGCTTTCAGAGTGCTTCTGGAGGCGGGGGAGGGCAGAAATGAGCAAAAAACGGGCTGTTTTTTGCTCATTCCCCCCCCGCCCCCAGGAGCACTCTATAAGCCTCCTAAAGGCTATGCATGCCCTTCTTTTGACAAAAACAGGCACGTTTTCTCAAAAAAATGGGCCGTTTTTGCTCATTTTTGCCCTCACCCCCCCAGGAGCACTCTAGAAGCCTCCTAAAGGCTATTCATGCCCTTTTTTTAAAAGAAACAGGCCCGTTTTCACGAAAAACTGGCCATTTTGGGGAGGTCTGCAGAGTGCAAAAACTTTTTTTTTAATTTGCCTCTTCAAAATCTTGATGCGTCTTATACTCCGGTGCGTCTTATACTCCAAAAATACGGTAAATACTATAATCTATCATCAAAACCATAAATTAGAAGTTTGTTTTTATGCAAAAGCTCCCTAAGAGTTCCAGCAAACATGTATTTTCTCTAATCAAAGAATTCAATTTACCAAACTATCAACTTCACCAATCTTCCTCCATAAAGGATAGTGTCAATTTTTTCCATGCCAATAAGTTTTCCGTGCATATAGTAATATTGCCATCATAATCATGTTGAAACAATTTCCTTGGGGGGGGGGTAACTGTTTATCCTTTAAAACAAACTGACTTATTCTATGAGTGAATACAGACAGCATGAAATCTTTGATGACAATTTTGCACACTTGAAACAAAAATCAAACAAAGGTTGCTATCATGATCAATCACACCTTGGTTACTACCTAGTGGCATTACTGCAACAAACTCTATGTAAGGCTGGTCTTGAAAGATACTCAGAAGACATCTGCCATTATATGATGAGACAATGGAGAGCAAGCACATTGTCAGGATTTTATTCAGTTACATTTTAAACCTAACTTTAATATTACTCTCACAATTAAGTTAGCTTCCTTTTTGGGAGAATCTAATTTATTTTCCCAATTTAGCCAATTTACTTCTCGAATTCCCAGGTGGCATTCAAGTTCTAAAGGTAAAGGTTCCCCTTGCATAGATGTGCTATCATTCCCGACTCTAGGGGGTGGTGCTCATCTCCATTTCAAAGCCGAAGAACCAGCGCTGTCCGCAGATGTCTGGTCATGTGGCTGGCATGATTAAATGCCAAAGGCGCAGAGCGCTGTTACCTTCCCATCAAAGGTGGTTCCTATTTTTTCTACATGCATTTTTTACGTGCTTTCGAACTGCTAGGTTGGGAGAAGCTGGGACAAGAAACAGGAGCTCACTCCGTTACGCAGCGCTAGCGCTTTGAACCACTAACTGCCCACCTTTCTGATCCACAAGCTCAGCTTCTTAGCCACCGCGTCCCACTTATTCAAGTTCTAACCAGGCGCAAATTTTGCTGTTTCAAAGATTAGTCTACCTTGGTCAAATGCTAAAATCCTGTATGCATGCACACACAGTCTCTAAAACAGTTGTAAACAACCTTTTTGCAGAATTTAAGTCGTACCCATTTCATACAGTAAGCCCAATCAGAGTTCCCCAGAATTGATTCAGTGCCTCCCAAGTTGTATGCATGTTTTAAGAAGTCATCCACCTCCTTAAAATCCTCTTGACCCCAAAGCTTTCATTCTGAAAGGAATCCAGAATTTGATCCACCCATTACAATGATACAAAGAAGCAAACTTAGTATTATGTTTTAGCCTGTGCATTTAACCATGTGTTAAGTAAACCATAGCTTAATGCTTTTATATATCATTTTTGTTAAAATTTAAGATACAAACTAATGTAAAGAAAGAAAGCAAAAAGTAGAAGGGAAACAAAGATGAAAGATAAAGAAGATACAAAAAGTGGCTTCTGATATTCCGCACAGCAGTTATAAGTCTCGTATTTTTCAGAGTATAAAACGCACCTTTTTCCCTAAAAAAAAAAAAGGCTGAAAATCTGAGTGCGTCTTATACAATGAATACAGCATTTTTGGCCTCCCGAAACCCCACCCCTTCACCAAAATGGCCATGCAGAGTCTCTAGAAAGCTTTCAGAGTGCTTCTGGAGGCGGGGGAGGGCAGAAATGAGCAAAAAACGGGCTGTTTTTTGCTCATTCCCCCCCCCCGCCCCCAGGAGCACTCTATAAGCCTCCTAAAGGCTATGCATGCCCTTCTTTTGACAAAAACAGGCACGTTTTCTCAAAAAAATGGGCCGTTTTTGCTCATTTTTGCCCTCACCCCCCCAGGAGCACTCTACAAGCTTCCTAAAGGCTATTCATGCCTTTAAAAAAAAACAGGCCCTTTTCACGAAAAACTGGCCATTTTGGGGAGGTCTGCAGAGTGCAAAAACTTTTTTTTTAATTTGCCTCTTCAAAATCTTGATGCGTCTTATACTCCGGTGCGTCTTATACTCCAAAAATACGGTAAATACTATAATCTATCATCAAAACCATAAATTAGAAGTTTGTTTTTATGCAAAAGCTCCCTAAGAGTTCCAGCAAACATGTATTTTCTCTAATCAAAGAATTCAATTTACCAAACTATCAACTTCACCAATCTTCCTCCATAAAGGATAGTGTCAATTTTTTCCATGCCAATAAGTTTTCCGTGCATATAGTAATATTGCCATCATAATCATGTTGAAACAATTTCCTTGGGGGGGGGGGTAACTGTTTATCCTTTAAAACAAACTGACTTATTCTATGAGTGAATACAGACAGCATGAAATCTTTGATGACAATTTTGCACACTTGAAACAAAAATCAAACAAAGGTTGCTATCATGATCAATCACACCTTGGTTACTACCTAGTGGCATTACTGCAACAAACTCTATGTAAGGCTGGTCTTGAAAGATACTCAGAAGTTTGCACTGATCCAGAATGCAGTGGCACTTGGAATTCTAGACACACTCAGGTTCACACCGCTGTTCCAGAAGCTCTACTGGCTTCTCAGTGCCATTCAAGATTATCCCCTTTAAGAGTCCATGATGTACAAGAATCCCAGACCAGGTTACTTGCAGGAGCATCCAATTTTGAGGATCTTTGGCCATCCCCATCAGATATGACTGGAAGGACCCACTCCAAATCACCTCTATCAAAGAGTCATTTTGCAAGATGTGGGAATTCCCTATTGTGGCACTCCACATCCAGAAGGCCCCAACCTTCTTAGACTTCAGAAGATCTGTCTCTTTCTGAGGCATTAGGGCTGGGATCAGTGATGGGATTCAAAATTTTTTACTACCGCTTCTGTGGGCGTGGCTTGGTGGGTGTGGCAGGGGAAGGATATTGTAAAATCTCCACTCCCTCCCAATCAGCTGGGACACATGGCGGCAGAGAATACTGTATTTTTCGAAGTATAAGATGCACCTTTTCCCTCAAAAAAGAGGGTGAAAATCTGGGTGTGTCTTATACACTGAATATAGCATTTTTGGCCTACTGAAACCCCTCCTCCTTCACAAAAATGGACGTGCAGGTGATTTGGGAGGCTTGTAAAGTGCTCCTGAGGGTTTAGGAAGGCAAAAAAAGAGAGCAAAAACCAGGCCATTTCCCCCCCTCCACCCAGCAGCACTCTACAAGTCTCCCAAACCTTCTTTTGTTAAAAGTTGCCCATTTTTTGCTCATTTTTGCCCCCCCCCCCCCAGGAGCACCTTACAAGCTTCCCAAAGCTCTGCATGCCCCCCCCCTCTTTTTTCTTTTTGCAAAAAACAAGGCATGCAGAGGGTCTGGGAGGCCTGCAGAATGCCAAAACTTTTTTTTTTAATTTATCTATTCAAAAAAAAGGTGAGTCTTATACTCTTGTGAGTCTTATAGTCCGAAAAATACAGTAGATGGGGATGGGGCCAGTCAGAGGTAGTATTTACCGGTTCTCCGAACTACTCAAAATTTCCACTACAGGTTATCCAGAACTGGTCCGAACCTGTTGAATACCACCTCTGGCTGGGTTGTTAAGAGAAGCCCAAAGTACATGTGTTTTGTGCTGTGCAATATTATGCAGTGCCTTGGTTTTTGTTTTAGGATTGTTACATTGGTTTGTTCTAGTTTTAATATATTTCTTTTGGTTGATAGTTATTTATGCAAGAGGGTCAATCATATAATATTTCTAAATAATATAAAAATGCACTAATGTTAATACTTGTTCACTACAGACCCAAACATGCATAGCATTTTAAAAACATAAATGCCTATTCAGACAAAAAGGCACATTTGATTTTTATCTCACCTTTATTATTTTATAAATTTACCTTAAGGCAGCCAACTTATCCAATTGTCCTTCCTCCTCCTATTTTCCCCACAACAACCTTGTGAGGTAGGTTGAGCCTGAAAGAGTACGACTGGCCCTTCACTACTACACCAAACTGGCTCTTAAATTCAACAGAAAACACAGAGAATCTTACAGCTTACACTTACATGCTACTTTATTGTTATCAAGCTTTACACAAGCACATAAAACACTGTTTTAATGCTGTATAGCTTTTTAAAGCACATTTCCATGGCCGTGTTGAAAGTTTTACTAATGTGGTGCCTCTGTGAACAGTACAGCATCTCAGTTGATTTTGTTTTAAATGAAGAGTTCCAGTCCAATGCCCCAACACAAACTCAGCTTGGAAGGAGATGTATCTTTTAATAATATAGGTTCTCCACTTATGCAAATAATATTGTTTATAGTTTGACGCAGATGTAAAAAAAAAAAAACCTGAGAAAGGCATCAGCTGTCCTTTTCTACATGTAGAAAGTAGGTGTTTCAGGGTGGCTGTGTGGTCCTCTGCCAAAATATAGCTATGGTATATTTATTATCCAGGCTTACAGTACAATTTCCTTAGTCACTCAAGATGCTACTGCAATTGTGGATTGTAAACAAGAAAATTGCACATTAAAGGAAATACAATAACGAGAAGCATATGTGAAAATAAAGCTGTAACCGAATGCTTACCTAATCAGATGTGGCCTCTAGTTGCTTTGGCAAACCTGAAAGTCAGAAGACAAAACACTTAACAGTTAAAACAGAGCAATTTGTTCTGCATAGCGACATTGCCAGAATTGGGAATTAGTGGGTTTGAAAGACAAGCTTGTCACATTTGCAATTCTCTCAAGTATATCAAGGCTTGACTTAAAATCAATGAACTTTTAAAATGCGTCCAAGTCAAAGAAGTTGATGCATCCTTCCTGAATCAGCTGTGTATCAACTGCATAAATTGCTATTAACAAACTTGCAGCTCCATTAAGTTACTCAGACCTTAATTCCATTTCCTTCTTTATTTGAATGTGTTTTACTTAAAGATAAAAGCCTCTCTCCTGCTTTGTGTTTTGAAAGGTACCAGAATTGTTTCTGGAAATTGATGCCATATTGCAGCAGTAGGCAGAAAAATGAAATGTAAAAGTCCAGTTTGCTACAGTGGTGGGTTCTGGATCCCGTTGCAACCGGTACGGTTGTAACGGGGCCCGGCATTTACCACATGAATGTGCGCAGCGCATGCACAGACATGTTGACTTACCTCTTGCGATGCCTCCGAGACGCTCCAGCTGCTCGGCAGAGCGTTGCGCAGGCGCCATGCGCTCTGTATGTGGAAGCACCGAAGAGCTCAAATACAGGTAAAGAGGTTGAGCGGGCGGGCCCTCCGGAGCACCATACCGGAACGGTACCCAGTGCTCCGGGCAGGCACCGGTACACCTGTACTGGGACGTACTGCCTGCAACCCATCACTGGTTTGCTAATGTACATTTAAATTAAACTAATAGACTAGTAGGCCAATGGAACTAAGAACTAGTAGGTTAGTAGGCCAGTGGAACTATGAAAAAATTCTTAATCATACCGGTAGTATCAAAAGAAGTTACTAGAAAAGTCTCATTGTCACTTGTAATTGGCAGCCATTTAGAAAGGATTTAATTTAACATTCTGTTAGGAAGAATGCATAGGCCAGCGATGGCAAACCTTTTTTGGCTCATGTGCCATAAATGGGGGGAGCGCAGGGGGGGTCATACATGGGCGTGCCGCACCCATAATGCAACCCATGACACCCCCAGTGCGCATGCGCACATGAGGCACTCCCCCCCCATTTTTTGCATGCTTTTTTCACTCTCCCCAGGCTCCAGAGGCTTTATAGGAGCCTGGGGAGGGTGAAAATAGCCTCCCCCGCCCCTCCCGGAGGCCTTACAGAGGCTTCAGGAAACCTCCTGAAGGTCCCTGAAGCCTCCGGAGGGCTTAAACCAACCCTACAAGCAAGGGTCCGTTCCCGAAACTCCGGTTTGCCCATAGGGCCGGTTTTTACACTCTGGAGGCTTCAGGGACCTTCAGGAGGTTTCCTGAAGCCTCTGGAAGGCCTCCGGGTGGGGGGGGGAGGCTGTTTTCATCCTCCCCAGTCTCCTATAAAGCCTCTGGCTTTAAAAAAGGCTGAACTTAGCTGGCCAGTGTGCGCATGCCTCACGTGCCCTGACAAATGGCTCCATGTGCCACCTGTGGCACGTGTGCCATAGGTTCGCCATCCCGGGCATAGGCAATAGGAAGTCAGTGATGATCACTGCTAGACAGAGCTGTGTTCTCTCAACAACTAAATCATGGTTTGTGTCAGTGGTGAAATGCATTTTTTTTACTACCTGTTCTGTGGGTGTGGCTTGGTGGGCATGGCAGGGGAAGGATACTGCAAAATCTCCATTCCCTCCCCACTCTGAGGCCAGCCAGAGGTGGTATATGCCGGTTCTCTGAATTACTCAAAACGTCTGCTACCTGTTCTCCAGAACCTATCAGAACCTGCTGAATTTCACCCCGGTTTGTGTGATCATGGTTTATGGAAAAACCAACAGTATTATTGGTGGGTTTATACCCCAGATGATTAATATATCATGCATTACCAAGAACAGTTCTACTGTACAAACATATCAGGGAATATGCTAAACCTATGCCAAACAAACTGCGTAGTTAGTATATTGTGCGAACTCAGTAATTAACTTAGTGGTTGAAAAATCTGTTTTGAGTGCCAAAGGTCCCAGATTCAACCTTTGAAAAAGTCCCTAATGTGGAAACCCTTTTAAACTGTTAGGTGACTCACACAACACACTGGATCATAAACACAGACTTCCACATTGTGCAAATGTAACTTAAAAACTAGATGGTCACACCCAATGATGATTTGATTTTGATTTCTCTTCGGTTCATTTCCTTTCCATTTTGTTAACTGATCAAAATAAACTATTTAACAGAATAACAAGATTTGGAAGGGACCCTAGGAGGTCTTCTAGTCAATCCCTTGCTCAAGCAGGAGAACCTATACCAGTGTTTCTCAACCTTGGCAACTTGAAGATGTCCGGACTTCAACTCCCAGAATTCCCCAGCCAGATGCTGGCTGGGGAATTCTGGGAGTTGAAGTCCGGACATCTTCAAGTTGCCAAGGTTGAGAAACACTGACCTATACCATTTCAAACAAATGGTTATCTAATCTCTTCTTAAAAACTTCCGGTGTTGGAGCATTCACAACTTCTATTTAGAGGCAAGTTGTACCACTGATTAATTGTCCTGTCAGAAAATTCCGTTTATTAACCCTTCTATTTCTGAAAGCCTTCTTAATTTCCAGCATTATTGTATTGTATTCTATTTTGCACAACTGCCTAAAACTTTTTGTACAGGATTGTATGTACATGTTTGTGTAACTAGATTTGCTTCCAACCAAGAGAGCAAGTCAAATTCGTATTCGTTTAGCTTTTTCCATGCAACACTTGGACCTTTTTTCTCAACGCGTTTACAATTCAGGATTTAAAAAAGGGTCGCCCACCAAAACTTTACCTAGACGAGCATCCAAGGAGGAGCTTCGTCCTGCCTTGCCCGCTTTACAATGCTAGATCTTCCTCTGCAACAAATCAGGGCCGCACTCGCGAAACCTCCCAAAAGCAGCCACCACCGATCGCCCACGCGACCTTGCCCCAACTCTACCCGCCAATTGCTCGAACGCTCCTCCTCCAGTCGTTACATCCGTCCCTGACGTCGCCTACGTCACAATGCCTAGACCCTCCCCTCCGCTTTGCTCTCCCAGGTTTTTCGCTCGGCCCTTTTCTCCCTTAAAAGGACAATGGTACGTTTATGCAAAATAGCTCGATTGAGAATTCAGTCCGTGGGAACGGCGCATGCGTATACCGACTAAAAAAAAAAGTTAAACCAATGATTCCAGATCTTGCTTTCTCTTCAGACACAGGAGAGAGACAAGGAAAGTGGCGTAGCGTGGACCCGGGAACCAAATCGCGGCACACCACACACGATCGGTTTGTCGGAGGTGAGGAAATTCGGCGTTTGTCGGTTCGGCTTGGCCATTTGTTGAAAAAGAGCGGTCTTGATGAGGGATTCTGGCAAGTTTTGCATCCCGCGTGCTTAAATGCAGTTTTTGAAAAGCTAATCTCCGGGAAAACTGACGGATGACTTAGGAAAATGCTTTATTTTTAGATGGGAGGGTTGATAGAAGGTATCCTTATGTGTACTTTGTGGGAGGTTTGAACGCGCATCATTGCGGAAAAAGATGAATCGGAGTAGGAAGGAGTTGAGTGCATTGTTGTGAACATGTGGCCAGTGACAACGACTTTTTTTCCCCCTCGGAGAAAAACAGTTTGGAAGAATAAGTGCTTTGGAGAACAGATTGCTGGGTACAACCCTAAAGGGAGTGTTATGTACACTTGTGTACACCTTACTTCAGAAGTAAACTCCATTGCACGTATTAGGATTTGCTTTCAAGTAAATTGTACAGAGAATGCTTTAATGGAGTTAGCGGTTTCCACCGTGATTGAGTGACTAGAGTCCTCCGGGTTCAATTAGTTTTCATGGGCGGTAAACTTTTTAAAAACAAATTTCCGAAATCTCACAGAAGCTCTAAAAAATAAGGGAAAGGGGGAAGACACGGGAACTGCGGTCCTGCGTATCTTTCTTTTACTAAAGAGCAACATAACCGAGTGCATCAGGGAGCAAAATAATATCGGAATGATGGCAGCCACCGCTTGCTCACTCGGGAGCGCATTGGTGGCTAGCAGCGTGGTCCGTTACAACTATGGACGCGGCGTTAGCGACTTAGGAGAAGCAAAGCGGGACAGGGGGCTTGGGGGGGGGAGGGAGGGGAGACACACAACACTTGTTACGGATTTTCTCTTCGGGATTCCTCAAGCAGGAGCGGAACGTTCGAATTCGGAACGATCCCGATCCCAACGTTCCATTTCGAACGCTCTCCCCGGGACCTTCGAAAGAAAAGATTACACCTGTAAGACGGGATTGAAGACAAATGAGTTGTGACGCGGGGCAGAGAAGCGAAGGGAAGCCCCCGGGGTTGGGGGCGTCAAACTGCGTTTCTCCCAGAGAGGGTGATAAGCAGTCGGGATAGGAAGGCGGCGTTACGTTGTGTTTTTTTTTACACTCCGGATCTTCCGAAGCTCTCCTGGGGGTTCTGAAATGGGGGGTGGGCTTCGTAGGTCAGCGCAGCCTGATATTCTTAGCAGGTCGTCGCCTTCTTTTTAGGATGTAAAATTCTTATTTAAAAAAAAAAAGATTTCCAAAGATTTAGCTTGTTGCGTGATTTGTCTCATTGGTCGCCGGAGCCGAGAGGGGTGGTGATAGCGATTTGGGGGGAAGGGGGGGGGTGGCGAGGCAAAGGCTTGCCATCTTCAAAGCCCAACCGGGGAGGAGAATGAACTCCTCCCGCGGACGGTCTTTGCAAGATCCTACTTGGATCTCGCCTTTTCTTATTAAAAAGCCTCCTCAGTGCAAAGCCTCTTCTGTTCACCCGCCCCAAAAAAGTAACCTCCCCGGGAAAGGCGAGTGCTTCCTTTTCAGGTGAAAAAAAAGAACTGCGCTTTCCCCACCCTTCTGGTGTGGGCGAACAAAGGGCTGCCACGAGCATGTGGCTCTCGTGCTTGGCGAGCTGGGCCGGTTCTCGATGCCCCGCGCCCCTTTCCCCCCTCTGACATGATGGACCCTCTGAAGAGCAGGGCCGAAGCCGGGCGGTGGGGGTGGGGAAGAGGGGGCGCGAGTCCCGCGCGCTGCGGACGCGCCTTCTTAGCGCTTGAAGCGCGGACGCCTCAGGGACTTTTTCTCTGGGAGGTTAAAACTTTTCGCGGCGGTGCCCACCGTCGCAAGGAGGTTGTCACGTTGCCTTGCAGGGAAGGGGAAGAAGAGAATAAAGAGGCGGTGTTTAGAGGTGCCCGGAGAAGCAGGAAGCGGGCGCCTCAGACGGATGGGAAGGGAGCGGTGGGCAAGGCGCGCGCGGGCACGCGCCCACGCGGGATAATTGTTTGGAAAACTTTGGGGCCCGTGCGAGGCGGGCGGGCGGGTTTTCTTCGCTGCGCTCCACGCCTAGTGCGCCTGTTTATGGGAGGTCTGGTCGAAGTCGGTTTGAAGTCGGAGCTTGTTTGCCATGTTTGAATTACGTCAGGGCAGAGCCATGAGGAGGAACCAGTTCTGGGTTAACCGGGAGACCGCTCGCCCGCCCGCCAGCAGCCAACTAAACTCTCCGCGCGCCCACCTACCCATCCTTCTTCACAATAAACCCTTCCCCCCCACACACCTCCGGGTTGCTGCGATTGGGATGTGGGTGGGTGAAGTCTTTAGCGAAGTTGCCGCGGAGCGAGATGAATGGGAACGCGGCGGGGCAGCCCGCTTTTTCCATCCCTTTTGTTCTGCGGCAAAACCCCGGGAGCAAAACTTGAAAGGGCAACTGGGCGAACGGTTTCCTTTTGCACAACCGACTTAGGCTAAAAGGGCATTTTGGCTTGTTTGTGCCCCTCTTTGCTCGGTCGGCGTAGTTTGGTGGTTCAGCTTGTTATCCGCAAAGCCATGCAAGTGAGTTTTAATGGGGGCCGCTTAAACTCAGGCTAGAGTTGGGTTGTACAAAGATGGGCACCTCCCCACGCTGGAAGGAAACCTGAGGGCCTGAATTCTGACTTTGACTCTCCCCCATTCTTTTCCCAATCCAGTCCAAAGTAAGTTACACCTTGTGCTGGTGATCCCTTTCCCGTGATGATACAATATCACCGAAAATGGTGGGGTGGGTGTAAATGTACTGTCAAAAAAAACTTGTGGCAGTGGATCCATCTCTCTCTTTAAAAAGAGGATGTTGAGGCTCTAGAACAGTGGTTCTCAAACTGTGGGTGGGGACCCCTTTTGGGGGTCAAACGACCCTTTCACAGGGATCGCCTAAGACCATTGGAAAACACATATTTTCCAAAAAATACGGAAAACACAAAATAATCTTATGGTTGGGGGTCACCACAACGTGAGGAACTGTATTAAGGGCTTGCGGCATTAGGAAGGTTGAGACCCACTGCTCTAGAAAGAGTGCAGAGAAGAGCAACAAAGATGATGAGGGGACTTGGAGGCTAAAGCATTCAAAGAATAGTTGCAGAGATTGGAGATGTCTAGTTTCATGAAAAGAAGGACATGGGGAAACATAACAGTGTTCTAATATCTCAGGGGTTGCCACAAAGAAGAGGGAGTCAAGTTATTCTCCAAAGCACCTGAAGACAAAAAAAAAGAGCAATGGATGGAAACTAATCAAGGAGTGAACCAACCTAAGAAATAAGGACAAACTTCTTGTCAGTTAGAACAATTAATCAGTGGAAAAGGTTGTCTTCGGAAGTTGTGGTTGCTCCATCACTGGAGGTTTTTAAGAAGAGATTGATTAACCATTTGGCTGAAATGACGTAGGGTTTGCTGCTTGAGCAGGGGGTTCGATTAGAAGACCTCCAAAGTCCCTTCCAATTCTGCTATTCCTCTCTCAACAGCATTTGTGCAGTCTAGGAGACAAATGTGTTGCATCCATTTGAAGCCACCAAGGCAATGTGTTGCCATTATTTGGCATTCAAACATGAAACTGGTTGAAAAAGAAATAGGAAACTTCAACATTGGACATGCTGTGCAGATTGGGGGCAATACATTGACTCTAAACTGCTTAGAGAGGGCTGTAAAAGCACTGTGAAGCGGTATATAAGTCTAAGTGCTATTGCTATTGCTCCTGGCAAGAGAGGATTACGAGAGGCTTTTCAGCTTCCTTGTTTTTACTTCTGCAGTTCTCTCCCAACCCCATCATTTTGTTGTTGTTAATCAAATCATGCCTGAAGCAACCATAAAGTTCTGGGTGTCCATCCTGAAACTTTGTGGCAGTGATTGATTAGGCCGGGTAAAAGAGCGGAGAGGAGTATCATTCCTGTATTGCAACTTATGGTAGTTCTTAATATTTTCTGAGTTTTGCCTCCTTTTAAAAAAGATTTGGTAATGCAGATCTTGATGAATACAGTTCCTGATGCTTTGTGAGTTGGCCTTTCCTGGGGCTGCAGGATGGAAGCCTCTGATTTTTCCTTGATGCGCTGGGGTCTGTTTTGAAAAGTAGGTCAGCTTTGGCCGAGGTGGACACAGATGGGTGGTCTTTGTTTGAGGCACAGCCTGCTTGTATGCCCTGGTGTGGCCTTTCTCTCAATTGCAGATACTGTTTTTTATTGCTTCCTTGCTTGGAAATGCCTTTCCACTTCAGTCATTTTGAATTTATAATTTCTCCTATCCCTTAAGGGCAGTGATGCATATTAAAGGCAAAGAAGGTTGAGAACTTCTGAAACAGGGCATTGCAAATACATTTTTCCCATCTCAATAATGTGGGTGTTCCACATTGATTGGCTGGTGTTTTTGAAGTCAAAACCTTATCCCATTTTGTTCAGCATTCCTGCATGCACATCGATGCAACAGCAGCTTATTACTAAAATATCTTTGATCTTGTTGGGTATTGCCATTGGTTACTGCCATATGTATTATAACATAAAAATAGCACGCATTGAATTCAAAGCATTCATACATGAAGTCCTCAGTTCTGAGGAAACATAATCACATCTGCTGAAATTCTGCCTTTTTTACTTCTGCACCTCACATACCAAATTATAAAAAATATTTTAAAGCCGGGAATCAATCCATCCTTCCTTCCCTCTTTCCTTCTTTCCTTCCTTCCTTCCTTCCTTCCTTCCTTCCTTCCTTCCACCATTATATGAACAACAAGAATAATATAAATTTGAGTATAAAAATCTTTCCCCAGTAATTGCAAATGCCTTTTTTTGGTCACAAATACAAAAGTTTGCTAACAAAATCAGGGAATCCAGGGAGGTTTAGTGATTGATTCATCAATCTTTTTTCCATAGCAACTTTTAAGAAACAAATTATCTTTTGGTGCCTGAATTCTAATAGCAACAACCTTGAGAAGAAAGAATGCACTGTTGTGAATTCCAAGGCAAAGAGATAGTAGCTTGCTAGTAGATCACCCAGGCAGTTTTTCTTGGTAGAGAAATTATAATGAAGGTTGATGGTCTTTGCAATACAACATGAGTGCCAAACGCACAACTCGGTAATGTTTTTAGTATAGTTTTTTGTGGTACTACAATAGTTTCCATTTTTCATGAAAATATTAAGCCTGCTTTGGCTTTGAATTATTAATATTTTACTAGAATTCCAGTGTCTAACATATACTTAAATGTACAGAGGAGTTTGAACAAAAGCATTCTGGATTTTATGGTCTTGAATGTACCTTACTGGTGAAAACTATGGCAAGGGAACACATGGGTTACACATGGGAAGTGTCAGATTCAATCTTGGCATCTCTTATAGGGCTGAGAAAGATATACCATCCTGCTTGAAACTGCAGAGTTGCATCTAAATCAGAGGTGTTCCAGCCTTGGCAACTTTAAGACTTGTGGACTTCAACTCCAATTTAAAACATCACAGATAGACAGTATTGGTCCCTAGACCACAAGTTCCATAATTCTATCATAACGTGAATATCTTTTCCAGTTAAAATAGCAATAGCACTTACTTAAATACCTCTTCACAGTCCTTTACAGCCCTCTCTAAGCAGTTTACAGAGTCAGCCTATTGCCCCCAACAATCTGGGTCCTCATTTTACCCACCTCGGAAGGATGGAAGGCTGAGTCAACCTTGAGCCTGGTGAGATTTGATCTGCCAAACTGCTGGCAGAAGTAGCCTGCAGAACAAAATCTTTGTTCCTCCTATATGTATAACGTCCTCCTGGATTCCGTTTTACAATCCTTTTCATGAGGATGATAGTTTTTATACAGTATCTGGAAGTTTCGGACCACCATTTTATTGCTTATGGAATTGATGTACCATTGATGCATGTAAGATGCATACTGACATCTTATGGTCTGACACGTAAAATTCCACTTGAGTACCACAACTTTTCAGGTGTGAAAAAGGAATGTGAGTATACACACAGTGCACTAACATGCTGTTATTTCCAGTTCCTTTGACAGAACATCTATTCCAGTGATGGAAAGAATTTTTCTTTGGTATCTTTTGTCCCTGGACTGAAAATGAATGCCTTTACAAAATTTTGCCATAGTTTACAAGGGGTGAAGTGAGAAGGGGTATTTTGCTATAAACATGACCCCCTTTAAGCTAAAAATACAGGAATTGCTCTCATCCATACTGTGGGAACTGAATTCTTTTCACATACAACAATGCTGAACTCATCTAAGAGAGAAACCCTGAACAGGCCCATTGAGTTAGAAGTAAGTCCCACTCTGTTCAGTATTCTCAGGGATCCCTTGGATTAGATACAGTCAAAGAGGGGGACAGTGTTTTGTCTTCAAAGCCTCCCGCCTATCAAGAATTGTTGGTGAGATGGGAAGCCTGCTCTGTGGTCTGAAAACTCCTGCAAGGGAGGGAGTAAATTCCTGAGTTAAAAGGCTGCTCTGTGAGATTAATTGAAAATGCCCTGCTGGTTTATTCTTTTGTACATTTTAAAATCCAGGAGGGTAGAGTTTGCACTTGATCCTATCTCGCTTTGGGATAAAAGAAGAATAAACAAACTGCAATCTACTGCCATCTTTGTAATGGCAGAAACAGTTTCTGACTATTATGACATGAAGCACTTTGCAGTCTGTGGACGAAATATTGAGTTTACATGCTATGTGTGTGCATGTGTGTGTGATTTAACATAATTTTAACAGTGCAATGAAAATGCATCCTTTTCAGCTGTGGAAATTTGGGAGGGGAGGGCTAGTTAAAATATTGATGAGTTCTTTTGGGGTACAAGTTTGTCCACCTGTGGTTACTCTTTATAAAAGCTCCCATGTGTTTTCACATCTGGATATTTCTATCACAACTAGACTCCCAGAGATCAGAGGTGGTATTCTCCCAGTTTGGACTGGTTTGCCTGAACCGGTAATGGAAATTGCAGGTGGCCCCGCCCACCCACCCCGGCTCTATGGCATCCCATTTAAGCTCTTTTTTCACCAAAAGCACATATGTGGCTGAGTGCATGCACGGAGGTGGGTGCTCACATTTGCGAACCAGTAGGGAAGGTAAGTGAATACCACCCCTGCCAGAGATGTATTGTGGAGAATTGAAAATACAAAGATGAGAATGTGCCTTTTCTGCATGCCAAAGGCGGATAGATTCTTATGGCTAAGAAAAGCACATTATTTGAGGTGAGGGAAAGGAATGCTTACTTTAGGACTTTTATGTAACATTTCCTCAGTTCAAACGGCAGGAAATCAGCCATCACATTCTGCCCTTTCAGGTTTTTTTCTTTTCTTTTTTGCTTTAATATCACTTTAAAATCCAGACTCAGCAAAGCTGAATTAGTATCACTTCATTCAGTAAAATGTAAATGATCTGCCACATTGGGCTGCTGTTAATGGTGGAGGATTTTAAGCTAGCCCGGCAAGAGAATTTTAAGCTCCTGTCAGCCCTCCCAGGTAAACCAGACAGGAAGCAGAGCTAGACAGTTAATTCTACTTTATTGTAAGGCTACATTAACTGAATCTTGCAAACTTACCTCTGCCACTTTCAACTGCTTGATCAATTAGGGTGCATCCTTCTTGAGTTTCTTTCTCTGACCTTTAAGCCCCTGGGAGGCTCCTGCCTCTCTTGTCTGATTGTTTCCTAGGTAGCATCTCTTCCCCTTGTCCACCCCCCCCCCCAAGGTCATCCACTCATTCCATTACAGGCAATTTGGGTTATTAAAAGTAATCTTGTAAGTCAAGCGTATATTTAGTATTGATGTTCTACTTGCTTTTCATTACAAACAATTGAACAGATTTTGAAGAAAATCCTCCTTTTTCTTGAAACAGAAGTCTGCTTAATCCTCATCATGAAAATGAAAGCTTCAACAGGAGGCTGGCCCTGCTTTCAAGTTAGGAAGGATGGTAAATGTTTCTCTTTAAAGAGTTTCTCAGTTGCTGTCTAGAATATTGAGGACTGCACTGCCTATCTTATGTTTAATATGTCTAGGAAAGTAGATGCAAAAACAAAAAAGATTTAGAGAGGTTGTATGTGCAAAAATCTCAGGTAAAAGAATTAAACCTAAGAAAATAACAAGGTTGATATCTTTATCATCATCATTATTAATTAAAAGTTACCCAAATGTTGTGACATTGCCAAATTTTGCATGAGAACTCTTGAGATATTGTCTTTTTAATATTAGACATACATTATTTTTTCTTATTGTTGTTATTTTTGAATCCCCAACATCATGTATGATGGTGCCATGAGCTGAAAGTGTCACTAATTTTTTTAAAATATAAATAGTAATAGCACTTAGACTTATATACCGCTTCATGATGCTTTTGCCGCCCTCTCTAAGCAGTTTATAGAGTCAGCATATTGCCCCCCAACAATCTGGGTCATTTGACCCACCTTGGAAAGATGGAACGTTGAGTCAACCTTGAGCTGGTGAGATTTGAACTGCCGAACTGCAGCTAACAGACAGCTGAAGTAGCCTGCAGTACTGCACTCTAACCACTGCGCCATCTCGGCTCTTACAATAAATACAGGCAGTCCTCAACTTACAACCATTTGTTTAATGACTGTTTGAAGCTATAAAGTGATTTATGACCTGTTCCTGCGCTTATGACCTTTGCAGCATCCCCTCAGTAGTGTGATTAAAATTGAGTGCTTGGCAAACAGCATGTATTTATAATGGTTGCAGTGTTCCTGGTCCGTGTGGTGTGCAATTTTCACAGCAGCCTTCCAACAAGCATTGACAATGGGGAAGCCAGCAGGAAGTTGCAAATCGGAGTCATGTGATGTTGTGTTTAATAAACTGGTGATTTGCTTAATGACTGCAATGGGAACTGCCACTATAGGTTGGGTGTGGTCATTTGATTTTATGATTGCATTGCTCAGCAATAGTTTTCACAGTCCGAATCGTGGTTGGTAAGTGAGGATTACCTGTGAAAGCAAAGTTCTACAACTTGCTAAATTGCAAATAAAATGTTATAATCTTATATAACTTTACCTCTCACATGTTTTTCCCCAACATGGCACCTTTCAGATGTTTTAAGACCACAATTAACAAAGTTACCGGGCTGTGGCATAACCTGGTTAGAATCCTAGTAGTCAGCATAGCTAGTGGTATCCAGCACAATTTATTATTCTACTTGCCTGATATTTTTTGTATTTATGGGGCTTCTTCAGCATGCCAGCATGCTGCAATTATTTGTTTATTGTTGCATTCCTACAACGCATTATGGGATAATTTTCTGGGCAGTTACAATCCACTAATGCTCTCTTTGCTATGTACACAGAGCTCATTCTGCCTTATAATTTTGCTAAAACGAGTGAGCATATATATAGTCCTTGTCTTACAGCCATTCGTTTAGTGACCATTCAACATTCCAGCAGCACTGAAAAAAGTGACTTACGACTGTTGTAGCATCTCCATGATCACATGATCAAAATTCAGGCGTTTGGCAACTGCAATGTATTTGTGACGGTTACACTGTCAAGGGGTTACCAACTGTAACCTTCCCAGCCAGCTTCTGACAAGCAAAGTCTATGGGGCAAGCCTGATTCATTTAAGGACCACATGATTCACTTAACATCTGGCAAAAAGTTGTACAACTCCCTTAACAAGTGTCTCACAGCAACAGGAATTGGGGGCTCAGTTGTGTTTCTAGGATGCGGTGGCTCAGAGGCTAAGACGCTAAGCTTGTTGATCAGAAAGGTCGGCAGTTCGGTGATTCAAATGCCTAGTGAACTCCCGTTACTTGTCCCAGCTTCTGCCAACCTAGCAGTTTGAAAGTGTGTAAAAATACAAGTGGAAAAATAGGGACCACTTTTGGTGGGAAGGTAACAGCATTCTGTGCGCCTTTGGCATTTAGTCATGGCAGCCACATGACCACAGAGACGTCTTTGGAGAGCGCTGGCTCTTCGGCTTTGAAAATGAGATGAGCACCGCCCCCTAGAGTCCAGAACGACTAGCACATAGGTGCAAGGGGAACCTTTACCTTTATTGTGTTCATAAGTCAAGGACTACCTGTACTTAACCAAGAAAGAATAAAACTTACCTTGATTGAGATTGGCCATCATCTTCCTTATTTTCTACCATTTAAAGAGTGAACTCTGCTACTAAATTCTTCCTCTTGTTTGGCAGGAGGAATTTGCACCAAATAATTCTGACATCAAAAAAATGTTTTCAGAGAACTTTCTGAGAAATGTCTGTCTTATAGTTTATTTACTCTATTTCCGCAAAAGGCACATGGGTCTTTAATTCCCCCAACAACAAAACTGTGGTATCAGACATCTGCTTTAGACTCTCTTAGAATACGGGTTTTGGTTTCTGTTTTTGCTTATGAATCTCAGCTCAGGGACATGTTGTGTAAATACATCAGCCGTTAAAGCAAAGTAATAGAACTTTAGCCAGGGGTCGAGGTATTTGGGGAGCAGATGTTGAGAAATCTCCTTCACCTTTTCATTATCTGTTGCTACGTTTCCTTTCTCTTTCTCTGTCTTGTGCTTGATAGAACTGGAATTCACCAGGGCTACGATTACTGTTGTAGTCTTTTCCTGATCCCCCAAAGCATTACAAACAATCACAACTTCCCACCTCCATTGTTTCTTAAAGAAGAAAGGGTTCTTTCTGGTGCGGCATGATAATTTTATAGGTTTTATAACTTTAAACTCAGTAGTATTCTATCTTTCAATGCATCAGTGATGGCTGCAAAATTGTATAGAAAGTTGGGGTGTTATCATGGAATTTGACAAGTAATTTTCCCAATGGTTTTGTTTTATTCCCTCACTGATAATAATTCTTTTGTGTAGATCAGTGATGGATAACCTTTTCAGTCCCGAGCGCCAAAAGTGTGCATGCATGCACACCCATAATGCAATGCATGTGTGACTCCCCCCTCATGTGACTCCCCTTGGGTGCGCCCCTGTACATTTATGCGCAACCATGACATGCACTCCACACATGCACATGACCCTCCCATGTGCCCCTACGAATGCACATGCCTATGCATGCATGCACATCTCCTGCATGTGCCCCACACATGAGCAGCAGAAACCCAAACACCAGCTGGCCAGCAGGAGGTGTTACATGCATGGTGGAGCTGAGCTGGGGTGGGGGCTTGCGTGCCCGCAGAAAGGACTCTGTGTGCCACATGTGCCATAGGTTCGCCATCACGGGTGTTGATCATTTGCCAAATTTGTAGCTTCTCAAGTTGTATTCAGAATTTTTAGTTTTTTCTTGAATTAATGAATAAATAAAAAGGGAATAAATAAGAAAAGAATAAAAAGAGGAAGTGACAATTTCAGTCAAATACTGATTTATAACCAAATGAAGCCTTTATGTTTCGTTCATTTTTTCAGCTTCCATCTCTAAACTCAGTGTTGTTGACTTAGGGAAAGTAAGTTTTTTACTGCGTTCATGCTCTTTTTGAACGAAGTACGCCACTGAACAATAGAGCCAGGGGTGAACTGCTCCAGGTTTGTTCGGGTGATCCTCTAGCAAAGATTCTGCGTGGTTCGGCGAACCCCCAAATCCCACGCCTGGCTGGCCCCACCCGCCCATTCCTCCCAGGAGTCTCCACGCGGCCCATTTTGGATGCCGGGTAAAGGCCCACACAGAGGCTCAGGGAGGGCAAAAAATGGGCCTCTTGGAACCTCCAGAAGGCTGGAAATGGGCCTCCAGGGAGCCTCCGGAGCCCAGAGAGGGTGAACCCCCCCCCCCCCGCCGTGGTGCAGAAGGCTGACTAGGCCACGCCCACCCAGTAACCGGGCAGAGAACCCGTTGCTAAAAATTTTGAAGCCTGCCCCTGAATAGAGCTGCTCATTGATACCATAAGTGCTTCTGCTGTTATAACTGGGAAGGTAGAATAGATGTGGAGGAATGGCAGCTTTTATGAAATGTGTGGCTTTTCAAAAAACAGCAGTTGGGAGGCCTGAAGTAGAAGGTAAGAATGTCTCCCATCCAGTGTAATTCACCCATAAAATACAATGACGGCTGCTTTAAAATGTATCCGTTGGAAAAAGCTGAAGTATGAGAAGAAATTGGAGAAAAGGTTGAAGCAAGACAAGTGGGTGAAAACAAGATCTTTTACCAGGCTGGGACGCATCCTGTTTGGAGATTCTTTCTGCCTGTGTTATTGTTAGCAACTCACTCCTACATGGCCAGTGGGACAGAAGGCACTACTTACTCCTTGTCTCTTGGAAGTTAGACAGACTTGGCCTCAACCGATTCTGAAAGTAGAAACCTTGCAGGCAATGATTCAAGGACGCAGCTCTTGATAAGCTGGTTTTATGGCAAGTACTAGGAAGAAACTCTTAATGAAGAAAGCCAGCAGCTGCACAATGAAAGTTGCTCTCTGTGGGTGGGAGAATTATAAGAAATATCTCTCCCCCCGCTTCCTAGCTAGAGGTAGTCCTTAACTTGCAACCATTGGTTTAGTGACTTTTCAAAGTTACAATGGCACTGAAAAAAAGTGACTTAAAATCATTATTCACACTTATGACACTTGTTGCACATCTGCGTGGTTATGTGATCAAAATTCAGACATTTGGCAATTGAATCCTATTTATGTGGGCTGCAGTGTGCCAGGGCCATGTGATCAGCTTTGGTGATCTTCTGGCAAAGTCAGTGGGGAAGCCAGAGTCACTTAACAACCACGTAACCATGTTAGCCAAGGTGGCTCAGTGGTCAGAATGCAGCACTGCGGGCTACTTCAGCTGTCTGCTAGCTGCAGTTTGGCAAATCTCACCAGGCCCAAGGTGGACTCAGCCTTCCATCCTTCCGAGGTGGGTCAAATGAGGACCCCGATTGTTTGCGGGCAATGTGCTGACTCTGTAAAATGCTTAGAGAGGCTGTAAAAGTACTACGAAGCGGTATATAAGTCTAAAGTGCTATTGCTATTAACAACTGACTAGTTTAACAACTGTATCAAGAAAGGTTGTAAAATGGGACAAAACGTACTTGCTTAGCAAAGGAAATTTTGGGCTCAATTGTGGCCGTTAAGTCAAAGATACAGAACCCACCACTGGACTGGCTCATGAACTTGCTCCAATGGATCTTTCCTCCCTGTACTGTATCATAATCTCTTCCTGATTGCAACTTAGTGGGTGGGGACCATCTTAATTCTTAATACCCACTCAGCATTTAGAAAGCTATAGGGCAGTGGTTCTCAACCTGTGGCTCGGGACCCCTTTGGGGGGTCGAACGATCCTTTCACAGAGGTCGCCTAAGACCATCGGAAAACACATATTTCCGATGGTCTTAGGAACCAAGACACCAGTTTTATGGTTGGGGGTCACCACAACATGAGGAACTGTATTAAAGGGTCGCGGCATTGGGAAGGTTGAGAACCACTGGTCTAGGGGCTTTTTAACAACAGCAGCCACCTCTGATGTGTATATAAACCCTTGTGCCATGGAACAATCCAAAATCTGGAAAAAGCTTGTAGGTGGAAGATGAGATGTTTGAAGTGTCTCATTTACTCTTATCAAAAATACCGTTCTTTCAGTATTGTTGCATGTATTGTTTATTATTTTGATGTATGGTTTAACTTCCTGACTTTATTTATTTATATCCCTCCTTTATTATTTTCACAAATAATTCAAAAACAGCAAATCTATCCAACACACTTCCCTCCTCCTATTGTTCCCCACAATTACAACCCTCTGTGAGGTGAGTTGGCCTGAGAGAAAGTGACTGGCCCAAATTTATTCTTGACTTGAATTCACCATCTCTTGATTTCTAACCTGATGGCTTAGTCAAATCATGTCCTGACAGGACTAACTATCTAAAATAAAGCACCAGCTGTTAAACCAAAACCCGGTTACTATTACTGGAAACATGATTTCTGTAATGGTACTTGGGAAAGACCTTATTAGGGGACAGAGCAAAGAGACGGTGCATAGGGAACCATCAAATCAGGGGTAGGATTCAGCTGGTTTGGACCAGTTTGGGCGAAATGGATGTTAATTTTACATCTGGTTCGCCGAACTGGTAGTTCCAAGGACTGTTTGGCGTCACTACACCACCCTCCCCCTCCCAGGAGTCTCCATGCGACCTGTTTTGGATGCCAGGTAAGTGCAGGGCCCATGCAGAGGCTCTGGGAGGGTGAAAAATGGGCCTCCTGGAAATACGGAAATGGGCCCATTTCTGGCCTCCAGAGCCTGGGGAGGGTGAAAACGCACCCCCACCCGCACCATGGAGGAAACCAAGTAGCCCCCTCCCCCAGCAACCGGGCAGAGAACCGGTTGCAAAAAATTTCAGTCCCCCCCCCCCCTGCATCAAGTAAGAAAAAAACATAACCCATAGCTAAATAGTGGGTAGCAGAAGAGACTTCCTAGTTTTCTGAGCTGTAAAGGAGAAAATAGAAGAATTGTGCTTTCAAACTTGCAAGATTCTGTTAATGTAGCTTTACAATAAAATAAAATAGAATCGTGACCCGTCAAAACCGCGCTCGACTAAACCGCGCCCGATTAAACCGCGTCGCTGATGTCATCAACAGGGCAACAACAGCCAGCGCGGAGAAAGAAGGGCACTTTAAATAGCGCTTTGAAAGCAAGCCGATTCAACTTAAGGTAAGGGTTAGGGTTAGGTTAAGGGTTAGGTTAAGGGTTAGGGTTAGGTTATGGGTTAGGTTTAGGATTAGGTTTAGGGGGTTAGGTTTAGGTTTAGGGGTTAATTTTAGGTTTAGGGTTTACAGCGTGCTGTTGTCGCCCTGTTGATGACGTCAGCGACGCGGTTTAGTCGGGCGCGGTTTTGTGGGTGAACCAAATAGAATTAGCTTATCTGGTTGCGTCTCCCTTCTGCCTTACCTGGTAAGGCTAATAATTTCTTAAGACTTTCCTCTTCAGTTACATTTTTATTTTGTTTCTTGCAAGTAGAAAGAATGTGGGCAAATAGTCCCCAGAAGTCGATATGATGGAACGGTGACAGTTTTGGGTTATCACATCACCCATGTGGAGGAAGCAACCTAGTGCTGAAGTCACAACGCTTTCCTTGTTTTGTGTGACCGTTCATGGCAGAGAAAACCTCCTCGCCTCTCTCCCCTCCAGAATAGATGTGATTGTAAACCCCTTGCCCATCATCCACTCCCTGCTTGTTTTAAGCCTGGCAGATAGATCAGTCCCCTTCCACAAGGCAGGTGTGGTTGTTTCTCATTTTGCTTTTGGCATCCCATCTCGTCTCTTAGGTCACCTTGTTACATGTCTCATTGCATTTCCTGTAACATCCTTTGCCTTGAGAGGAAGGGCGGAAAAAAGCTGCCACTGTGATCCATAGCGATGAAGATGGATTTGAGACTTCTGCCTTTATGGACGGGCGGTCGCGGTAGTGCTTAATTTAGAGCACTTGCAGAGCATTTTTTTATTATTATTGCAATGCAGAGTGTCAGTTGGCAGAAGAACCACAACTGGAGGAGATTTCTCCTTCATCTTTTCACGGTGTCCACCTTGTTTTTTCTTCTCCTTTTTGTTTGATTTCAGCTCAGCCTTCCCCTCCCTCCCTGTTTACCCCTGCAGACTAACGGAGGGACGGAACGATGTTTGGCTTTCACAAACCGAAGATGTATCGCAGTTTGGAGGGTTGCTGTATCTGCAGGGCCAAGTCTTCAAGCTCCCGTTTCACGGACAGCAAGAGATACGAAAAGGACTTCCAGAACTGTTTTGGGTAAGAGGTGCCGCAATTCTCGTTGCAAATAGCTTTGCCTAATGCTGGGGGTTGGGGCTATGCAAGGGGAGAAATGCTGAATATAGGAGCGCATGGAGCCCGTTTGGCAAAGGTCCCCGAGAGAAATCCGTCTGTTGCTGAACGTAGAGAGGGTTTGCTTCCAGCTAATTATAGCTTGGAAGTCTGTAGGATGGATGAAGCCCCCTTACAAATACTTGGCAGATTAAGAGCTCTCTGTGTGGGAAGAAGGGCAAGATAACCGCTTGAAGGACAAAACAGTCATTCCCAGCTGGCTGAAATTTGAAATATCACATCCTTGGTTTCTGAGTTTGAAGATTGGACAGAGGATGTTGGAGGTCTCAGTGACCCCGTATCAGCCTATTAGACACTTTGTGGGGCCAGGCACTCATTTGGATCCCGCAAAGTGATTGTTCTGGGACTCAAGGAAAGTCATAGAACCACTCCTTTTTCCAGCAAATTAATCTCCCGCAATGTCCTGTTTCATCCCAGGGAGGCATTTGTAGCACCCAGAGGCAATCCTGCAACAAACAAGAGAGTAGCGCCTAGTGCGTTGATCTGCTAAACATTTTTTCCCCTGAATGTCTGTGCAGATTTTCAGTTGTCCGTAGTTGTCCCAAAGGTGCTTTTTCAAAAGGCAACTGGACTTCTGTTTGTTTTTTCTTGAAGGCGTTTCACTTCTCATCCAAGAAGCTTCCTCGGTTCTGACTGGAGAAGCCAAAGAACTGAAGAAGTTTCTTGGATGGGAAGCGAAACATCTTCAAGAAAAACAATGTCCAGTTGGCTTTTGAAAAAGGACTTTTTGGACACGTTTTTTCTTTTTCTTATTTTCTACCTCGTGTGTACATCTCAGAGGACAGAATAATAATAATAAGAAAGTCGAACCTCTGTTTTAGTACGTTGTTAAAATATAATGGCTATTTATTCCAAAGCTGCCTTCCACTTTTGCTTAATTTAATGTAATTCAATTTTGTATAACTATCTTAAAGTACATTTTTTGCAAGTGATCTCAACATAGCAAGCTAACCTCAAGATGCTGATTTGAGTTTGGAATGTTGCCTCTTGCAGAAAGTCAAGCCGTGTGTAAGCGTGTGAGAGAGAGATGGGGGGGGGAATATATGTGTTTTCCCTTGCTGCTTATTTGCAGTGATTGACCTATAGCTGTGACATGCAGCACACTCTCTTTGGGCACATAAACCGTCACCCTAGCTCAGCTTCGATGCGCACATGCCTCCCACCAGCCAGCTGGTCTTCAGGTCTCTACCACACATGCCCAGGGCGCATCGGGTGTGCGTGCGCATCCTGGGGTGCATGCAGGGGGCCACACGCATACATGTGTGGTGGCGCACACAAATTCATGGGGGGGGGCAGGGTGCATGCGCAGGGGGGCATATGCGGGGGAATGCGTGCGCATTGCATGCCCACGCTTTGGGCACACAGTCCGTAAAAGATTAGCCATCCCTGATCTATAGGCTTCTCTTTACAGTCTGCATGAGGCTCGCTCGGGAGATATCTGCAATGCTTGTGTGCTTCTGGTGAAAAGGTGGAAAAAGCTGCCAGCAGGATCAAAAAAGAATTGGAATCATGTGAGTTCCTGAACTGTAATTACAAAGTGATTTATGTTATTTTTATTCATAGATCTGGATGCTCACATTCAGGTATATCTCACCCCTCCAATGCATATGTTTATGCAGTTACATATGTTATGCAATTACATGAAATAATTAATAGTTAAAGCCAATGAAAATTTATAATTTTAAACAGAAATGTAGTCAGAGCATACCGTATTTTTCGGAGTATAAGACACATCTTTTTCCCCTCAAAAAAGAGGGTGGAAAGGGTGCGTCTTACACACCGAGTGCAGCATTTTTGGCCTACTGAAACTCCGTCCCCTTTGCAAAAATGGACATGCAGAGATTTTGGGAGGCTTGCTAAGTGCTCCTGAGGGTTGGGGAGGGCAAAAATAAGCAAAAAACGGGCTGTTTTTGCCCCCCTCCCTAGCCCCCAGGAGCATTCTACAAGCCTCCCAAAGTTCTACATGCCTTTTTTGTTGTTGTTGTTGTTGCAAAAAACGAGGCCGTGCAGAGGGAGGCCTGCAGAATGCAAAAACCTTGGTTTTTTTCATTTATCTCTTCAAAATCATGGTGCGTCTTATACTCCAGTGCATCTTATAGTCTGAAAAATATGGTAATTAGTTATTTAATGTGGATGCAATGGATCAGTGTTTCTCTTGCTGGCTGGGGAATCCTGGGAGTTGAAGTCCACTCTTTTAAAGTGACCAAGTTGAGAAACACTGCAATAGACGATTTGTTTTATAAGATAAAATATACATGTTAGGCAGAATAACATCTTGCTGGTCCTATCCTTCAAAAGTAAAGGATTCTCATCAGTCAATAGACATTTCCCCTCTCTGGAGCAGAGTTCTCAATCTTGATAACATTAAGCTGTGTGGACTTCAGCTCCTAGAAATCTGGGATTTGATGTCAATACAACTTGAAATTGCCAAGATTGAGAAATATTACTGTAAAGAAGTCTAGCTGAGCTGACAGAAAATTCTCAAGAGTCCTCACCAAATCTTGATACTTACGATTTTTTAAAAATTTATAGTAATTGGTTTAAAACATACACCCACGTATACTTGTAAAGTACTTTATCTTTCTGACTGTGACTTAGTAGAACCATTTTGAATTTTACAGAAAGAAGAAAATAGATAGATCAGGATTACTTTTATTTTACAGCTACAGTAACAGAATTTTGCAAGTCTGCATGTGCTTCCCTCCCTCCCTCTGTCTTTGTTTTGACTACGGAGAGACTTGTCTGAAACATTTTCATAAATTATTTTCTTGGACTCAAGTGCTATTTATCTGATCTTTGTCTTGGTAGCTGATCTTCCTCATGTCCTTCAAGGCCGTTCCTTATGCTTTCTACAGCTTTTATTAGTAATTACCAGCCCACTGGTTGTACTTAGATGCATACTGAGATTCAGTCCAACTTCTCTGAAGTGGGTGTTGAACCAAGACGGGCAGATCAGTAATCAAGCAGCCATATTTTGAACCAGCTGAAATTTCTTAGTGGTCTTCAAAGGCAGCCCCAAGTAAATCCCATTTTAGCAATTCAGACAGTGATCCCATTTCTACTGTAATAAGGCTAGATCAGGGATCGGCAACCTTAAACATTCAAAGAGCCACAAAGTTCCCAACCGGAAACTCCTCTCAAAATTGTTTCGCCAACTGGCAACGGAGCCACAGTAGAGGGATGAAAGAGCCACATGCGGCTCCAGGGCCGTGGGTTGCTGACCCCTGCTAGATAATGGTAAGAATATGGGGCTATACACATAAATATATACATATCACTAGGAACTGCATGAGGCAAGTAGGGGGAAAGTGTAAATTAAAACAGCATTCTTAGTTATCCTCACAAACGTTTCAACTGGCCACCTCAGACTTTCCAGGTAAAACAAGTAGATCTGCACCTTGTAGTATAGACCATGCTCAGCCAAGATTTGTGAGCCAATATTTTCCTCTTCTATTGAGTAGTACCCAACATGCCTAGAGCTGCTGCCATTCTGGCTTTGTCTTTACCTGCCTTTATTGTTACTATGATTCATAGGACTCTAATAAGTTAAATAAACACAAGGAGGGTGATGAAAGAGAGATCATGTGTTGTATGAGCCACAAGAAGTCTGGTTTGAACATTCCTAATTTGCAATCTAAACCTCAAAGATGAAGTTACCATAGGTAGACTGTAACATTCCAGGTTGTGACTTGAGTGCTGCAGTAAATGTCTTTCTATATTAGGGTGAATAGGTAGAGCGAGAATGGTAACAGGTAGTTCTTGATGAAGGATCACTTGTTCAACAACCTCAAACTTAACAACAGTCCTGAACAGAGGATATTTGTAACCAGTCCTTGATGTAAAAAAGATGTTGAGACTCTGGGAAGAGTGCAGAGAAGAGCAACAAAGATGATTAGGGGACTGGAGGCTAAAATATATGAAGAACAATTGCAGGAACTGGGTGCATCTAGTTTAATGAAAAGAAGGACTAGGGGAGACATGATAGCAATGTTCCAATATCTCAGGGGTTGCCACAAGGAAGAGGGAGTCAAACTATTCTCCAAGGCACCTGAGTGTAGAACAAGAAGCAATGGGTGGAAACTAATCAAGGAGAGAAGCAACTTAGAATTATGGAGAAATTTCCGGACAGTTAGAACAAATAATCTTGCATCCAGAAGTTGTGAATGCCCCAACACTGGAAGTCTTTAAGAAGATGTTAGATAACCATTTGTCTCAAGTGGTGTAGGGTTTCCTGCCTAGGCAGGGGGTTGGACTAGAAGACCTCCAAGGTCCCTTCCCACTCTGTTATTTTATGTTCTAAGTTCTGGCCATTGCAACCTCCCTGCAGTCATGTGACCTGGGTATGTGGTAACTGATCCAGACTTCTGAGTGTTGCAGTGTTGTAGCATTGCATAATCATACGATTGTGATTTGCAATCAATGAGGAATCTGGTATGAAGTCACAGTCATGGGAGGTCCTTGCTTAATGACATTGTGATGATTGATTTAGCAGTAACCAGGAACAATAATCATTAAGCAGTGTGGTCACACATGACGCTGTGTTTTATTGCTACATTTCTTAGTGACAGAAATGCCTGTCCCAGTTTCCATTATTTAGTAATGACTAACTTCCTTATAACTTGTATGAAATTTGGTACATATTTTTAAACATCTCTGTCCTAATATAAATTGGAAATATTTTTGCAAACAGACTTTTCTTCAATAATGCATTGGGTGGTATTTACGTTAATATAAAATTATACATTTTATCAACATTTTCCTCACCTATGCCTACCCTTCCCTACCCTTCCCCTATAATGCCTTTACAACATTGGCAATTATAATAATTGTGGTTTGGTTGGATATTAGTTCTGGAGCTACAAAATCAACTCCAATTGTTTTCTGCTATAGAAGAAAAATCAAACCTGAAAGAGCCAGTTTATATATTAGCACTTATAGAATAGAATAGGCTATAGAATAGAATAGAATAGGCTATAGAATAGGCTATAGAATAGAATAGAATAACAGAGTTGGAAGGAACCTTCTACTCCAACCAACCCCCTGCTTAGGAAGGAAATCCTACACCACTTCAGACAAATGGTTATACAACATCTTCTCAAAAACTTCCAAAGTTGGAACATTCACAACTTCTGGAAACAAGTTGTTTCACTGATTAATGGTTCTATCATGAAATTTCTCCTTAGTTCCAAGTTGCTTCTCTCCTTCATTAGTTTCCACCCATTTCTTTGGACAATAGCTTGACTCCCTCTTCTTTGTGGCAGCCCCTGAGATATTGGAACACTGCTATCATGTCTCCCTTAGTCCTTCTTTTCATCAAACTAAACATACGCAGTTCCTGCAACAGTTCTTCATATGTTTTAGCCTCCAGTCCCCTAATCATCTTTTTGTTCTTCTCTGCACTCTTTCTAGTCTCAACATCTTTTTTACATCGTGGCGACCAAAACTGGAGGCAGTATTTCAAGTGTGGCCTTACCAAGGCATTATAAATAAATTATAAACAGAGCCTTGGGATACTCCACTGCATGCTTCCCTCCACATAGATGCATTTCTATTGAGGACTACACGTTGAGTGCGGTTGGTCAGCCAGTTACTTCATTCACTATTTTGTGAAAATCCATCCATTTTTCTTAAGTAGCATTGGTTCCCTTTTGCAATAAATCTTCTGGTATCTCAAAAGACTAAGGGAATGGCTGAATAAAATAAGACCAAGTAGATAAGGTCCCATTGTCTGTAAAACCAATATAAACCATGCACTGGCAGAATCCAATGGCAGAACAAATTCTGATTAATATATCACATTTTCCAACTATTTGATTTATTTGGTAAGTACTAATCACTTTTACTGGCACTAGGATTGGATAGGATTGATAATGAAATTCAATTTTCCTGCTTTTTCTTTTTTAGTTTTGGAAATCCAGGTTTTTAAAAACTTCAAGATATTTTCCCATTTTAAAAAATCTATGTATTTTTTATTTATTAATATTTGTATGCCGCCCTTTTCCCTGGGGGGACTCAGGGCGGCTCACAGTTCAAGGGGAGGGGACGACAAACCAAGTTACATATAGGACAATACATCGTTAAAAGCACAACATTCATACTATTCGGGTAGGGTAAAGGTCTTTAGCCCCAGGCCTGTCGGGACAGCCAGGTTTTAAGGGCTATGCGGAAGGTCTGGAGGGTGGTGAGGGTACGAATCTCCATGGGGAGTTCGTTCCACAGGGTCGGAGCTGCCACAGAGAAGGCTCTCCTCCGCGTGATTGCCAGTCGACATTGACTGGCTGATGGGACTCGGAGGAGGCCTAATCTGTGGGATCTAATTGGTCGAGTGGAGGTAATTGGCAGTAGGCAGTCTCTCAAGTGAGAGGCCTTATTGTTGCTGATGGTACTAAGATCTCCTGTTGCCTTCCTATAGGTGGTGGACGCAAGGGCTGGACCGAGCCTTAAAACAACACTGAAGCCAAAGAAGATAAAACCTCTACCTAGTAACAGGATGAAGAGCAATCAAATAAGCAAACTTCAGAAGGAGTTAAAGCGACACAGTATGTTCTCTTCATATGGATTTTTTATCTGATGTGGGTGGTGCAGTGGCTGAGCGGTTAAGACATTGGGTTTTTCGGCCTGAAATCCAGCAGCCGAGGTTTGAAATCTAAGTGCCACGTGAAAAAGTGAGCCCCTGTCACTTGCCTCAGCTCCTGCAAACCTAACAGTTTGAAAGCATGCAAAGGCAAGTAGATAAACAGGTACCACTTTGGTGGGAAGCTAACAGTGCTCCATGGTGCTGGTCACATGTCAACGGAAATATCTTTGGAGAGTGCTAACTCAATGGCTTTGAAATGGAGATGAACACCGCCCCTATAGCCAGCAACAACTGGTGGAGTAAAATCCACAAGGATTCCTTACCTTTATCTGATATAATAGCTCAACTGTATTTTCAGTCAGCAAGGACAACTTTCAGTCTACTGACTCTTGATACTTAATAGTCTAAGTTTCTACATTTTGCCTTTGAAAGTAGGTTCACAGTCGTATGATGTGTGAATTTTATTTAATTTGCCAGATTATTTTTGTACCCAAGTGAAAGACAATTCCTGGAGGATACTTCAATATCAGTGATTCTCATGACCAGCCTCAAATTAAAATTTTCTCTGGGAAAACACAATCTGGCTGATTTTATGACGTGAGAAAAGATAATACCTGTTTATTCCAAACCATTATATATAATTTATGATACAAACAGGAGCCTAACAGTAATTATTCACTATGTCATATTTATGCTAACCAAATCTGTTGAGAAAAGGAATAACACAGTATGTTTGAAGCAGTGGTGGGATTCAAATTTTTTACTACCCGTTCTGTGGATGTGGCTTGGTGGGCGTGGCAGGGGAAAGAGACTGTAAAATCTCCATTCCCACCCCACTCCAGGGGAAGGTTACTGCAAAATCCCCATTCCCTCCCAATCAGCTGGGACTCAGGAGGCAGAGAATAGATGTGGGTGAGGCCAGTCAGAGATGCTATTTACCGGTTCTCTGAACTACTCAAAATTTCCACTACCAGTTCTCCAGAACTGGTCAGAACCTGCTGAATACCACCTCTGGTTTGAAGTAACAATTTTGTGTTTACTATCAACTGTTTTTTCTTTCCCAAAATTGTAAGGTTCAGATTCATCAGATTAAGATTAAATACTAGTAGTTTGAAGAAAGATCAGGAGGAAAATAGTCTTTGTGGTTGCCATAAGAAATGAAGAATACTTACATGTTGCATTAAAACTATATGGAGAGAATCTTAATTTTTCTTCATATTATGTTGCAAATGAAAGTTAAAACAATGAAGAATCAAAGAAGCATACTAGAGTCTTCAGTCCATCTCTGATAAACATTTCTAGGTTTAAAAACTGTGTTACATAGACAAAAACGATTTAACAGAAATTTGCATCTGGATTTCCTATGCAAATTATGAACTGTTATATCTGACACAAATTGGACAAAATTGGACAATCATTTGGTGGCTAAAAGAGTTTTTAATATTTAAGTCCAAGTTCAGTTCATTTGCATTTATTAATTTGGTTTACGTCATTTTCCTAATAACATAATATCTGCTTAATTGCATTATTATAGAAATGACGTTAAATGACACGACATTAAATTCAGATTTAAGGGACATAACAGACACTTCCTCTCCCTGAATGGTCCATTAAATTTATTTTAATGCAATTATTTCCTTTCTTCCTATAGACTCTGATGCTCACAGCACTACCTCAAGTGCCTCTCCAGCCCACTCGCCTTGCTATAGCAACCAGTCTGATGATGGTTCAGACACTGAGATGGCACCGGGTTCAAGCCGTACACCTGTGTTCTCCTTCTTGGATCTTACATACTGGAAAAGGTGAAAATTGCCCCATTTGTGAATTTGTGTACTCTATAATTCCTAGCAGGATCTTGTATTATTTTATCAGACTCAAGCTCTCTGTCTCTGTCTGTCTGTCTGTCTGTCTGTGTGTGTGTGTGTGTACAAACATAATTTTAAAAAGAAAGAGAAGTTGATGAATAGAATAGAATTCTTTATTGGCCAAATGTGATTGGACATAAGGAATTTGTCTTTGATGCATATGTTCTCAGTGTACATAAAGAAAAGATACATTTGTCAAGAATTATAAGGTACAACACTTAATGATATCCTTAGGGTACAAATAAGCAATCAAATCATATTAGGAAACAATATAAATCGTAAGATACAAGCAACAAAGTTAGAGTCATAAGTGGGAGAAGATGGGTGATAGGAATGATGAGAAGATTAATAGTAGTGCAGACTTAGTAAATAGTTTGACAGTGTTGAGGGAATTATTCATTTAGCGGAGTGATGGTGTTCGGGAAAAACTGTCCTTGGGTCTAGTTGTTCTGGTGGTCATTTTGAGGGTAGGAGTTGAAACAATTTATGTCCAGGATGCGAGGGGTCTAAATATTTTCACAGCCCTCTTTTTGACTCATGTTCGGGTCCTCAATGGAAGGGAGGTTGGTAGTAATTGTTTTTTTGCAGTTCTAGTTACCCATATCTGTTGGGTTGCAGAACCAAACCAGACAGTTACATAGAAAGCAAGACCATACTTGAAAGGGACTAGGAGACTTGGCTTTAGACAGAAGAGGGAAACTCTGGAAGAGACAGAAGTTAGAAAGGCACATAATTGCATAAAATGTAATCTTAATTACAAGGCTCTCCTGCTTCCGTTCCCTCAGCAATTAGCCAGCATTTGCAGACAGCTGATGACTCAACTTGGTGCTTAAGCCAGTGGGTAAAAGTAACTGGATATCATGCAGAGCATGAATTGGATCACAAGGACTGTTGTTGTCTTAAGAGTAAAACTCTAGTCTTCGGGCTACTTTCCTACCCCCCAAGGTTTAGTATTAATCCTTTCTTGGACAGAAGTGATAGATGCTGCGACAACAGCCTGCATGTGTATTGATCTGCAAATCTCCTTCATGCTTTAAGATTAGCTAATTCTGCACATTCATGTCAGCGGAAATGCTTGCTAAGTCTAGCAGGGACAGGTTCTATGTTAAAAAGATTTGGGGATTAGGAAGATATCCAAAATGCATGGGCTTTCTTGCTGCAGGATACAGGTAGTCCTCACAACAGTTTGTTTAGTAACCGTTCAAAGTTTCAACGGCACTGAAAAACATGACTTGTGACCCCTTTTTCACACTAACGACCTTGGTCACGTAATCAAAATTCAGATGCTGGGGAACTGGTTTTCACACATCCTGCTGCATCCCTAGATCACGTGATCACCTTTTGACGAGCAAAATCAGTGGGGAAGCCAGATTCACTTAACAACTTTACTTGCCAACTGTGGCAAGAAAAGTCATAAAATGGGGCAAAACTCACTTAACAAATGTCTTGCTTACTGTGTTTCCCCGAAAATAAGACAGGGTCTTATTTTCTTTTGACTCCTGAAATAAGCACTTGGCCTTATTTTAGGGGAGGTCTTATTATTTTTGAGGTACAGGGGGTGGCAAGCTTTTGGGGGAGGGCTTATATTAGCGCATGCACTCAAAAGCCCGATTGGACTTATTATCCGGGGAGGTCTTATTTTCAGGGAAACAGGTAGCAACAGAAATTTTGGGCTCAATTATTGAAAATCCATCAGTCGAGAACTACCTGTGCGTTGATGGCAACTATCTTGAACCCTGGATAGTACATTGACACCCTTCTTAATACCTTGGACTACCTTCCATCTATCAGGCCAAAATTTGGTTTCCCAATTGGAAGACACAAAAAATGTAGTGTAGGCCTAAACGAGCTCGGCACAGTTCTAAAACAAAGACAAATGGTACTTAATTCCACCAAACATTGGGGGTGGACAGTTAAGTAGTGTTTTTAGATCAGGTGAAGAAGACCCACAGAATAATCATTTTACTGAAAGTTAAGAGTTGTTGCCTTTGATTTTTTTTTTTAAAAAATCACCACATCAGACTGATACAGCCTTTTGTTTCATTAGGCCTGCGATAAAGACGTAGGATCTCTAAATAGAATGTTTGATACTAGTTTAATTATGACTTTGAGCAGGAAAATGGCATGGTGTGATGATTAAGATGGTGGAATGCGAGGAGACTTCAAGTGTGTACTTATCGGGGAAATTCAAACCCCAGGTGACCTTGTGGCCTTCTAAATCTTTAATGAGACTCAGGCTTTGTGAGAAGCTGGCTAATAAACAACCCCCCACCCCCTCGTTTGATACAGCATGCAGGCACCATTGTTGCATGTATCATTATTTTCATTTTGCATTGACCATGTTTGTTACCATATGAGTTGATTTTGCCATATGAACACGAATAAACAAGCACACAAATAAAACACCTTGATGGCTATACTGTTAAAACTAGGCTAATGTGGTGAAGAAACACGCATGTCCAGCAACTTTGCAAGGCCAAAAGCTTAGAAAAAACATCCTATTCATTTATGAATGAAACAACTTTCAAAGCATTTTGCTATAAGACTATATAGGTCATACCCACTTAATAACTACAATTGGGACCCACAACTCCACGACTGGTTGTTAAGAGGCACGGTGATTAGGATGCAGTTCTGCAGGCTGTTTCTGCTGAACTGGTAGTTCGAATCTCACCAGACTCAAGATTGACTTAGCCTTCCATCCTTCTGAGGTTGGTAAAAATGAGAGATTGTTGGGGGCAAGCGGTATATAAGTCTAAGTGCTATCGCTAAGCAAGACTTCACATGACCGCAACTTGTGATTCTACTGCTGGTTTCTCCCTTGACTCTGCATGTCAATATGTACCCAATTGGTGATCATGTGGCCAAAGGAGGCTGCAACGGTCATAAACTCATTATTTGTAATGCACCCAAATCTTGATTGCATGGCCTTGGGGACCCTTTGATGGTTGTGCAAATACAAGAACTAGACATAAAGTTACTTTTAAAACACCATTATAACATCAAAAGCTGCTAAACAGGGCAATTGTTAAGTGAGAACCACCTACAAGGTCAATAACTAATCGTGTTTCTCTGAAAATAAGAATGGGTCATATTAATTTTTGCTCCAAAAGACACATTAGGGCTTATTTTCCAGTTCTTATTTTCGGGGAAATATGGTACTAAATGCATCCGTCTGGCTTATTTTCCGGTTGGGCCTTATTTTCGGGGAAATACAGTACATATAAATTATTTTTAAATTACCTTTAAATATGTCCCCTACTCTGTTGTTGTTTAGAATAATCATAAAGATCTGATTCTTTGTCCAGGATGTTTATTGTGCTTGCCATTTTTATTTTATCTTTACCTTTTATTATTTCTTAATTGGGTTGTTATGACCCACCCAGAGTCAGTGAAAATCTGGTGAGATGCAAGTTTTAATAAATTATACGTGCAGTAACAGTTTGGTTTGTTTTCCCCCTGAAGGCAAAAGGTTTGCTGTGGAATTATTTACAAAGGCCGCTTTGGAGAAGTCCTTATAGACACCCATCTCTTCAAGCCCTGCTGTCGTAATAAGCAGCCTGCAGCCGAGAAGTCTCCACTTCCGGTTCCACCATCCTCCACCATCACCAATCAAGAAGAGTGGTGACTTCCTTAAAGGAGGTGCAGAGGGAGACGGATGAAACCTCTTCTGCCATTTATTGAAGTGGCCTTCCTTTTACTTTGGAAAGACCTGCTATGCTGCCAAAAGACTTTTATTTTTATTTTTTCCCCTCAAAGTGTCTGGAGATTTTGTTTTTGTTTTTACTGTATTAATTCTACTAATTCAGAGTCCCTTGATATCTTTTCAGAAAAAAAGACTAAGGAATATTGGCCACATGGTGAAGCTGAACGCTGCTGTGTTATCATCTTTGTTCAGCCTTGTTCCCACCCTAATGACTGGAAGGCTGGTGACCATGTGGAGCAGGGCTGATTGCAGTGTATGGTTAAAAAAAAAAAAGATGGCGGCTCAAGTAGTGCAATCAAAGCTCTGCCTCTTTTTATGTGTAACGTTGATTTTAAAAAGGAGAAATCTTCAATTGCATTATTAGGGTTGCCATCTTGACTTTTCTAATCATACTCTGCAGACACCCCTGTTATGGAGTATATATTTTTTGTCATAAGCAGTGCTCCTGCTTGGCATAATAAATTTTAGGTAGCCATTTTTTTCTCTCTATGTGGAGAGGAATGATGTCTCTTAAGGTAGTCCTTCCCCAGTGTAGTGGTCCTTCAACTATTCTGCTCTCCCAATTCTCAGTATTTTGAGCCTTTTTATAGCTGGGAATTCTGCTGGAGTTGAAAGGCTTGTATTTTCCAGGGGGTGCCTTGTTAGTAAATCATGGCATGAATTTGGATACTGAAGCTTGTCTAAGACTTCTTCTGCCATGCATATGATGTAAAGTTTGCGGAGTTCTTAATTCTTACTACTGATGCTTCAGCGACGATAAAAGACACTTGACCTAATATTTCTTGATAGGAAGAATGTACGTGTGAACAGACAGAGGATGCATTTGACAGGCAAAACTAGCAGGCGTGAAGCTTGATCAGACCAAGGGGTGGTACCACTATCTTAAATCATAATTTGCCCCACAAACAAAATTGCAGGTAATTTATGCAGAGAAACAGTTTCTTCATAATATTTTAGGATAGGGATGGGCAACATGTGGTCCTTTAGCTGTTGGATTGCAGGTCCCACCATCCTTAACTGTTGAGCAGATTGGATGCACTTGACTGCAGTAGGAGTTCAACCATACCTGGAGATCCATATATTGATCATCCAATGGAAAAATCAGTAGAAATGTTCTCCATTTCATAGGGATTGAACAACAATATGATGTAAACACAGTGCTATGAGCACAAAACATTTAATTAACAAATAGGTTTCCCTTGGTATGATGCTACAGTACCTTATAAATATAAAACCTATGTTCACTTTTTCAGAGTGGGAACAGTTGTCTTATCCATTCATAATACTAGTTCTTCAAATGGCCTGTAGGCTTAGAACCATACTACATATTTTAGTAAGTTCTTCCTTTTGTTTGAAAACTTCAAAGGAAAGCCATGTTGACCAAAATTCAGATTTAGCCCTTTTCACTCCCTTCTCTCTTCCATGTTGTTGACTTATTTCTTATCCAAGGAACATTCCATACTAACGTTTCCCACCACTCAGCTGAAGAGCTGAACATGTTTTCTACGCCATTTGAAAAGGGAAAAATTAATATTTTGAATCATATCCTCCATAAATATGTGTATAGCAAATCATGACATTCTTCTTATTTCAACCTATTGGGTGGAATCAATCGGTGGAATCAATCATTGAGCAGGCTTGCTAGATATGACCGGAGCCCATTCCCCAGCCTTGGAGAGGTTAAATTATGTAATATATTATCTTAAAATATTTCACAGATTCACTGAATGGCTGCAGAGAACCACATGTACATTAAGGTGTGGTTGTTGGTTATTTTAAATGTCTGTTTTGCATCTGTATGTTCCCCTTCCCGTTTGAGTTGTTCACTGCCCTGAGTCCCTATAGGGAATAGGGCAGCATATAAATAAAATAAAACTTCAAACTTAATGCCACCTAGCCATAGTAAATATTACTCATCATTCTTGAATCTTTGTCCCAGCTGCTCCCTCTGCTGGAATTCTCATTTGCCCCTCCTTATCCAGAAGTGCCTCCAGCTGTTGTAGCTCCTCCTTTGCCCAGACTCCCAATACAGAGCTACTTAGTTAACATCCCTAATGATTACCCCTAATTTGATAATATCTCGTGTCTCAAAAACTTGAACAACAAATTATCTGGTTTCCGAACCCCCAATACCTCTGTGTGAGTCCCTTTGGTGCCTCCCAAGTTCCTACACATCCTACCATTGCTTTCAGGCAATATTACTGTAGTTAATTATTGTACAGTTCAGTAAGGCTCTTGTCTTATGTCAAAATTGCTTCAGAAATAGGGTAAACTGAAGCATTATGTTTCCTGGTGTTTCTTTTTTTAAAAAAATTGATGCTCTGATTACCCAGGAACAGTTTTCTGTTAAAATGTGGCTAATGGGTGATTGCCTGCTTTTGGGGATCAAAATAATGGCTTCCCGGCAAGAGTTCTGCTGCTTTTGATTTTTTGTTTTAATTCATTTTAATAGCATGAAAATTTTGACTTGATTCTGCAGTGCACTCTTATGGATGTGCCTGGGTTTTGAGTTTTTTTTTTTTAACTGAACAGTGAAATTTTAGTTGTGCTATGTCAGACAAATATAAAAATGAAATGATGTCTTCCTACTTTTATAGGGTACCCTTAATTGCCTTTCTTCTATCGCTATCCCCTGTTGTAAATAGAAGACTTATTCTAAAGGGAGGATAAAATCATTTTTTCCCCAGACTGACCTAATGCCTTGGCAGTTTTGCTGGCTTGGTAAACTCTGAAGGATGCATGTAGGCATCTTGGTTATCCTTTGGTTTCTTGGTTGATGCTTTTTCTAATCAATATTGGTCAACATTTCTGTGCATTTACAATTACAGTATGAATTATATGTAACTATAATATGGATCATCTCTTCTTCTGTATTTATTTATTTATTACTACTACAGCAGACTGTTCCTCCCTTTCCCTCTTCCTCGAGTAGTAATGCAAGATGAATTGTATGTAGTTATGCACTTTGTATCAATGTAGTAGAAATCTATGGAATCTGTTTTTATACTTTTTATATTGTTCATACACTTGTAATCCAAGCTTTTTTTTTAAACTAGGGCAACAAGCAAATAAATAAATGAATGAATAGATTTATCTAGGAGGGAAAAGTGTATTCTTTTCAGCTGTTGATTTGAGTGATGTCCTGAGTGTCGGCTATTTTGAAAAATGTGTAGAAGGCACAAGAGAGTTATTATGAAGCGTGCTCAGTTTAATACTCAATACTAGTAGTCGTTGACTTAACAACAGTTCATTTTGTGACACTTCAAAATTACAATTGCACTGAAAAAAATGACGTGACAATTTTTCACACTTATAACCATTGTAACAACCCCATGATCATGTGATTAAAATTCAGATACTTGGCAACCAACTCATATTTGTGTGGGTTTCGCTGTCCTGGAGTCATGTGATCACCTTTGGAAACCTATGTTCAGCAAAGTTAATGTGGAAGCCAGACTCACTTAACCATATCACTAATAACTGCAATGATTCACTTAACAGTGGCAAAAATGGGTCAAAAATCGCTTAACAACTATATTGCTTAGCAACAGAAACATTTGAGCTCAATTTGTGGTCATATGTTGAGAACTACCTGTATTTTATATACATATAAACTCTTAATGCTGGAAATATAATTTTATTGGCCAAATAAGCCAAAGGCCTTCTTACGGTCTCATTTGCCTTTATAAAGTTTTGTGGAGAATCCTATTCATTGAACTAGTTGGCAACTACTTTGCGTAATATAAAGAACTGCTATTTAGGAGTAGGAGTATCAATCAACTCAGAAATCATGCAATCAATATGATTATATGATTATACAAGATCATCATTGACAAATCTCAGGAATGGAAGGGACACTTCAACCTTGCTTGGTACAGGAACTAAAATACTTTTGACAAGTATCTATGCAACTTCTGTATGAATAAATCTAATACAAATGGGGCCACCTGCGTTTGGTGTTCAAATTGCAATTATTAGAATATTTTTTTTATTAAAGATGGACATGGGCAGCATTTTTGCTCTGATTCTAAAAGGTTGATGCTAGGTTTGCAATCCATTTGCTCAGGTCATGGCAAAAATTGGGGAGAGATTTTCCCTGAGCAAAGTTCTTGTTAAATGTTCCCAGTCTACGTTTTCATGTTCATTAGTAGAAATTGAACCCATTTATTAGTATACGTTTTGGCTGAGCAGGAATATCTCTGGCATATAAGGATCAAGCTTCTGCCTTCCTTATTTGGCGAATTGCCAGTGCTCAACTGATTCAGAACTTGAATTGCTTGCTTCCTTAGATATTAAGGAAGCAAACAGTAAAGGATGCTGTTTTTACGGAATACAATGATTGCAAGAAATCTCTGCCAACAATTTTATGTATTTGTGTGATATATGTATCACACAAATTCCTCAATCCTGAATTACTTCCCTCAAGAAATACTGTAATTGCAACAACAAAAACCAGTGCCTTGAAAAATGGTTTAAGTTGCAACGGAAGAACTATGAACACTCTTAAGTACTCTTGTCTGGAGATATCCTTCTTTTTAAAAAAACGGTATAGTTGTGACCTGGCAGCTAAATTTTATTGCTTTATTTCACTTTTTATTCATGCCCTTGTTGGTTTTCCTATGAAGTCTTAAGATTTTTCATAACAAGAAACAAGCAAGTCTAATAAGAGCTATCAATTCATGTGCTGCATTTTCGGAACAGGTGCCATGTTTCTCTTAAGTACGCAATTGTTGCCTGCATAGCTAGCAAGATCTGCCAAAGGTTAAAATGGCTCATAAAACAAGCAGATTGAAAATTTTAGCCCTATGTACATACCTGCTGCTGTTTCCTAAAATTACCTATTCACAATTATATCAATTCAGAGCTTAATCTTCAGTATCATTTAATTTTATCTGTCAATGTTTTTCCAAATGTAGAGAAATATGAACTGGTCAATTCTGTATTTCAGCGTTTCTCAACCTTGGCAATTTTAAGATGGGTGGGCTTCAATTCCCCAGTTCAACTGACTTGGGAATTCTGGGAATTGAAGTCCATCCATCTTAAAAGTTGCCAAGATGGAGAAACACTGCTGTACTTCATCAGGTTCACTGTCAGAAGATTATATGACTATGCCCTAATTCAGCCCTAATTCACAGTTGGATGGGAGACAATTTAAGATAGACTGAGGAGCTGAGGCGCACTGTTTTTAGTATGATTTGGTATCAGATGATCAAGAACCACCAGATGGAGCAGTTTGCACAAGAAATTCCCACTGTCTTCATATTGTTGTAACAAAATGAGAAAACATATGGGAAACAATATTCAATGTACCAGTAAAGGAGAATATTCATAGCTCAGGGTTGAAATGAGAGGTCCTTGGTACGCTCTCAGCTCAGTTGTTTTCTTGCAGGCGTTTCATTACCCAAACTGAGTAATATTACATTTAATTAAATAATGAGGGGGGAATTACAACCTTTCTTCACACATGTGTTAAGTTAATCACTGAAGCTGTTAAGTTAATAACATGGTTGTAAAGTGAATCTGGCTTTCCCATTGACTTTGTTTCTCAGAAATTTGCAAAAGGTGAGCCCGTGATATCAGGGCACTGCAACCGCCATAAATATGAACCCGTTGCCAAGCTTCTGAATTTTGATCACATGACCACTGGGAGGCTGCAACAGTCGTATGAAAAATTGTCATAAGTCACTTTTTTCAGGGCCGTTGTAACTTCAAAAGGTTACTAAATGAACCGATGTAAGTCGAGGACTACCTGTAGTTCCATTGTACCATGGTCAATTGCTATCAAAAGCTGCCAAAAGATTAAAAAAAAAACATGGAGCTCCTCCCCCAAATAACAAGCAATTATTTTTCCTCCTGCTGACGAACAGCTGATTGCCACCAAAGCTGGTTATTTGGGGTGTCTGCTCCGTTTTTTTAAAGGGGAGACTAGGTGGGGACCCAAGGCAACCTTCAAATGGACCTGCCCTTTGGAGAAGATCAAGGCCCCTGGAGAAGAGGGGATCCTACTGGCTGCAGATCCCACTCAGTAATTAAGGAGCTCATATCAGGTCTGGTCTCTTGCAACCTTTTCCCTTAAGCTGTTCAAGGTTTTTTTAAAGTATGCCTGGGTTTTAATTATATATTTTCAACGTTTACTATCTCTTGAGTTATGCCTAACTGACTTCGGACCTATTTTATAACTCCTCGCTGGACTTTTACAACTTTTTTTCCTGCTCTTTTACTGTTTACTGTTAAATTCCAAATGATTTTCACTTTAGCTGTAAGGTTATTTGCAGTGAAAATATATTTCCTTTGGTAGTAAAAAAATCATCAAATTGGACTTACATTTACACAGATTTATATTACAAATGTTACTCTTTCTAGGTTTTTTTTGAAGAGCGTTGATATTTATCTTTTAATTTTGGATGGGAAAATTTCCCTTTCTTTAACCTCAGGTGTGGAAGGGATGGACCTTTTCCTGGGCTTTAACTTACCTGCTTCTCTTGTCCTTGTAAAAAGATTAGTGTGATTCTCAAATGTTTCTAAAAGGAGATAAAATTTTATGGAAAGCATTTGGGGAAAAAAAAGAATGCTCTCTAACTTGCAGGTTTAATTTGAAAAAAATTGAGGGAGCCAATAGCACTTGCATGAACTGAAGATGATATCCAAAAGCAAGAGAGAAATAGTTAAGACTTACAAATTTTGGAAATGAGATGCAATTGTTGGGAAAGTTCTCAATATTTCATCCTGGACAGATCAGAGGTAATGATTGGTGTGATTTGTGGTAAATAAGAAACCATGCAAGCTTTCTACGAGTAAATCACAATAAGAGACTGTTAACAGAATGCCTTGAACTTTATCTGTGGTGTTGTTTAACCTAACGTTTTCTTTTTTATATGTAATGTGTGACAGATCAATTGGGTTGCAAATAGATGCAGAAGCTTATAAATTTTGGACCTGTTTTGCAAGGTGAGGGAAGCTGTTATTGTTGCAATAGATTTGTCAGTGTTCTACTGGGGGATAATATGTGTTTTTGTCATTTGTTCTTTTTAATACATATTCTTTAATGTTCTTGTCTACTTTTGTCTTTGTTAAAAAAAATTCTTTTGGATTTTGTAGTTGAATTTTCTGAATAAAATAAAATTAAGAAAAAAATTTCAATAGGGTCGCACACTTTCCCACTGCTATTAGGGTGACTAAAACCAATACCATGCAAAAGCATTTTCATCTAATAGCTAAGAAATTGCATTGTCAGCTATAAAGCGAGAGGTATGTTAGTGCTTAAGGGTGGCCAGTTTTAGGATGCAAATCCCATTTGATGGTTTTCTTGACCTCCTTTGTAATGCCTTGCAGAGGCAAAAACATTGGGACAATTTATATCTCTTATATCCTATAATAACCAACTGGATTATAATCCATTGTCTGGATTAGAACACCTGCCTTTCATTTAATTCTCAAAGAAGTAGGAATATATTCATGCCCATTTTGAGAATTCAGACAGGGAACTATCCTGTGAACTCTTGGTTTCTCTAAAGACCTTAAAGAACAAAGTTTTGGATCCATTGAGTGGACCCTTGGCAACCAAAAAGCCAATGTAACATCTCCTAAAGTCTATATACTTACTAAAACTCTGATTACTGTAACTTTTAACTTGGTGAAATGGTGCACATAGGCAACATTTTTTGAAACCAAGGTACCTCAAGTGGGCTAATTTACAGAATGGGACAAAAATCTGGAAGTATGACCCCTGCTGATTTTGGTACATTTTGTAAACCAATTTATGACATTTAAAAAGTATAAAACAGTTTATGACAAAATACCAAATGTCAAACTGCTTCCTGTGCTGATGTTTTATTGTACTATAACTATACAATTCAATACAGGCTATTTTCAAGGCAGATAAATCTCTAGATGGATCCCAAATTTTCCAGTGGAGACAATACATTACAAACTCTGTCATTATGAAGGCCTTAAGGAATCTGATAAGGAAATATTTCTGAACGATGACCCAATGGGCCATGGATTATCTAGTAACATTTTAAAAGACATTCAGAAAAAGCAGAAGATATTATACTGTCCTTAAACAATCCCATGAAGCCATTTCAAGGAGAAATATTTTATTTGCAGAACATTCTTAGTATTTTCACTAAGTTATCATTTCTAGATAATGCTCCAGTTAATTTGAAGGTTGCAGCAAAAAGCATCTTCTCCTGCTGATAATGAGCAACCAGTGATGTATACTGGTATATTCTCCTTTCAAAAGATCCTTCTATGTTTAGGTGACAGGGAATGAAATATATATTTCCCTTTTTCTCTGTCTTGGCTTCTTCACACAAGCAGGACAAACTGGCCATTGTATTCACAAGCAAAGATGAAAAAGAAAAGTGTCATATATTGAAATGAAATCTTTTGGCTGCGGGGCATGGGGGCTTTCAAAAATAGATACCGGATCCATGAAGTGGTTGCTAGTTATTTACTGAATATTACTTGGACACTGGATTTCAATAAAGCTAATCACATAAGAGATTTGTGTGATTAGAAAAATGTCACCACCAATTCCTCCCCTCCCCGCTTCATCAAGGAGGTTACTTACTATCCTTTTGGCAAATGTTCTCAAGATAGCTCCATCTATTTTTGCAACATATGGAATCCATGTTAAACAATTAAGAAATGTATCCAGTAAAAACTACTAAATAGTAATACAGTAAAACGATGGCAAGTAAAAAAAAAACAGCTAAAAACTATTAAAATCCTAAATATTAAATACTCTGCCAATAAATGTGTATTTCAACAGAGACTAGGAAAAAACTAATGGAGGAGCCAAATTTGACAACTGGATGTAATCCAGAAAGGTCAGATTTCAGGTGTCCTTATTGTCAACCAGAGCAGCAAACAGAATAAGTATTTGCAAGATGGTTGGGGGGTGAGTGCACCTGCTTAACCTCATAAAAGAAAAGTGACATAGAAAAGTAATTATTTTTTACTCCCCAAAAAGACATTTTACTGGATAATAAACATGGCTACCTACGGTTCATTGAAGAAATCACAATTCCTGAATTTACTTATTGCACTAAGCGGAAGTATGATTTACTTGGTTTTTATAGAATCAAAAAAGGTAAGGATTGGAAAGGACTTTGGAGAACATCTTGATTAACATACTGCCCAGGCAAGAGTTTTTTACTTAATTACTCCTGACACATGGATATCCAACCATTTCTTAAATAAGTATAATGAAGGAGTCCCTTGCCTTCAATTCCATTACTGAACAGCATTTAGTTAGGAAATTCCTCATCATTTTTTCCTTCCAGGTTTTTTGTGGTTGATTGCTTTCCTCTGAACATGTTACAGTTTGTTCATATCCTACATTCTACACTTCAGTTGATGCAGTGTAGGAGTGTATTTCCTTGTTTTGCAATGTAATCACAGCTTATATTTAGACACCCATTAAATTAACTCCGCTTTTTATTACTTACATTGAAGGATAGTGACTAAAAAAAAAGATTTTTACTGCTAAATAATACTGGGCATATACATAAATGCCATTGGAAAGATCTTTATATTGTTACTTTACAAGTTAGGATTAAGCTTTGTAGGACTAGTTCGAGATGCTGACCCAGAACTGAATGGCAACTAGAACTTTGCAAGGCAAAGCCCGAGAAGATTAACAAAGGGAAACTCACAGTTGTATTTTCTAATTCCTCCTGGAAAAACAATATAATGATGTTCAAGCTGTTCTTTGTACCCCTGACAATGTAGGCCTCTGTCACGCTTGTTCTGAGTAAGTGCTTGACAGTTTTGCAAATGCAGCAGCATTCTCTTTTGGCAAGTCTCCATTATACAGCAAAATAGGAGAACCACTCTTATATATGTAAGGCATGTAGAACATTTTTTTTTTTACTATTTGGCAAAGGTACATCAGACTGATAACTCTGTTCTCCGACAACTAATTCATAAAGCAATACATAGCATTCATTGCTAGATGTCACAGAATAGTTAAAATGGAAAATACAATTCCTTCATCAAACAGATGAAGATTAAAAAGTAGTCCTTTAACAAAAAGTGGAAATGTGAAGGTTTCAGCCTTTAATAAGCCATCATGCAAACTTCAGCCAAAACTCTATAATTTGTGAATGCATGGCAGATTTTTTTTTTAAGATACTGTCATTTTAAACCAAAAGATGTGGTGTTTTAGTATTGATCTTAAAATTTTAGACTGGCTATGCCTAATTTAGTCTACACTTGAGAGCTAGTGGATGGCAGCTTTCTTACTTCCCACCCAGCATTCGAATACAGAATTTAAAGTTTAATACTTTAAAGTTGAACACAAGGTAGGCTACAAATAGATGAACATATTACTGCACTAGGTACCATTATTTAAATAAAAAAAGCAAATGCCTGTACTTTTTCATTTTTTGACAGAATTAGATATGGTGGTAAGCTTTCTACATTGTTGACTGCATCTTTATGTGGATTAAAAAACGTTTTTTAAGAGAATTTTCTACTTTTGTGAAGGGCTAAATAAAATCTTGTTGCCTATGGTTTGCAATTTCTTTGAAAATAATAGATAATTAAAGAAATTGCAACAATAAGAGGGGAAAAAACATTTTTACCACTTCACAAAAGTACAGAATTCTTACTTCACTTCTACATATTCAAATAATGGTGATAATTATGCCGAGTGCAATAGTTCAAATTAATTGTAATCCTAGTAACAAAAGTGACTATCCATATAGATTTACAATTTGTAAGCTGTTTAGAAAGACGGTCAACAGACAAATTAGCATAATTTTGTCTATTGTTGGCCTTAAGTTTTGTTATGACTTTATGAATACCTGATGCAGAAAACAAATTTATAATCATTTTAGTTCAATTAATAATTGTATTCAAGCTCATAACTCTCTTAACTAAATGCCTGCCTGGTTATGAATATTCACACACATCTATTCATGCTTACACAGAATAAAAATAACAACCACCATGATTGAGTTTAACAGAGTTTAAAGAACCATAATACAGGATTATAGCTTTAGTGTGGTTTTCCCATCAATGTTAAAAGCAGTTAACTTATATGGTAGCTAATTACAGCTTCTAGCCAGACATGTTTTTAGATGTAACAAGGGATAATTTTATTAAATATGAGGGAAATCACAGATGATGTTTTGGAATGTGATTAAAGACCACATTTCAATTTCCCTCTCTTCCAATAACTTACATAGTATTGTGGCAAAAGCAAATCTGGATATTATAAAATATCTAAATAGATATTTGATATATTGGTATTAAATATCCTATTTTTCTAATTATTCCTCCCTTCTTCATTTTAAAACAAATTTAATAAAAGTTAAAACAGATGTTGGAAGAAATGTCCTTCTGGGTTCGACTCCAAGTGGGGAAAAAGACACTGGAGACATGGAGGCTGCTTGGAAAGATGGTTTTAATGGTGGACAGGGCCACATGGCTTGAGTACTGAAAAGAAAAGGTGATCACATGCTTCAATCTTGGTGGAGAAAAAGAGAAGGGAGGCTGAGATCTTGAGTCTCTGGTTTTATGCCCTCTCTGGCCTTTGATCTTGAGCTTATCTTCTGATTGGTTGTCAGACTCCCATGGGGCCATGCAGGGGCAACTCTCTAGGCTGTGTTTTGAATCTAGGTTTGGTTGAGTTCTCAGATGCCATGTGGTGAGTGGGTAAAGGCTAGTCATGCCTTAATCCCATCCCCCTGGACCTGAAGGGGAGAACTCTTTATTATGTAAAGTAGACTAGCTCAGGCTTAATGGTTCATTGACAAAGGGGGATAGGTAGGAAGCTGCAGGGAGCTATCCTGTCTTTTAAAACATGTTTCTTCCTTTTCACATCCAGATAAATATTCTGCCTTTTCAATATTTCCTAGGATATTTTCTGGGAGAGGGCTGGGTGATTACTTCCTACAGACAAACTTACTAAAATAAAATATCAACATTATCAGTTAAATTAAATAGGTTTTTAAAAACAAATGGCCAAGAAACTCATAAGGTACAAGCTCACTTACACAGGAGATTATAGCTTGTGTTCAAACAGCAGGCCTGTTTACCAAAAATTTTAGCACAGCATGTTATGACTATCCAACCTCTTTGGTTAGCTCGGGTTGAAATGCCATGTATAGTCCAGAAATCTGGGATAGTTGAATTAATGAATACTTTTTTTATCCTGCCATTTTATGTTTTACTGTTATGCAACACAAAATTTAAGAGATATCTTAGTTCTTTAGCAAAGAAGGAAAGGCTGCAGCCGTACAACCTTGACTAATTTAACTAGGGTTTAATCAATTACCTTGGTTCTTAATTTGTGAGGCACAAATTAGCTAACCCTATTTTAGGTTAATATTGCAATTGTAATCTTTTATGTACTGCAGCAGAGGCACTTACAAATAATTCATGTTATGATTGCAAATGATTCTTTTCAAACAGATGCTTTCAAACTTCATTTATTAATTTGTAAAGGACTAATTTGTTTTCTCAATGAATAGATTTGTCTTTTCTCCAATACTGTAATTGTTGTTACATCATTGTAGATTTGAAGCCCCACATATACTGCTGTAGAAAAAATGAACGGGGAAAATAATCTCCTTTAGATACAGTTCAAATAATTAGAAATGTAAACAAGAACATTTATGATTCTGATAAATATTCTATAGACTCACAGATGCAAATATCAAAATGGATATTTTTTTAGAGCAAAATGGCAAATACATTCTAATTTAAAATAGGAAGAAAAAAACATCCTGCAAATTGAGTTACCTAAATAAACCATTCACTTGTTCTTTACTGTGTTTGTGTTGTAAGTTATCCAGTACACTCATCATTAAAGCAACTAATCGAACAATCTTCAATTTTATTCCAATGAGATCCACTACCGATATATAATCATGTTGTTGAATGCTGCATTTTCTGTATATTTATTTTTATTTATTATATTTTTATAGTCACATTTCTCACATTAAAGTGACTGTGGTGGTGGTACAATTAAAAAGCAATAAATACATAAAAACAAACAATTTAAAACAACTATAAAAAGGGCAATTAACCACAGAATGGGAGCCATTACAAAATTTATCCAGTCCCCTGGGACCTTCAGGCTGTTAACCCTTCAAATGCAAACACTTTTTCCACTACAGCAAGGCGGTCAAACTCCTGGCCCAGGGGCCAGATGCATCGTGCTGGTCACGCCCACATCAAGTTTAACAAGGGGGGAATTCCCAATATGTCACATGACACCACCATGACATTTGACACCCCTGCACTAGAGCAATATAGCTAAGATAACTAAGGGCATTTCAAATATTCATTTGAAGACAATGTTTCCATACTATATTGCACACCCCCCCCAAATAACCCTGAGTTCAGATTACCGTATATACTCGAGTATAGGCCGACCCGAATATAAGCCGAGGCACCTAATTTTACCACAAAAAACTGGAAAAGTTATTGACTCGAGTATAAGCCTAGGGTGGGAAATGCAGCAGCTACCGGTAAATTTCAAAAATAAAAATAGATACCAATAATGTTTTTGAATATTTATTTCAAAGAAAAACAGTAAACTAGCGGTGTATTCAATGAAATACTTCACTCACCTCATGATGCTGATGTCCCGCTGTGATGATGATGTCCCGTGCAGCCGCGGGAGCGATGTCCCGCCTCCTATGACACACGGCACAGTGATTCCTATCATTGGATCACTGTACCAGAGGAGGTGGGACATCGCTATGTGGCTGCTTGCCATAACAAGGAGGAGGTGGGACATCGTTGCAGAGCGGCAGGAGGGGGAGGAAGGGGAATCGTAAGACAGCCCTGCATTACATTAGAACGTGAGGAGGGGGGATGGTGCGGTGCGCGCTGCGTGGCAAACTGACACAGAGGGAGGGGAAACTCACAGGGGCACTGGGCCATTCACGAGTGTCACCCAGCGGCATGGCCCCGCCCCTTTTTCTCCTCCATTTCGGGCAAATTTTTCACTGACTCGAGTATAAGCCGAGGCGGCTTTTTTCAGCCCAAAAAGTGGGCTGAAAAACTAGGCTTATACTCGAGTATATACAGTACCAAAAGATTAGCTGCTTAAAAAGTAGATAAATAGGAGTTTTAATTAAAACAGTTTAGAATTGTGTTTCTTAAAACATTTTTTCTCAGGACCCTTTCCCACTATTAAAAATTATGGACACCAAAGGAGATTTGATTGTTGGGGTGTTTATCAAAATTTCCTGTTTAAAAATTTAAAATTGGTACATTCACTACCACTATTCTCATAGCTGTTTGGTGGGATTTTATTATAATATTTTTCAATATAGGCTGGCAAATAATTTTGATTTTATATATCTGAATGGATTTGGGGGGATCTCCCAGGGGTCCTTGGACCACACTTTGAGAAATACTGTTTTACAGAAAAACGATTCTAGAATTATGTTACAAATGGATTGCAATTGGATTGTTCTGGTACCAAAAACAAATCTGCAGTGTTGAACCAGAGATACTATGTTGTGTGAAAACTTTGAGTAAAGTCAAAATTAGTAAAAACAAAAATAACACAAACCATAATTCTGCTCAAGAACACTCTAGTATTGGTGGTGATGGAGAGAGTGAGAGGGAGCCTGAAGCAAAACAATTCCACAACTTTAATACCTGTGTAGAGGTAAATATCTACTGGTGATATTATTCACAATCCAAATCTAGTAGACTTCACTACTGTGTGAAGATCTATCACTAGATAGATCTAGAGCTACTAGATCTATCATATTAAATCATGGGTTGTTTTAGCAATAACATACCTAATAGCCATACCACAATTTCATTCACATATTATACTAAACCAAACTACAAACAACTGCATTTTACTAAACCAGATGAACAGAGACTAAAAAGCAGCAATTAGCCAGCCAAGATTTCAGACAATCACAACAAATATTCAGCAAAGTCTCTTATCGGCTTCAGCTTCTGAAAAATCTTAGATTTTTTTTTTGAATAAGTAGATGCAGATTAGCAACCACAATTAAATGGGCTTCTTTTCAGTAGACCTAATCATGAAAACCCCTCCCTTCCTCCCAATTCTTTTATTAACTCCTCCCCTCAGCTGGTTCCTCCATTTTTTTTCCTACTTGCTTCCAAACAAGTAAAAACCATGTAGGCTGGGCAAGTAGTAGAAGCTATTTAGAAGCAATTCTACCTGGCTTTCTACTTTTAGATTTTGCTGAAAAGCTGGAATCTCTCATCTGGGTCATTACTTTATGGCCCTTGGGTAAGTATTTGTTTCTGGGGATGGACTGTTGAAGTACTGGAGGCCTTTTCAAGAATTAGACTCATAGTCTTTCTACAACAATTGAAATGTTCCCCTGAGCTAGGAATTAAAAAAAATAAACCAAATTCCCTAAAAACATTGAAATGAGACAAAGTTGTCACATTTAAATGGTTTTTTAAAAAAATTCTGGTTACATTACTCTGATGTAATTCAACTCAACCTTTGAAATGATGGTGGACTGGTAGTTCTTAAAAATGTCAAACTAAAATTTAATTTTTAATTAACTTGTAATTATAAAATATAAAAAAATGGATTCATGAAGCCTGTAAAATAGTATTTGGGGAGAATGCACATGCATACATAAAGACTTAATCCTTGTATTTTCAAATATTCTTTGTAGTGGCTATTTGCATTGCTTTTATATTTGTACAAATGCTGTATGAATATAAGAGCATATTTTTGCCAGGTTGTTCCTCAGCAAGAACATGTTATAATTATTTTAGAGCATGTTCTCTGAAGACAAAATTTGCCTTTCAAGTTTCCTATGTGGGAAAAAAAAGCAACAACTGTACAATGCCAAATATAATGGTATAGAGCAAGGGTTCCCAACCGGGGGTGCAAGACGATATTCCAGAGGGTGCAAAAACTTGGGTTTAGAAGTTTCAAAATTATAGTGTGTATGTATAATTATATGCATATAATTATTTTTAACAGTGTGATAATGTATCAGAAACATTCTATGGGTGCAAGGTATAGAAAAGAAACCCCTGGTATAAAGAAATGCTTTTTTTAAAAAGAAAAACTCTTAGATACCAATAAGGGTCAAGCTTTATGGCCTAGGACCCCCTAATCTTTGGTCATCCCCCTTTCCATAAAATATTCAGCATGGATTATGACAGAAAAACCTAGGCGAGTATCGAAAGTACTTAGAATCAATTGCCAGTCTTAAACCAAGCAACTTTAAAAGGCAGCCGGAATGCTTTACAAGTAAAAATCCCTTTAAATTTTGGGGCGGCTTATATCTTGCCTACAATCCTATAGGATTAGGATCATCACACAATTACGTTGAAACGGGGGAGGAGTAGCTCCGAGTGAGGGCAAATATTGCTTCTTCTGATGGAAAAACAATTCTAGGTTTGTCACTAAAATTGCATGTAATATAACTTTGAACGAGTAAGGGGCGCAAGGACTGTTCCTTCCTAGCGCAAGCCCCATTCAGTCCCCCCACCCCAATCGCTTCCCCCCCCCCTTCGGTGCACTCCTGAATGTGGCTTCCTTTCCTTCCATGAGAAGCGAGGCGAATATGCATTTTTGCCGGCTTCCACGCGTTAACAGAGAAGCACAGAAGCTTAAAACTACGGTCTGCTGGCTCATCCGTTTCTGACACACGCCGCTCTATTTTTCCAAGCCGGGTTGCGCCGACCCAGCCAAAGGATGCTTCCCCCCCCCCCCAAAACCCTAACTTGGTGGGAGCGGCTCCTGCCTCGCTTCGCAAACCTCCCCTTCTTCCTTCAAAACCCTTATGGGACCCCATGAAGAACCGCAGCGCCGAATTCCCCTCAGCGCTGTTGGAACTCGGTATTCCTTCGCTCCCCCTCCCTTCTCCCTTTCTCCCTCCCCCCCCCCCCCGCGGTTAACGGTCCGTCTAGTCACGTGGCGACGCCCCGAATGCCGGAGAAGAAGGCCATGCGGTTGCCGGGGTGGGACAGGGCGGCCGGAGCCGGCTGCTGATTGGCGAGCCGTCGGCTGACCTTCCCCGGAGGCCCCGCCCCTTTCGTAGCTCCGGGGGCGTAGGGTTTATAAGCGGGGACGCGAGCGGGCGGGTGGGCTTGAGCTGCTTTGGCTGCTGAGGTGAGTCGTCGCCGGTGGGTGGTGGGTAGAGGCGGGACGGGCGTGAGGGACCGCTCGGGGGCTGTCATGCCGACGGATCGCGGAGCCTTTGCGGGCGCGTGTTCCTGGCTTGACCGAAGGATGTCGAGGGAAGAGGAGACGAGCCCTGTCACGGTCCCAATCCGATTCGACGAAGGGATGTCTCGGCAGGCAGCTCCGGTCCGCCAACAACATGGACGGCTTTCAGCGGAGGATGACCCAGCGCTGCCTCGTCACTAGTGTCCGCCAAGCTGGCTGAGGGGCATTGATGAAAGTCCCTCTTCCCCCCCGTCTCCCCGGTTCTGACAGGGATGGGACTTTCCTGGCTTCTCTCTTTGCCCTTACCTGCTTTCAGAAATAATAATAATGGGAGGTGGGCTGCCAATTGGTGTCTCCACCTGGGTGGGAATTAGACTGATGGAGAGGATAACTAGGAAAATGGTCTATTCGAGTCCCTAGTAGACTTTGGATGAGGTGGTGTGGAGCTGCAGTCCTCTAATTATCTTTAGAGTAAGGGGTTGCTTGTTTCTCTTTGGAAAGGGGAAAAAAATGCTGATTGGTTTATCTCACTCCTTGTCTGGTCATTGCACTGGATGTTGGTATAACATTTGTAAAATGGGACTTTTAGTTTTCAAAAGCACACTCTACGCACACTTAAAACTGTCTATGCCCCGAAGCATGCATACAAGCACACACATGCGTACCAAGGTACTCCAAGATCTGTTTTCTTCTGCATCTGGAGGGCTTCTTCTAGCCCTTTGGAAGTTTGTATTTTTATTTCGAGGGATGCTGGTGCAGTGTAGCCTTCTTCTACCTTATGTGCTAACTGTCAGTAGTAATTATTTTATGCTTCCCTGGTCATCGGAAGACAGGAAGGGCAGAGGTTATGCTGTTTTCTCTCCCCTCTGTCTCTCCCTATAGGTTGCTGCTAACATTTCATTCCAGATCTTGTGTTTTTAGTGCATTTGACAAGATCCTACAGGCTTCTTTAAATATCTTTGGAATTTTAAACAAAGAAGCATCTGGAATTGAATTCTGTATATGAAACGATATTGTGCTTTTAGCTTGGTGTGAATTGTGGATGGTCCTTGGTGGATATGGCTGTTAGCACTATAACTAGGGCAATAACAGCAAATCGGGAGAAATTAAAGCGTGAAGAATGTTGGTTCTTCTAGGACTCTGATTAAGGAGTTATAAAGTCTGCAATTTTTTTAACATTGAAATGCTGTCGTTGGTATCTTTGAGGATTCTAAAGTGATGCCCGTCATTTCATGTTTAAAAGAGAAAATAGTTTGTCGCTTGAAAGTTCTGTGGTTCTGGAAACATCTTTTTGCAATGCAGTGTATAAGGCAATTTTTCTGCTGAAGGCACACAGCAGATCTCCCTGGATTGCACTCGCATATTTATGCCGCTTGCTTTAAAGCTGCTGTGAGGAAGGGAACAGCTAATCAGTGCCCGTTTCTTTGCAGCCCTAGCCGTTTCAATGGTGCAACTTTCACAGTCCCCCCTCCGCCGCCCTTCACCTTCATGCCACTCTGAAGAAGGGGAAGAGAAGAGCATGAAGCCAGATAAGCAGCAGGTGACCCAAGGTCCTCGAGGGGATAACCAGCCTCCCATGAGCCCCCTGCAGGCAGCTTTGAATTCTGCAGCCACAGCTTCTCAGGCATACGAGACTTACATTGATAATGGACTTATCTGCTTGAAACACAAAATTAGGAATATTGAAAAAAAGAAGGTAGGTATATTTTTTTCTAAATTAACAGAGTTCAATAATACTGTAAGACCTTATTGCTTTTACTGAATAAGCTGCCTTTGCTTATGGCTATATCTTCTTTTATTGATTTGGAAAGCAAGGTGCTCAGGAAAACTAATCTATACTTACTGCTTATAAAAAAAAATTTGCTCTATCCATTGGTCCAGAATAAGTGTATAGGTAATTACTTTAGATATTTGCAGCTTTTAAAATAAATTTTAAGATCGACTTTACATTTAATTTTAAAATAGCTTTGTGATGACAGGAATGGCTTTTAAGTAGATATGACATACACATTCATTTCTTTGCTCCTTTATTATACAACAGTCCCTTGTAATAAAAAATATAAGTTAAGTTGTATAGAATTACTGGGTAATTTTTGTGCTGTCAGTATAATGAAACCTGCCTGACTGGAAATTACTTCATGCTTCATTAATCCTTTTCTTTCTGCTGAAAGATTGCTTTACAATGCAGCTGCAAGAGATTTGAATTTAAATATGTTAAAAGGCTATAGTTTTAACTTTAAATATATATTATCTCTGAATCACAATGGTGCTTTTGATGTTCTAACATTTCTATTCATCAACAGTCTTAAAACACTGTTTCTGTGTTTAGAGAAATGCTAGGTCATATTAGCTCTGTTTGCAATTGCCTGTATAGAGCCTAGACTGCAGCAATGAATTATAAAGGGTATTTTTTTATTCATTGTTTCACTGATACCTAAGGCAGTGTACTTAAATATATTTTCCAGAGATGCCAGATTGAAAGTTAACCTTGCAATAGCATGGTATAGTATATGGTAGGAATGAAGGTTGCAATTAATGATGGGTTTGAGTGGTTCAAACTTGGCCTGTACCTGAAGAAAAAACTTGTTGTGTTTGCAGCTCAAGTTAGAAGACTACAGGGATCGGCTGAAAAGGGGGGAGGTCCTCAATCAAGATCAGTTGGTAAGATTTCTATTTTTATACCTCATTTTTACTGTTTTATAAACATTTTTTTACATCTACGCTTTTCTTGATCAGTTAAATGGCACTTGGTGGGAATGGCACTTGTGCATATATCTAGCTAGCTAGGCTAAATTTCTGTTTAACTTTAGAAACCGAGTGTATATAGTGTTGTTTTTTTTTGTTAAGACTTGACATTTTATAGGCTTTAATAAATAAAATGGGATGGAGTTTGACACTAATGGAATAGAAGGCTTCTGGGAAATGAATTGTACTCCTTTCAGTGAAACTGTAGTTCAAGTTCCCCACCCCATTGTTAACTTATAATTTACTTAACTTTGGCCTGTTGTATTAATCTAGTTGATAAAAGGATAAAGTAGTGGTACTGGGTTCAAACAACATGCTAATCAACAAACTAGCCAACAACATGTTAACTTAGCATGTTTGTGCAAATCATAGCTTATAACACTTAGACAAAAGAGCTGTGGATATTGCCATAGAATGGACCGGTCTCATCTGCTCTTTTACAGCCTTCTCTTATTTCCTGCAGCATTGTCTGAGTACCTTGCAATATAGCCAAATAATATGTTTCTGGGTGTTTCAAGAGATTTCAAAATTTAAGGTACTTGAACAAAGTTGGTTAATCTGTATGTATTAGCAAAATCAATTGCCATGATCTTTCAAATAATATCGTAATGCAGATTTTTATAACCTGGGAGCTTTCCATTGTATTGGGACCACAGCTTCTAAAATTCCTCATATGGAATAGCAAAAAGTAATGAAATGTGATGACACTTGGAGGATTCTATGGGAGACGAATTAATGTTTTGATGAGAGGAAATTTGTGCTAAAGATTTTATGAATGGCGTTTAAATTAGTAAACAAAAACACAGAAAAGTTATCATGCAGGAACTTCAGAAGAAATAAATTAGGATTATTGGTGAATAATCATGCATTGTTCAAAATAAAAAATTGAGGAAATCAATTATTCTAGTACTCTGATGCATTTAGGGGATCCCTTTGAGATATCCACCACACTATAAATAGAAATAATTATTTTAAATTGCATTATAATCCATTGGAAAGGTGGTAGTTAATTTTTAATATTTTAGAACTTTTAAACACTTTTTGACTTTACTTAACAAAATTTTTATTATGTTATTTATAAATTTTATATATGGTATATACTCTTAATGCTGTGTTTTCAACAATGTCTAAGTTCATGTGAGTATCTTTCAACAATCTTTTATTTAAATAGTCAGAAGTATAATAATTCTTAAAATGTTGCTTAAGCCTCCCTAAGACTCAATTATTGTTGCTTGTTTAAGTTTATTTTTACAAAAGTAAACCAAAGTCATCTTTCAAGTTAAAAAAGGCCTAACTACTGGGAGGTTTTCAACACTTTAACATAATCTGGAAACTTTATTGATCAACAAAGTTCATGTTTTAAAATATAAATTGCCCAAATCAAAATATGAAGAGTATTTATTCTGATCCATATGAAAAAATAGAATGGTTGTTTAAAATTAGCCAAATTGCCGTATAAGCAAATAAATCCTGACCAAATAAGATTGGTTGATTTTTCACTTGTGTTTCATTTTGAGTGTAAGCCAGGGGCAGAAAACATTTTGTTTCAATATATGCACTTTGCATAGTAAAATCAAGCTAGTGTTTTGATCCACCCAAAGATGCCATACATTTATTTTATTTGAGATGCTTCAAGACCCATCTCTGTAAACCTAGATTCATTTTTAAATGAATAAAAATTGACTAATTGCAGGAAGCTGTTGAAAAATATGAAGAAGTTATACATAACTTGGAGTTTGCTAAAGAACTTCAGAAGACATTTTCTGGACTAAGTCAAGAGGTGAGCAGAGCATATAATTGTGTTATTAGGTAATTAAGTTGACTCATTAGAAAATGTGTGAAGAATTGGATATATTTTTCCCCATTGCTAAGATAATCAGAGACTTGAATTATGCCTCTTCCATGGCAGAGAAGCTGCTTTTGACCAGTCATGATATGTAGGATGTTTTATTGTACAGGAAGTCCTTGACTTTCAACAGTTTGTTTAGTGACTGTTCAAAGTTACAACGGCTCTGGAAAATGTGACTTATGACCATTTTTCACAATTACAACCTTTGCAGCATCCCCATGTTCATGTGATCAAAATTCAGATGCTTGGCAACTAGTTCATATTTATGACCATTACTGTGTCCCAGGGACATGTGATCCCCTTTTGTGACCTTCTGACAAGCAAAGTCAATGGAGAAGCCAGATTCACTTAACAATCATGTTACTAACTTATCAACTGCAGTGATTCATTTTACAACTGGGACAAGAAAGGTCATAAAATGGGGCAAAACTCACTTAACAAATGTCTCACTTAACAGCAGAAATGTTGGGCTCAATTGTCATAAGTCTAGGACTACCTGTATTTACGAACAGTCAAAAGAAACTTGCATAATATGGCTCTTATTGCTTTGATGTAGGACAGTATTGGCGAACCTCTTTTGCATCTAGTGCTGAAATGGGGGAATGCGCACGGAAGAGTAGCTCCCTGGCCTGCATGAATGTGGACCGGGAAGCTGACCTTCCAGTTTCCGGCGTGCGCATGCGTGCCCGTCACCTGATCTTTTGGTTTCTGGCACTCCCACGCATGCATCGGAACCCAGAAGAGCAACGGGACAGCTGGCGTGTCCAGAGAGATGGGTCTGCATGCCACTTCTGGCATGTGTGCCATAGGTTCACCATCACAGATATAGAATATTATTGTGACAATTAATTTCTTGCATTTTAGGCATTAATGTTTGTAAAGGCTTGAAATTTGGGACTTGGGAACTTCCTCATAAATGTGATTAAAATAATCATTGACTGAAGTTATTTTCCTGAGCTTCAGTCTGTCCATTGTTTAGACTATTTATGAACCCACCACCAATCTCTTCCTCACATTGATACAGCTACTAAAAGCACAGCGGAAAGCGCAACGAAGAGAAACCTTACTGAAACTTGAAGCCGAGAAGAAAAAACTCCGCACAATACTGCAGGTCCAGTATGTGCTGCAGAATTTCACTCAAGAGCATGTGCAGAAAGACTTCAGAAGTGGCTTGAATGGTGCAATATACTTGCCTTCTAAAGAATTAGACTACCTCATTAAGTTTGCAAAATTGACATGTTCAGAAAGAAATGAAACTGTTAGGTAACTTTTCTTACTTTACCTTTAAATCAAATACATCGTGCCAATAGCATTTTGAAAATTTGGTTTTAAACTGTTGTTGGATTGTCTTGTTGCTGGGTTCAGTTTTGGGCACCATTTCAGGATGTATTCCCTGAAATAGTTTGTTTCCTTGACGAAGAGTAATGAAATATTTCTTTTTGTATTTTTTGTCTCACTTGTGTGGCATAACTGCAAGAAAAGTGGTTATTTGCTCTTAGCTTGCTATGCTTCCAGCATAAGAAACATCACCTTGAGCAACAGGTAGATTTTAGTGGGCAATGGGGTTTGATTAAATTAACCTTTCAAACCTGTAGGAGGAGAACCTCCATAATTCTGGCATAATACATACCTTAAGATAACTTGGTGCCCATGTGTACTCATTTGCCTTGACAAGGAAACTTCATACAGTATCAAATGAAACAAATTTATTTTAGTAATATGCGGTCTATTATGACTACTTTGGGACTTATCAATATATTGTTTTATTACTCTTAGATGTTATTTTAACCTATTCAATCTAGAACTATATGGTATAACATTTTTCAATCACATTCATAGTCAAAAAATTCAGATTGATGTGCCTAATTTTACAGAAATTTTACAAACATGATTTTCCTATTAAAATGTATTATTCCTTAAAATGTAGCCTTTTAGGCTCAGCTAAATTCTCTTAGATTGGAGTATAAAAATGGACATTATCATACTGCCATCAAATACAAAACCAGATTTCAGACAAAAAATGTATTATTTATTAGTATTCTGAAAAAAATGAACTTTGTTTTAGTATCCATTCCTACTGAGGTGGCAGCACAAGAAATTAGATTGGCGTTTTTAGCTGGAATGAAGTATATATCAATTGCCAGGTTCAAAGTTTACTAAGAAAAAGCCTGTTGCCAGCTACCATGTTTCTCCGAAAATAAGACACGTCCAATCAGGCTTTTCAGAACATGCACCATAATAAGCCCTCCCCCCAAAATAAGCCCGCCCCCAACTATTTAAGCGCATGCGCAACTGGTTGCTGCCATTACCACTGTACCACCTACTGGTACAGCTTCCAGGGCAAAAAGAGGGCCTGCCGGAAAAAGAACTGCAGGCCAAGCAAAGTGCTTCACGCCTCGTTCCCTCCTGTGCAAAGAGCCCACCGCAAAAAGAGCGGCAGGCCAGCAATGCGATCACCCTCTCCTGCCTGTTCCCTCTCGTGCAAAAAACACCGCCCACCTCACCCCAATGGTAAAGGCAGCCTGCCTGGTTCCCTTCCCCGCCGCTCCTTTAGCTAGGGGTGGCAGGTGGGGGGGGGAGAGGAGCGAGGCACGCGTCCTAGTGCTACCAGACTGACAGCTCCGCTGTGTTCCTCGCCCTTCCGTCCATTGAAGCCCCTTGTAAAAAAAACCTCATGAGTTCAACCCGCGAGGTTTTTTTTACAAGGAGATTCACTGGACAAAAGGGTGAGGAACATGACGGACCTGGAAAGAGGCGCGCCTTACGGCCCAACACTGCCCACCTCGCCCCAATGGTAAAGGTAGCCTGCCTGGTTCCCTTCCCCGCCGCCCCTTTAGCGAGGGGTGGCAGGTGGGGGAGAAGCGAGGCATGCCTCTTACCTGTTCAGCTCCGCTGTGTTCCTCACCCATTCGTCCAGTGAAGCCTCTTGTAAAAAAAACTCGTTCAAAAAAAGAAAAAAAGGAACCCTTCTCGCAACTTCAAGAAGTTTGATTGAACTCGTGAAAAGGGGTGTTTTTTTTAACCAGCAGCTTCCCTGGACACAATGGTGAGGAACACGACGGAGCTGGAAAGGTAAAAGGCCCGCCTCGCTTCTTGTCTGCCCCTGAAAATAATAAGCCCTCCCCTGTAATAAGCCCAAGGCCATATTTCGTGGGTCAAAAAAAATAAGACCCTTCTTATTTTCAGGAAAATATGGTAATTAACCCTAGTTTGCAATAAATAGCAAGCTGACCTATTAGTTAAAACTTAATTGCAAGCTATTTTTTGAAAACTTTCTTTCTTTCTTTTTGCTTTAAGCATTGAAGACCAAATGGAGCAGTCATCACTCTATTTCTGGGACCTGCTAGAAGGCAGTGAAAAAGTAGTGGTTGGGACAACCTGTGAGTAGCTTAATAAAAAGAGGCTCTGTTGTTATAGTGGGATGTAAATATTTAAGGTAAAAGGCAGAACTGAGATAGCAACTTTTATTTCAGTCCATAAGGCCTTTGCCTTATTGCCTACATTGCTTGGTCTTTCCATTGTCTCTGAAATTGAATATTGCCAGACTTACAGATGTTGTTGACCACTAGGGCAAAGGTTTTAATCAGGCATAAAAGAGAAGATCATATTAGAAGAATGGGATTCAGTAGTGCTGTAGTATCATCAGTAGTACCTGTGGTTTATATCAGTTTTAGCATCTATACATTGTGTGTGGAAGATAGAACTTTTAATTTGTGAAGCAATTTGACCTTGATACCCTTGTGTTAAGGTATATTTTTTTGAGAACATGGTCATGGGATATATAAGGGTTTTCTCTGTTAATTTGTGATCTCATTTGGCTTAACACTGAATCCCACATTTTGTCAAACTATAATATGGCTTAGTTGCTTTTTACTTAGCATGTGAAAATCCACCTATTATTGGAAACTAGGTCATTATGGCTTGTTTAGCAAAGCATGATTTGAAATCCCTGCTTAGCATTTGTCTGTATAGTGTGTGAGTGTTTCTAGTACAATAGAACCTCTGGTCATGAACGCTTCTGACCATGACCAAATCGGGTTCCAATCAAAAAATTCACAAAATTTTTGAATTTGGTCACAAACACATACTTGGACGGTGATCAAACACAGTCGCGGCCGATTCTCCCTTCCGCATCATTTTTTGGTAAGCGCCAAATTTTGAGTCACGACCAAATCAAGTTGCAACCAAAATTATGGAACAAATTATGGTCGCTACCAGAGGTTCTACAGTAATGTGGGATACTGGCTATTGGGGAAACCCTGATTTAGGTAGCTGTAAAATACATGTCACTAACATGAAATATTTATTTTTTAAGACGAGTGATTTCTGCTAGCCAAAGTTTTAAAATACTTTAGTAATATCATTCAACATTGATCACTTTTTCTTTTAGATAAGCATCTGAAGGATTTGTTATCAAAATTAATAGATTCTGGATATTTTGAAAACATTCCTACCCCTTGCAACAAACCAGAAAAAAAAGAACTGAGAGAAGAAATGCTTGAAAAACCCAAACAATTATCAAAACCAGAATCTGTCAATGAAATAGGTAATGTATACATTTAAATCTTAAATTGCATGATTGACCTTGTCTGGACTTTCAGATTAAGATGGGCTTGTATCAAGGCTGTATGCATTTATGGTGCTCTCTTCATTTTTAGGATTTTAAGAATTTTTGAGGAATATAACTGTAATAAAGCATTGGTAGGAATCTGCACAAAAATCATAAGCCTAAGTACAAATCTGCAGGAGTTGTTTTGTCATCTTTTGCTTAATTAGAGATTTACTGAACATGCATTTTGACCAAGATTGTCTAAACCTATGCATGCAACAGTAACAATGTGTGTGTTTTGTACCAAGATAAATTGCACATTGCTAACTTCGAATAGGAAACAGAATTGTGGTTGAAGCCATTTAATCCAAAGTCTGAGTCTAGCTTCATATTTTACCCTAATCTGTAATGTAATGATTTTGGCTTAATACATTGTGTGAAGGAGGCCAAATGTGTCTTCATCAAATTATGGTTAACAAATTACAATATATTGTGTTAATTAACTTCACCCTCTTCATGCAATTACAGCACTTGCTTGTACAGGTACTTGAATTAAAGTTGCTTTTTTTTTTTCGTTTCCAGAATCTCAGAGGCAGCATGTTAAATCTGAAATACAACCTCAAGAAGTAAGTCCATCGTATTATCTGGTACATAGTACATAGTGGGATTACAAGTAGCTTTTAATATAACTTTAATTATAAGGTTTGCATAATACAAGATCTCTTTAAAATCTTTTTTTTTTTTTAATAGATTTTATTGGTAAAAAGAAAATACAACATCCATAACTTGTAACAAAACAATACAACTACATTTCGAGATATTCCCATACTATCAAATCATTATAAACATCAAAGGTTAGGTATCTTTCCCTCCCTCTTTTCTTCCCTCCCCCCTTACTTCCTTCTCCCCTGCCTTCCCTCCTTTCTTTTCTCCTTTTCTCCTTTCCTTCCCCCTCCTTTCCCTCCCTCGCTCCCCCCCTCCTTCACACATACCTTCCCTCCTTCCCTGCCTCTTTCCCTCCTCCTTCCTTTTCTCTTAATCTCCCTCCTTTCCTCCCTCCTTCCCTCCTTCCTTTCAACTCTCCTTCTCTCTTTCTTTCCCTCCCTCTTTCCCTCTTTACTACCCTCTCTTCTTCCCTCCCTCCTTCCTCCCCCAGTTTCTTCTCTTTCTTCTCTCCTTCTTTCTTCCCACCTTCTTTCCCTTCTCTTCTTTCTCTTCCTCCTCTTTCTTCCCCCCTTCTTCTGCCTTTCCTATTCCTCTCCTTTCTCCTCTCCATCCAGACTTCCCTACTATCCTCCTTCCCTCCCTTCTAACCTTTGTTACATTTGCGTATTTTCCTCTGCTGAGGACAATCTGGTTCTCTTTCCCTTTCCTTGCTTGAAGAGGCAAGGATTATACGTCTTCTCGCCTCATCTAAAATGAAGTTTGATCACTAATTTCATGCAGGTAATTATAGCGAATTTCCTATCAGCTTTTTAAAGTTTTCCCAGCATTGTAGCGTGACAAAATTGCTCGACGGTGGGTTCTCGCCCCTGATACATTTCTCCTTTCGTTTATCTCTCAGTTGTTGTATATTGTTCATTTGAGTTATTGGTTTAATCGTGATAGGTTAGTTAGCTATCTCTTTTTATGTCTAGGTCTTCACTGACTCATCAAGCCATTTGTATAGCTTCTCCCAGACTGTATAAAAGTCTGTGTCTTCTTTGTCATTAATTCGCATCGTCAGTCTGTTCATTTCTGCTAGTTCTAAAATTTTATTCATCACCATAGTGTTGGTGGGGGCATTTTCACTCTTCCAGCACTGTGCGTAAACAATCCTTGACGCTGTCAGAATATGGACTAGGAGGTATTGGTCAGATTTGCAAATTTTTTGATCTATTATTCCTAATAAGAAAGTTTCCGGCTTAAAGCATAGTTTAATTGACAGGATTCCATTCAGCCATCCTAGTATTTGCTTCCAATATGCTTTGGCTACCGGACACGTCCACCACATATGGTAGTACGTGCCCAGCACCGTTTTACATTTCCAGCATATGGCTGAAACTTTTGAAGACATTTTCGCCAGTCTTGTCGGTGGAAGATGCCAGCGGTAGAACATTTTATATATATTTTCTTTATAGGCCGTCGACTTTGTCAATTTTAGATTCCATTCCCAGACTCTTTCCCAGTCGTCTAGATCTATTGAGTGGCCGATGTTTTGGGCCCAGGTTACCATGACTTCTTTTACTCTTTCTGCTTCCGTTTTTCGAATCAGTAAGCAGTTGTATATTTTTGAAATTAATTTCTCATCTGGTCCAATTAAAATTTTATCTAATTCCTGGTTCTTGTTCTGGAAGCCAGGTTGTGCTAGATCGAATTTATGTTTGTTTTGAATTTGAAGATATGGCCACCAATCGATGTTTATTCCCTTATCAGCCAAATTTTCCCTGGGGTTTAGTTTGTTTTGGTCGTCTAGCAACTGTTGGTAGGTAACAATTTTATCCAAGTTTATCAAATTCGGGTATATCAGGGCTTCCGTCGGAGATATCCATTTAGGTAGTTGCGTATAGTATCTCCTTCTAATTTCGAGCCAGTCCTTAATCAATACCCCCCTTAAATGGTGACTACTAAAATAATTGTGGATTTTATTTCCCTCGCACCATAAGTAGTTGTGCCACCCGTATTGCAGGTCGTGGCCCTCTATTGTTAAGATTCTTTTATTAGCTAACATTACCCATTCTTTTATCCACATAGTTGTTGCTGCTTGATGATATGTTTTCCATTCCGGTAATCCCATTCCCCCTTGAGTTCTTTTATCCTGCAGGTGCATATATTTTATTCTGGGCTTTTTACCATTCCATATAAAGTTACGAATCATTTTGTCCAAATCATTATAAAATTTTTCCCCTAGCTTAACCGGTGCCGTTTGAAATAGGTAGAGGATTTTTGGGAGAACATTCATTTTAATTACTGCGACTCTTCCCATCAGTGATAGTTGTAGTTTTGACCAGGTTTTTAAGTCCTTTTGGGTATTCTGTAACAACTTATCATAGTTGTCTTCTTTTATGGAAGAGCACTTCGCAGACAGCCAGATCCCTAAATACTTAATTTTTTTAGTTACCTTTAATTCCATTGTTTCCTCTAGTTCTCCAATCTGGTTTTTGGGGAAATTTTTTATAATCATTTTTGTTTTTTCCTTGTTTATTTTTAAACCGGCCACACACCCAAAGTTCTCAATGTCCTTCATCAAATTCGGTCCTGAAAGTAAGGGGTCTTCCACGATAAAGACCATGTCATCCGCGAAGGCCTGTACTTTATATTGTTCTTTTTTTATGGTCAGGCCCCTAATTTCCTGATTTGATCTTATCCGATTTAAAAGGACCTCTAGAGACGTAATAAATAGTAGTGGGGAGAGCGGGCACCCTTGTCTAACACCCTTTCCAATTTGTATCCTCTCCGTTAGTTCCCCATTGACTATAATATTTGCAGATTGCCGTGAATATATAGATTCTATAATCTTAATAAATTTATCGCCAAATTTCATCATTTTTAGTTGAGTGATTAGAAAGTTCCAATCTAGGTTATCAAAGGCTTTCTGAGCGTCGACAAAGATTAATGCGAGTTGTTTCTCGGATCTTGTTTGATAGAATTCCAGGGTGTCCATTATTATTCTTGTATTGTTTCTAATATGTCTTTTTGGGAGAAAGCCGTTTTGATCCGAATGGATACTTTGATTTAATATTATTTTTAGTCTTTCCGCCAATATTGATACAAAGATTTTGTAATCTGCATTTAACAGGGATATGGGTCTATAATTTTGGACCTTGCTACTGTCCGCCTCTTCCTTTGGTATTAGGGTAATGTAGGCTTCCCCCCATGATTTTGGGACCCTACCATTTTGCAATGTATCATTACATAGTTCTAATAATTTGTCTTCTATGGTATTTTGAAGTTTTTTATATATTTCCGACGGGAGCCCATCCGGCCCAGGTGTTTTATTGTTTTTTTGTTTTTGAATGGCCTTTTTCAGTTCTTCTTGTGTAATTTCTTTATCGAGCATCTCTCTCATCTCCTCCGACAAGACTGGAAGCTTCTGCTTTATAAGGTATTTTCTAATGTCCTGTTCATTAATTTCGTCTTGTTTATATAGTTTCCTATAATAGTTCTGTACTATCTTTTTCTTTTCTCCTATTTCTTGTTTCAGATTCCCCTCCTCGTCATACAGTTGTTTAATAATTCTTTTGACCTTCTCCTTTCTTATTTTGTGGGCCAACCATCTCCCAGTTTTATTTGCATGTTCAAAATAATTCTGCTTCATTTTCTTAATGTTTTGTGCTATTTCCTCTTGGGAGATCAAATTTATTTGGTGTTTAATTAACTCTCCTTTTTCCCTGTGTCTACTATTTTCTGGCTCTTTCTGGGTCAGCAGTTCCGTCTCTCTTAGTTCTTTGTTCAGTGTATTAAGTTTTTCCCTGTGCATTTTGTTTCTTCTTATTATATAGGCTATGGAAATTCCCCTCACAACTGCCTTCATCGTGTCCCAAACATTTTGTATTGAGGTCTGCTCTTTACCGTTTTCTTTAAAGAAGTAGCCCAGTTCCTTTTCTATTTGTTGTACAAATTGTTTCTCTTGTAGTATGTTCTGGTTTAATGTCCACCTAGCTTTTATCCTTGCCTTCCCTTTCCATTGCCATAAGACTGGGTGATGATCGGCCCACTTGTTGGTTATTATTTCAATATTTACAGTATCCATGAGTAGCTCCGAGTTTGACCAAACCATGTCGATACGGGACCATGAATTATGTGGATGGGAGTAAAACGTGTACTGTTGCATCTTGTCATTCATTGCTCGCCAGACATCATAAAGATCTAAATCCTTCACCATATTTACATAGGCAGACGGTAGTTTCCTTCTTGTGCTTTTCTTGTGGGTACCCTTATAGTCCATCTTACCATCTGCTATAGCGTTGAAATCCCCTAGAATACATATATTTTGCCACTCTATTTCATTTATCCTCTTATATAGATTAATATAAAATCTCTCTTGTTTTTGATTTGGGGCATAGATTCCAACTAGTAAAATTTTTTTCCCACCATTAATTATCTCCACCATTAATACCCTACCATCTTTGTCTGCATATATTAATTTGGGGTTCAACCATTCTTTTATATACATCACAATTCCTCTTTTTCTGGTTTGTGCTGACGAGCAGAATGTTTTACCTAGTTTTGGACAGACCAACAGGTTATTGTATTTTTCTTTAATGTGGGTTTCCTGAAGACAGATTACATCTAACTTTTGTTTCACTAGATCCAACAGTACTCGTTTTCTTTTGGAAGTTATGTTAAGACCATTTACATTAGCTGATAGTACATTCGTTTCCCATTCTTCAATTCCCTTACACGTTATTCGCTTTGAGGGCACCTTTGGATCGAGTCTCGATGGGTGACCTTGCTCTCGAATCTTCTCTGCCATATCTCTCTCGTTCTCTGGCCTCTCCTGGCCCCCGCCCCTCTGGTTGAGTTTCAATTATAGTGTCCCCCTGTCTTAAAAGTCCTTCTTTATTAAATCTCTCATCGTCTGCTAGTAAAAGTTCCTGGAATTCTTGAGCTTTCGCCAAGGTATCTATTCGGTATTTCTTTTCCCTCCATGTTATCAACATTCCTTCTGGAAGGAGCCATCTGAACTGAATTCTGTCTCTGTTTAAACGTGTGGAGAGGAAGTTGTATTTCCTTCTCTTCTCTCTGACTCTCCGTGGAGTCTGTTTTAAGATGAGAATTTCTTTACCTTTGTATGTTAGAGAGTCCCCTCTTATTGTACTTAGAATGTCCTCTCTCAGCTGTCTTCTCAACACCCTCACATGGATCTCCCTCGGAAGCCGGTGGCGTCTCGCGAAGCCTGTATTGACTCTATAGGCTTCGTCCAGATCATTAATAACCTCTTTTTTCGGCCTGCCGAGGACTAATCCCAGGATTTCTCCAATCAGCTCCCGGAGGTTTTCATCTTTTGCTTCCTCCACGTTTTGTAGTCTTAAATAATATGCTGATCGCTCTAATTCTAGCTGGAGGATGGCCTCCTCCAGGCTTGAGTTTATAGATTCCAGATTGTCCTCCACTTTGTCTATCCTTTTTTCCGCTATTTCCGTTCTCCCCTTAACATTTTGAATTTCCTGCTCATTTTTCAGCAGCGCTGTTTGTATTACTCCTATACGTTCCTCAATTTTTCCCATATTGTTTCTTACTTCACGCATTTCATTCTTTACTCCCTCCAGGCCTTTGGCGACACTTTCCCCCATCTTCAATATTGTCTCTTGTAGGGAGTCCATTGTTACTTCCTGGTCTTGCAGGGTTGGGGCTGCCTTATCTCCCGTTTGCCTGCCCTCAGGGGACTTTTCCCTCACCGGGGTAGATAGGGGAGTTTGCTTTTTACTCCCTTTAATTAAGGTTACTGTTTTCGTTGCCATTTGCTTTAATTCAGCTCTTCCCCTATAAGGTGTAAGTCTAGTACCTTCTGAGTGCTGCTTAAGTAGTTATACAGAGCCCGGGGTACATACAGGGTAATTAAGCTGGAGCAGGGCTGTGAAATATAGGCTCAGTTAATTCTATAGTATCTGGGAGAGTCAGGAAGAGAAACGTTTCAGCGTGATACGACAGGGTGCAGGAGAGGCCAGAAAGTATTTAGAACTCACCCATCAATCTCTTCCTGTTGTCAGTGTAGTGTTTTCCTTCTGCTGTCTCTGGCTGTAATATGACACCGGGTACTTCAAACCCTTGTGATTAAACTTCTTTCCTTTTTCCCAGGCAGGCAAATCCAGCTTCTCTTCTTCGTCTCGTCCTCTGTTAATCCTCAAATTTAACTAGTCCAAAGCCTGTCTTCTTCTATTCACAACGTCAATCAGCTTTCACAAAAGTTCACTGTTTGTATTTAATAGCCGCTGCAGATAAATGCGCCCACACACGTATCTGTATTTATTGCAGTAAAGTTGTTTATCTTTTAGGTTTAGGCTTTTAAGTCAGATCTTGTGATTACCGTCATTTGGTCCGCTATATATTCCCTGCAGCTGTCTCTCCCTTCCTTATTAGTGGCTGGCAGTCACGCCTTCTGGTCGGCCATTAATCAGCCGACCTCTTTTGCACGAACTCTGAGGGAGCCTCTTGCTTCGTGGGAGGAGATCGCCTTTCACCCTCCACTGCACAGAGGTTTCCCCTCTCCAAAGGTCCTCGCACCTCGAAGGGACCTTGCCTATTACGGCCACGCTCGTGGAAAGACCGGGCGAACCGAACAGAGAGTCTGTCAGCAGCCCGTTCCAGCGTCGATCTCTTTAAAATCTTGAAGAACTTTACGTTCCAACAAAATAAATTGATTTTCATTTGTAATTATTGACTTCAACTTGTGTTTGCTAAATTCCTTCCTTCTTTTAGTGTACTTTACTTTATTGTCATTGCACATGGTGTAACGAAATTAAATGCTGTCTTTGGTTTACATTATAACTATAAAAATAAAAAGACAAACCCTCCCTCCCTCCCTTCCTTCCTTCCTCTCTAGGAGCAAGGTCAATGATGGAAAATGTCTATTTCTATTATTTGAAAAAGTAAAAAAGTATCAGGGCATCATCGGTATTTGGTAATTCTGAAGAATCCTAAGTTTTTCTGAGGCATGTTACAAGCTTACAAGGGTCCATGACACAAACTGGCACCAAAAATGTAAAATTATAAATCCACACCAGCAAAAATCCCCACAAATGAGCCACAAAGCAAGTTCAAATAAAAGTAGACCCATGCAGAATATAGATTGAAGCTCAAACTAAAAATGTCTAAAATAAACAGTACAATATAAAATCAAAGTTTTGACCTGCTCTAAATTACTTACTACATCTGTGGGGCTTGGATTGCTCCCAAGTCTTAACAGTATGTTTACATTCTTCCTCATAGCTAACTGCTACTTCTGGGAAGATTCAAAGTTTTGTGTGAATTCTGATTTAACAGGCCTGTCTGTCCCAGGTCACATCCAACAATTGGATTTATTAGACTTTTAGAATACGCTGAAAGAAATCTGTTAATACAGCACTATATTTATTCTAAATCCTTGATCAAAATTTGTATTTAACTGAACCTAATTAAAAGAAAATTGCATAAGTTGTTTAAGAAGCTAAAGCATACAATTCAACCTTAATTTGTTCAATTACAAGATCTGACACAGTGGTGAAATTCAATTTTTTTTACTAACGGTTCTGTGGGCGTGGCTTGGTGGGCATGGCAGGGAAAGGATACTGTAAAATCTCCATTCCCACCCCACTCCTGGGGGAAGGATATTCTCTAGAACCTGTGAGATCTTGCTGGATTTCACCCCTGATCTGACACGTAATCAGTAAATGAAAAAAAATAACCAATAGTTGGATAAAATAGTAAAAGGAATCCATCTCATTAATTCTGAAAGAATAATATTTCACATCCATTAAAATCTATTAGATTTGCCATAGGCAGTAACTGGACTGGAAATTGTCTATAAAAACTGGCTATGCAAGTAACTTATTTTTATTTATCTTCTTAGTATATAGGCAAAGCAGGAATTAAGCTTTTATATCTTAGTGATAGATTACATTAAATTTATAATTGTTGAGCTGACCTAAATGAAGGTTTGTAAATAAAGTGGTTAAGGCACCAATCTAGAAAGCAGGAGACCATGAGTTCATGTCCCACTTTAGCCATGAGAGCCAACTGGGTGACTTTGGGACAGTCGCATTCTCTTAGCTCAACCCATTTCACAGAGTTGGTATTTGGGAAAAACAGGAGGAGGAAGTTCTGTTTGTTTGATATGTTTGTCGCCTTGAGTTATTTGTAAAAATAATAAAGGTGGGATACAAATAAATAAAGATGTTAAAAGGAAACATGTTTTATTTCTTTCATATGTTTCCTTGAATATTTTTAAAACAGTGATCTGTTCCTTTAACTTTATGCAGAAAAGGGAATTTAAATTTTTCAGAAGTAAGAACTGAAGGCCCAGCTTATTTATGAAGACAACTCTGAGCAGATACTTAAATTTGGCAATCTCTTACAGATGCAATAATAGTGGAGTGGAAAATGACCCAATCTGAAATGACAAGCTTGTTAGTTGGCCACTTCTCATGAAGCAAAACACGATGATGGAATTAAAAGCCCCATTCACTAATAAACAGAGTTCACAGGGAGGCCCTGCGGCAGAGAGCTGGGAATACCTTGAAGTAATGTGTCATTCTCCCCTCCTTCTAGTCTCATCTGTCTTGTCATCTTTGCCAATGAAAAAGGCAAAGAGTTAGTCCATTTGCAAGATAACAACATTTGAAAAGTGGGGTCTCAGTTGAAGTCTGCATGACTAGGCTTGGCAGGCTGGATTCAGCTCACAAATTGGAAACCAGACATTTTGTGAACCTCCATTTCCTTATACCCCTAATTTTAAATTTTAACAAGGAACAACTGAAGAGCTGAACAAATACATTATATATTTTTCCTTTTGCAGATGGGCCACTGGTCTACATGGACACTTTCTTCCTCTTTATCATTTGGGAGGCTATATCAGCAATGGGCTTTGGGAAGTGGTAGGGACAAATAATTATATGAGGGAATTGAAATACAAGAGAACAGAAAGATGACAGATAACATTTTTATCCCAGATAACAATTTCCCTGTAAGAATCCTCCCAAACTAGATTGGGGAAACATATTTAAGAATATCTGATTTAGCTCTCTGTTGTTACACGAGCCATCACGAGTTGTCCAGTTGATTGCCATTTCCCTATTCAAAATATGATATATTTAAAGAAAGAAACAATATAAAGCAAAACTCCAGTACTATTTCTAAAATAGCATCTAAAATAGCAACCTCTATCAGATGCATTATGATAAAGCTCAAGAATGAGATGAATATGTTGTTGTATATACACAAAATATATACACTTATTAATGCCTTCTCCACTTGTCCATATACACTGCCTAATTCATTTCTTCAACTGCAACTTACTGGAGTAAATAGCCCTAATAATGTTATCTTATATAGGATTGAGCCACTACAGGATTATGGCAGTTTTAGATACCAGTGGCTTGCAAGTAGATGGTTTACTTCACAGGCAAATTGTTAACCTGTAGATTTATTAGATTTTTATCTTCTGCTGAACCCCAAAAAGCTGGTTCTTAGGTGACTTTCTATATATGCTAGAATTAGAGCATATTAATTTTGGACTGGAAAGGATACTGTTTCCATAGTTACCAATGTTTTCACATACTTCCCTTGATAGCTTCCTGCCACCTGCCTTTAATATATTTTTTAATTAAAAAAAAATAAAGGGGAAGCCAGTTTGCTGCAAAGTGTTTGTGTTTAACATCTTTATAGGCATTTTTGGAACAAGTGTGTGATTGTAGTGTGTTGCTTTATGTTGGTCCTAAATGCAAAAGGAGAAGGCAGTATATTTGGAAGGGGGGAGATGAGTTTGAGTGATTGACAACAGCCTCTTTAGTTTACCTTTTGGTAAGTGGATATGTTTTGATTGCATATACAGTATCCACTTTGGGATTAATAAGTGTTCCTGCAACGACTGCCATTTTATACGAGTACCATGAATGTATTCTAAAATTTGGAAATGTCCTCACTGGCCCTAAGACATGCCCTCCCACAAACTAGAGCTTCTATCATCTTTACTTGTTGCTTTAGCAATAAGGTATATTTTGATTGATGTCTATTGGCCTCTCTGATGAAAACTACTGTGCACATTAATACAGCTTATGCTAAATTTTATGCTGCTCTACTGAAGTGTTCTGTTTCTGTTTTGGTCTGTACTACACAGTTTCTTAATAGGCGCTATTTGCCTGAAGCAGACTGTACTGTCAAGCCAGAAGGAACCAAACACTGGGAAATAGAACATACTACAAAAAGTGATCCCCCCAAATCCTGGGAAATGCTGGTTGATGTTGAAGAAGAGGAACAGAAAAGGCAAAATCCAGACTCCACAAAGTCATTGGAATCTGTAAACCAGGAAGGGAAGAAGAAGCTGGAACTTTCACGGCCTTGGGAATTGCCTCTTCAAGAAGTTGATGATCATAAGCAGGATGTTCCGAAGCCTTGGGTGGCCCCAGTTAAAGAAGAGCAGGCCTCTTCCAAATCCTGGGTAACAAAAGAGAAAGAACAGCAGGAACCAAAGCAAGAAGGTCCTAAGCCTTGGGTAACTAAAACTAAAGGAGGATTGGAACAAAACCAGGAAAAGCCAAAAATGTGGGTGTCTCAAACTAATATGGACACTTTGAAAAAAACAGAACCTGTGAAGTCTTGGGATGCACGTGTCCAAGATGAGAAACAGCAACCTGAAAAGCCATGGGTGGGGCATATAGGAGAAGAGGATGAGCAAAAATCCCAGCCTCCAAAAGCTTGGGAAACATCTGAAAGATCACAGCAAGTGGTCCAGCAGCCATTACAGAATCCTCCTAAGATCTGGGGAGTTGGGAATCTTGTACCAAAGGATCAGACTGAGCTAAAGAAGCTTGACGGGGAACTGAAAGAAGTGAGTTAGCATAAACAACAGCATCCAAATTAACGTGCTTTTCTCACATTATTTTGCTTACTGAAAATTAATTGCTTCTATACCTATTATCCATTGCTATGGAACATTGATTAATATGCTATTGATAATTCAATGGTTTTTCTATGTAGATCCTAGGGGCTGAAGATAAGGGAGCCTTGACATTTCATATTACATTAATCTTCCAATGCCCCTGATAATGTAGCTGCCTTGAATGCTACTTTTGCTTTAAATGTAATAGCAAAATCAAAATAACGGTCTGGTTTTGGCAAAGCAGAAAACTTCCATTTTACGTTGCATGCCTAAACTCTATGCTAGTCCACTGCCCTCTTTCTTCCTGATGCACAGTGGAAATTGGGACCTTTAGCTTCTTTTTTATTTATATTTAAACTTTGAGAATTGCAGTTTTCTAGTTAAAAAACATATGGGCACTTATGTCTAAAAGCTGTAACAGCATCTTTTGATTCATATGGCAGCTTCATAACAAATATGCATAGGAGATGAAATTGTGGCTTTCTTTATGTTACAACTTTCAACATGTTATTGATATCCATAAGTATTGAGATGATTATGTATGCAGGGTGAAACCACACAATTTCTCATTGATTATATTTGCTAAAGAATAATTGTTTTTGAATTACAAAGCAAATCTTTGTGTACTTAGACATATACTTAGGACAAAGCAGATAATTTCTTAGAGGCTTTCAATTTTATATGATAGAAAAGAAATATATTGAACACCACTTTCTTCCCCTATTATTAGATTTGACCAATAGTAATATTTTAATTAAATTTTAACTGATTTTAGTCCTAAAGATGTATTTCACTGAAAACAAAATTTCACTGTTACATCTTTTTTTTTAAGTGAAGGGTCTATAAACAATTGTTATTTCATTGATAACATTGCCATAGAAAAGCTTAGTTCCAGTGAAACTAAGAAAATTAAAAGCTTTAACAACAATATTATTCAGATTTTAAAAACAATAAATTTAAAAGATAGCAGATCAAAACAGGAAGCATGTAAGAACGTTGTGCTTGGGTTAATTTTGTAAATTGGCAGGAGTCTAATGCCTGTTACTAGTTCTGCCTTCCCCGCCATTTCCTGCTTTCCAATGGTCAAGCCTTGAGCAGCTCTGGACTCCAGCTGCTATTTCTGAATGCCAGGCCGGTCTGATAAAGCTCACTCATCTGGGATTTAAACCAGGATGAAAAGAGCAAATCTGGCATGCATTATTGAAACTTCCTTTTGGCAAATTATTTGTATCTTACTCTTAGTCTGGGGTCAAGATGAATAAGTGTTCCCATTTGATGGGTTACAGAGTATTTCAGTTCTAATTGCCATTTAGTGTTTTAGTAAGTTTTAATGAGACGTTAGGCTCTAGTGGTTGATTATGTTTTTTTTCCCCTTTTTCTTTTGGACATTGTTCAAAGACACATAGTCTGAGTTGGGCAGCCATTTAAATGTTTTAGTAAATAATACTACCCTGTTTCCCTGAAAATAAGACCTCCCTGGATAATAAACCCAATTATACCTTTGAGTGCATGCGCTAAAATAAGACCTCCCCCAAAATAAGCCCTCCCTGAAAATATTGCAACACAACAGCAGCCATGAGGTGGCCATGCTCACCGCCTCCTGCACCTCAAAAATAATAAGACCTCCCGCAAAATAAGGCCAAGCACTTATTTCGGGGGTCAAAAGAAAGTAAGACCCTGTCTTATTTTCAGAGAAACACGGTAATTTAAAGCAGTGGTCCCCAACCCCCGGTCCGCGGACCGGTGCCGGGCCGCGGAGTACCTGGCACCGGGCCGCGCAGCGGCCGGGGGCCATGATCGCTGCAGCGGCCGGGGGCCATGATCCCTGCTGCCTCTTCACCCACACGCGCAGCCTGAGATCAACCCCGGGACTCGAACCCGAGAGCCGCCTCTCCGGTCCAAACCCCACTCCCACCCCGGCTGCCCGCCTGGCCGCCTTGGTAGCCCGTGGAGACGGAGCGCGTTCGGTTCGCCGCTACCTGGGGGCGCCGTCCCCATGACGTCACCGCGGAGTCCTCGCCTCCTTCCCTGGCGAGGCTTTCTCCCCGCCAGCCAATCAGAGGCCAGTCCCCGGGCAAGCGGGGACAAGTTGCTGGCCGGTCGAAGCAGAAGCGGGAGATTGGAGGGGGGGGAGAGAGAGTGAGAGAGCGAGCGCTGGGCGGGTGGCAGCGCATTCCACAGCGGACTAGGCGCGCCGCGGGCTGCCAACCCCCCCACCCACACACACACGTACACACACTGCCTCTCTGGCAATTGGCTGCCCAGGAAGGGAGCGGGGAGCTTTCACAGATAGGAACGTGATGGGGTTTGTTTTCTTCCCCCACTCCTGAGCCCTTTTTTTTTTTTTTTGCTTGCCTTCTGGGGTCTCCGCCGTGGAGCAGCCGAGGTCAGATGGGGAGGCGGAGAGAGAGAGAGAGAGAGAGAGAGATGGGCGGGTGGCAGCTGTCTGTGAAACATCTTCCCCTCCCCACCTCCTGGGCAGCCAATTGCCAGAGAGGCACGGTGGGGGTGGTGGGGGTGGAAGGAAATAAAAAGAGAAGTTGCCCTTTCATTTTGCAATCTCTCTCTACGACCTTGTTTCATTCTCTTCCCTTTTGTTTCGTCCTCATTTCTCAATCTCAGCAACTTTAACACTTTTGGACTTCAACTCCCCAAATTGCCCAGCCAGCTAGAATAGATAGATAGATGGTGGATAGGTGATTGATAGATAGAGAGGGATGGATGGATGGATGGATGGATGGATAAATAGATAAATAGATAGATAGATAGATAGATAGATAGATAGATAGATAGATAGATAGATAGATAGATAGAGGATATATACACATACACGCATACACACATACATACACACAGAGAGAGAGAGAGACAGAGACAGAGACAGACATGGATGGATAGATATCACAGAAGTGAGTACACCCCCTCACATTTTATCAATATTTAAGTATATCTTGCAGCAGTTTAGACATTAATGGCTGGGGGCCATGATCGCTGCAGAACAATGCCCCCCCACCCCTGCGCGCGCTCAGCGGGCCACGGTAAAATTATCAAAGGCTGACTGGTCCGCGGCGATAAAAAGGTTGGGGACCACTGATTTAAAGTATTTAAAGAGGGGGAAATATAGATAACTTGTTTGTTCCTCATTCTTACTTGAATATTTCAAAATACAGTAAGCTGATTTTATGCCTATTGATAGGCATTGAAATTAGAACATTTATTATAGGTTTGGTCAAATATTTTGCATACTTTTTAATTTAGAGACAAGAATGCAGATCAAAACTTGAATCAGGTGTGAAAAAAGTGGGTAAAGTAAAAAAAAATGGCGATGGAATTCGTAAATGTAAACTAATCTTGCATGTTGTCCATAACGTTGTTTTCTTTGTGCATTTGCATAAAGGTTGTTGAAATAGAAGTAGAAATAAAATGTCTGGGCATTGTATGTAAAAACAAAATTATTGAGGTTCACAGAACAATACAAGCACTTGGCATACATTAGTTTTTAGCAGAAAGAAATCTTGGCTTTCAAAATTTGTTGCCGAATTGGGTTCTAATAAATAGATTATTTTTTTTTGGCTTCTATAGGGTGGAAAGACAAGTGGAGTAAATGAACACAGCATTGATGGGTCAAAGAAAAAAGGGAGCTTTCAGTCAATTGGAGAACCATGTAAATTATCCAGGAATATCCAAAACGTCATGCAGGTATGCTAGTCAGATTATTACAATATTTTGGACTATTTAAAATATTTTTATGAGTAGATGGTTTCTGCATAAAATCCAGTCTTCTGTTTTAGCCTTTTTAAGAAAGTAACCAGTGTCATAGAGAACTACCTCTACTGTGATATTCCCCCCATTGGAGCCCCAAAATAACTGGCAGAGCCATGTCTTTAGGCTCTTATGGAAGGCCAGGAGGGTCAGTGCTGTTAAATGATTACATGTTCCAGGTTCAAATTGTTGACTAGGTAAAAATCATTGTATAAAAATCAATTAACGTATTGCCTTCGAAACAGCTTTATATTAGTTATGCATATTATTCCTAGCCCTTGAGAATTTTGAGGCAGGATCTCAAGTAGACAGACACTGAAAAACATTTAAAAAGCTCATTTTAAAACAGTAAACAATGGTTAGCTTCATATATTATGCTGAGCCTTAATCTGGTTTGTTTTGCTTTGACTCAGTGTTTTGTGCCAACTTGGTAATAGTCTATATTAGGGCTTGAGTTTAGAGTAAGAACAGCAAAATGGTTTCGCTTTTCTGTTCTCATTACATCTATGGTAGCTGGCCAGTGGCCCTCTTTTAGGTGGCCAGCTTCCTCCTAGGTAAGGAAGGTCCTGAGGACTGAATCACTATAAGGGCTGTTCTAAGCCTCCAACAGATAAAATGGCTCAGATTTGCTTGTTTGGGTTTTTAGGAGGGGGTATACATTTAAATTACACTATAAGGGAAATGTAATGGCAAAGAGTTTAGGAAGTCTGATTTAAGCAAACTGAAAAGAGCTGAGTGCTCTGTGCAATTATATGCTCTTCCCCATTGCTTGCCTTTTTCTGTCCTATTAGGTAGCTAAGCCTGTGCACCAAACAGCTGCAGAGTTTTGCTCTACTTCTAGCCTTCCAAAGGATCCCATCCTCAGAAGGGAAAAACTGCAAGATTTGATGACTCAAATTCAGGGGACTTACAATTTCATGCAGGTAGCTTTATTGGTTAATATAATAGCTTTGGAACTACTGGGAATTAATGATGAACCAGGAAAGATAGGGCTATAAAGGAAAAATGACTTCAGTATCAAAATTTTGATGCCACATCTATCTGTGAATGCATCAAATATACCAAAAGGCAGATTCTGAAATTTTCCATCTCTCAAAATATATTGGCCAAAAGAAATATCAATGATCTTGAAAAGGTGAATTATATTTTTTTGCATTGTGAATTTTCAGCAGGATATTATTTTAAAGTCAAGACCAGGGAGAAATATTTCTCAGTATGTTAAAAATTTACTTATAAATTAGGATGCTAAAATTATAGTGGCAATAATCAGCTTTATGGTCATAAAAACAAGGTGTTCAGTAAGACATTAATTAGACTTAAATATGTAATATTTACCCATTTGTTTCATTGTTAAACTAATGCTACACTTCTAGATTATTTGAATGTTCGCTTTTTGCATCTTTTAGCTGTCTATATAAATGTGTATATTTTTATACACACATGTAAAGAGTAACACTTTTGTCTTTAAGGAATCACTTCTGGATTTTGATAAACCTTCACAAAGTGCTGGCTGTTCATCACAAGCATCTTCTGTTGATTCTTCTGGTAATTCTATTTAATACATTTAAATAAATGAAGTACATATAATGAAATAAAACAATAAAATAAAATAAGAAATAACATAAAACAGTTGCTTAGCATTCATATTCTAATTTTAACTAGTTGTTTACATTTATGGCAAACAAAGATGACTTATGGCCTTTAATAAATACTAAGTTTGTATGAAAACGTAATTTTGAATCTTTGCCCAAAATTTCTATTTCAACATTAATTGAAATGAATGTATCAAAGCTGCATTTAAATTATATCAACATATTGAAGAGATAATGTGGTTTGTAAAAAAAACACTGCAGTATTTTTATTGTTTATTTAATGAAACATTTGGAGTTATCTCTAATTTTGATTTCAGATTGAAGACTTTAAAACTCTATCCTTGTCTAGTCCCGACTAGCTATTGAGATGGAAATCAATAATGCTAAATATAAATATAACTGTCAGCCTTTTTAAATCTAGAAATGGTAACACTGTGTTACCCAATATAGGACTTACAAAATGACTGTTTTCTTAATTTATTGGAAACAGTTGTACTTCTTATTTTTCTTATATTTTTCTTATTTTTTAGCTTCTAATGAACAACTTTCAAGCCAAAATGATTTCCCTGAACAATCAATGCAGGTAAAATCGAAAGTTGTCATTTGTGACAAAATGTGTCAACTTTTAAATATATTATTATATGGTTTATTTGATTCAAATTTTATTTTTATTTCTTCATTGAATGTCAGGGCTAAATTTACTCTTCTGTGTCAGGAAAAAGTAGAAGTCCCTTGAAGGACAATAGGAAAAAAATGGTTTATTGAATCCTTGCTACAGGTAGTCCTCAATTTTTTCACACTTAGAACCATTATAGCCACTTGATAAAAAAGGCACTTGGCAACTGACTCATTTATGACAGTTTCAGTGTCCCATGACACTAGTAATTTTTGCGACCTTCTGACAAGCAAAGTCAATGTGGAAGCCAGATTCACTTAACAAATGTGTTACTAACTTAACAATTCACTTATAAATTATGGCAACAAAGGTAAAATGGGGCAAAACTCACTTAACAACTGTCTTGCTTAGCTACAGAAATTTTGGGCTCAATTATGGTCATTGGTTGAGGACTATCTGTATAATTTGTACTATCAGGGACAGTATGCCTGATTCCCAGTCGTTGGGAGAACTTCAGTGGGAAGATTATATTCCATCATGTTCTACTTGTGGGATTCATATTAAGGCAATCAGAACTAAATGTGTGCTGGCTTAACAAATGAGCTGGCTTAACTGAGCAACAGAAATTTTGGAGTCAATTGTGGTCATAAATTGAGGACTACCTGTATTTTCTTAGGTTAGGATTAGGGTTTGTCCTCCTGTGAAAAGTGTTTTATCTAGTCTGATTCCAAAAGAGAGGTGAATAAATGGAGTTTTGGAATTTTTTCCCCCAGAACACCTGTTCCTGTTGAATCCTACTTATTATATGGCACACCAAGGAGAAACTAAATTAGGCCTCCAACATTCAAACCAGAATCATTGGGAAGTTGGACAATTAGACATGTTTTAATTCCTTCCTCGTTTAAACTAGTTATCGGTGATGGAATGTTTTCCATGATTGGACAGAGCAAAAGTCATTCTTTCCAAAGAAGTTGCCTTCAGTTATCTGCCATCTTATACATAATTGAGGATAACATTGAGAAAGGAAGAAAGAGGATGGCTTGCATAACAACGTTCAACAGGCAGCCAAATTATCTTTGTCTAGCCTTCTCACTGTGATAAAACATAAACCTTTGCCGAAACCCAGTATCTTCAGTTATCATTACTATTATGGTTCATTGCATTGTCAGACAGATGTTCAAACTGGAATTGCCATTTTTATCCAGCTACCAAGTCCTTCCCAAGGACCTGGGATGGGCAAATGTTGATTTAAAAAAAATTATTAAACAAATTTATATAGCCATGAATACATAGGTGATTCCAGGCAGCTTACAACATTATTATTTTTTTAAAAAAATCATAGAACAATGTCTAAGTGAACATTTAATGATGAAACAAATGTCATAATGTATTTCAAATTATACTTTTAAAGATCTCCTTTAATGATCTTGTGGCAACTTTTATTGTCAGAGTGCTTCTTCTCCTGTGACTTTGCATGGATCAAACACTTCCTTAATTTCTGATAACACCTTGTCTGGATCAGAAACTGAACTTCATTCACCACAGGTAAGACAGCTTTACCAATTCATCTCTGTTTTTGATTCTCTTGAGCCTAATTTATGTATTTCCCACCTTCAATTAGGGATTGCTTTTGAAGAACTCCACCAACTTGTGATAGCTTTTGAGAAGTATGTGGCCTTTTGCCAGTAATGGATGGGTGATTTGGGGGGGGGGGAGCAGGTTGGAAGCACCCTGTACCTCTTTTCCAGAGCCCCATTTACATTCTATCTCTACTGTGCAATAAACTCTGAGAAGTATGATGTCCCCAATACACTATTAGTGATCCTTTCTTTAAATATTGATCTCGTTCTGCATGAAGGATAATTGTCTCCTGCAAACTCCAGTCCCTTTTTGCTCCTTTTTTATTTCCTCTGGGAGGGGCCCATTCATTTTCCACCTGTAGCCTTACTCCCAAGTCGACACCTGTTCTTTAGCTGTTCCTTTCGTCTGGCAACTCTGTGCATGCGTACACTGGGAACAGGCTCCAGCTGTTCATCTGCCTCACTGATGTCTGCCTCTGAAGGCATGTGATAACTGGCACACGGCTCTGGCCCCATCTCTGTCTCTGACACAAAGCCCTCATCAGAGCCTTCCCCAGACTCCAGGACTGGCCCATGTACCTCCCCAGCCTCCTCACTGTCCAGCTCTGCTGGACAGTTCCGCAAATGTCCTGTTTCCTGAATGTGACTTAATTAGAGTTTCCAGAGTTTCCAGAGTTCCCAGCCCATATAGTTAAAGAAGGGAGCTCTAAGACAAGTAAATGAAAACCCATTTTGTGGTTCTTTTTGTCCTTAAAGGAGAAGCCCTCAGGGTATCTATGGTCTGTAATAAAATAAAATAAAAAGATCACTAAAACAAATTGAACTCTGCTTTTTTTGCCCATTCTTTGCTTTTTCTCAATTGTACAATGTTCTTACTAGAGATAGAACTAGACAGGATTGTTATTATATTGTTCAATAAGTGGTTTATTAAGAAGCTTAGCTATTTATTAATTTGATCTTATTTCTGAGGAGACTGCTTGCTGGCTTGGAAGGTTACAGGTGATGATCACATGACTCCGGGGTGCAGCAACCATCATAACAAGCTAGTTGCCAAGTGGCCAAATTTTAATCATGTGACTGGGAGGATGCTGTGCTTGTCGTAAATGTGAGGACTAGTTGTAAGTCAGTTTTTTTCAGGGCTGTAGTAACTTCACTGAACAAATAGTTGTAAGTTGAGGATTCTTTGTGTAATATAAGTCAAGAAATTACCAAGCAGTTTATGTCATAAAAGAGCGTAGTTATTCTAGTTAAAAAAACAATATATTAAGAATAGGAATTGAGTAAAAAAACCTCCTCCTTTTGCTTTTTTTACTTTTATATATCTTTGTTTCAGAGAATCCTTCCAAATATTTATAATAATGTAGGTTATTGAAGATAAATATAACTATACAATATCATTTCTTGCAGAAACTGCTGATGTTTGATCATTTAGAGCAGGGGTGTCAAAGTTCCAGCCCGTGGGCCAGATGCATCACACACTGGCCATGCTCACCCCCATTTTAGCAAAGGGGGGGGAGTCGAGATACGTCATGTGATACCACGAGTTTGACACCCCTGATTTAAGAGTTTAACAACCTAACCTGTTCCACTCTGCTTCCTCTCTTCAAGGTTCCTACTCCACTTTCAAGTGAATCACAGACCCCACTGACACCCTCAAGAACTACCGTATCACCAGTACATCAGGGGAACGTTTTTCAATCTCCTCCATCAAGTAGCAATGCGGTTAATGTAAAAGCACCTCCTTTTCAGGCTATGCAGACTGTAAGTATAATATAATTAGATGTTAGACAACACAACAAAATATTGGCCCCATTTTTTGCTTCTGGCAGCTCCTTTACAAAGAACAGATGGTCTTCATATAAGATATAAGACAACAAAATCACATTTTGTTGAATAGACATTTCAGATAATCTTCGCTTAACAGCCATTCAAAGTTATCATGGCCCCCTTTCAGAAGATACTTTTGATCTGGTACCAGAGTTCTGATGACTGTGCACGCACGGACACGCTGCAGTCATGATCATATTTTGGGTGTTTAGCAATTGGCTTGAATTTACAGCCATTTGCATCATCTGATTGGATATAATGGATTTGTTTAATGACCACATTTATTTAATGACTGCCAGAAATAAAGTAAAATCAGCCACACTTGTGTAATAACCTGCTTAAAGAACTCCACAGTGTACAACCATAATTCTGGGCTCAACTATGATAAGTCAGGAACTATCTGTAATCTATTTTTCACAATGTTTCATTTTAGAAATTAGAATGTTAGTAAATTAGAAATCCCAACATATAACCCTAGATGGTTCATAACATTATGTCTTCTTTTGTAGGTGTTCAAAGTGAATGCACCTTTGCCACCTCGTAGAGAGCAGGATGCAAAAGAGAATTCTCTGCATTCCACAGGATACAATCAGAATTTTTCAACAGCAAGCACACAGACGCCACCCCCATGTAAATTACCATCAACTCAAAATGCAGAACAAACAACTTTTTCCCAAGAGTCTCTTTCAAATGGTAAGAATTTCAGTGCAAATTGGTAACTGAACTGATAATGCAAGAGATGACCATGATTCTAAATTCATTTTGAACATCCCATAATATTTAACACACATTGCTTCAAAAATGACAGAAAAACATAAGTCTTTATATTTGTTTTTTTGGTTTCATCTTTTGAAAAGAGAGTGTAGTCTGATGTGACCAAAGTGAACATTAAATTTTAAACGGACCATATTTTTTTTACCCCAATACTGGAAAGTCCCATGATCTAAGGGAGGAGAGAGGGAGGGGGATAGAGAAAGGATGAGAGAGAGACAGAGAGAATGAATGAGAAAGGTCGGCAGTTCAGTGGTTCAAATCCCTAGCCATGTAACGGAGTGAGCTCCCGTTACTTATCCCAGCTTCTGCCAACCTAGCAGTTCAAAAGCATGTAAAAACGCAAGTAGAAAAATAGGGACCACCTTTGGTGGGAAGGTAACAGTGTTCCGTGCGCCTTCGGTGTTTAGTCATGTTGGCCACATGACCACAGAGACGTCTTTGGACAGCGCTGGCTCTTCGGCTTTGAAATGGAGATGAGCACTGCCCCCTAGAGTTGGGAATCACTGGCACATATGTGCGAGGGGAACCTTTACATTTATATAGATATAGATATATACCAGTATGTATCTCCCATGAAAACAATTGTAAAAGCAAGTCCATTTTAATAATAAGTCAAGAGGGTAAACAAGATGACCACTGAAAATTGGAAGCATTTCTATGATAGAACTTTGAATTGATTTCATTTGCTTTGAACTTCTTGAAGGAGATTTATTTCTCAGCTGAAGCATCCAACCTGGCCAGACTGTTCTGATTTTTTTCAGTCCTCCCTTATGCCCTCCAATCTCCACCTACATCTAAAAAGCTAGAAAATGTTCAGCTTTCTCCTCCTCCTTCCCTGTAATCTCACTTATACCTCCCATGGGACTATAATTGGAGACACGTCGGAGCTTTTACTGCATAACAGTCTTCAATAACCTACTATGGCATCTTCTTTATTATCATTTCTATATCTCCCCACCTCCACACCCAAACACACTCACACCCCATGCTGGGATTTTTCTTGTCGTATACCATGCATTCCAATGAAAGGTTTTGATTTTGTCTGCTATGATTATATGGGCAAGGAGAGAGATTAGTAAATTTTGTTGCAAAGCTATAAAAGTGTCCATTTTCTCCATTCCCTTAGTTGGGAACCTATAGTAGAATATTCTCTTTTGGGAGGTAGATGTTCTGGACAGCTTTGGCATGTTTCCAAATTATTTTTAGATGCAGGTGGTGCCTTTGTGGGAGCTAGGCAAAGGAATTGCTCACTTCTGAGATGAATGTTGCTTTTGAGCAGCGGTCTCCAACCTTGAGCACTTTAGGAATTGTGGACTTCAACTCCCAGAATTCCTCGGTTCCACCACAAAACCGCGTTAGACTAAAGCGCGCTCGGCGAAACCGTGTAGCTGACGTCATCACAGGGCGACAACAGCGCGGAGACAGAAGCACGCTGTAAATGCTAAACCTAAAATTAACCCCTAAACCTAATCCTAAACCTAACCCTAAACCTAATCCTAACCCTTAACCTAACCCTAACCCTTAACGTAACCCTAAACCTAACCCTTACCTTAAGTTGAATCGGCTTGCTTTCAAAGCGCTATTTAAAGCGCCCTTCTTTCTCCGCGCTCGCTGTTGTCGCCCTGTTGATGACGTCAGCGACGCAGTTTAATCGGGCGCGCTTTAGTCGAGCGTGGTTTTGTCGTGCCACAGAATTCCTCAGCCAGCTTTGGCTAGCTGAGGAATTCTGGGAGTTGAAGTTCACAGGTCTTAAAGTGCCCAACGTTGGAGAGCCCTGCTTTTTTGAGTACCTTGTACTCTTCTCTACTGTGGGAAAATAGAAGGTTGAAATTAATTCCTTAGTAATTAGTAACCAGTAGAGAGTGGATCATACCCATTTTGACGAGATGAATGGCAGGAAAACTTAAATTGCCAACTTTGTTTTTTTAATGTCTTATTTTAATACATTGTTTTGTTTCGTAGCAAGAAGCGTTAAGTACATTTAAACTTATCTGTCTTAATACTGCTAAGCCTCCAGACTGACTAGTTTGTGTTAAGTCCCAACTACTTTAATGAAGTTTTAAATTCAACAAATGTATTTTTAAACAGTTATGAACCGTAACAAGTGTGCAACAACTCCTGGGTGTAACAAGCAGAGTGCAAATAATCCTGTATAATAAAGGTTGAGGAAAAAGGTCAGGAGCCACATTCTTTTCCTTTGCAGTCACTTACAGGAGTATGTAAGATGTGTACTTCTCATCTTAAGCAGGTACTTGCCAGGCTGAGGGAGCTGTTCCTGTCAGCAATGGTACCCTCACTTTTTATGCAGCACAGACAGCCACTTTTCCTAGACCATCACAGCCTTTTATTGGAAACCGTGGATCTATCAGAGGGTCTCTCAGGGGTGTAAGATCGATGAACAATTCTTATCGCTCTCCTGGTGGATACAAAGGTAAGCTCCAGTTTTATGAAAACATTGGTGTATATTTTGATGTAGACCCAGTGGTGGGATGCGACCGATATGGGCGTACCAGTGCCTGTTGTGAGCACCAGGTACAGTTCCGATACAGCGCTCCGGAGGGCCTGCCCACCCTCCTTACCTGTATTTGAGCCAATCAGGGCTTAGGCGCATGGAGCGTATGGCGCCTGCGTGACACTTGGCCAAGCAGCTGGAGCGTCGCGGGGGTAAGTATGCATGCATGTGTGTATGTGGTGGACGCCCGGCTCCGTTGCAGTGTACCGGTTGCAACGGGATCCATGCAGATCTATTACTAGTCCTGTTCAGAAATGAATCCTGAAAAAACAATCATTAATTGTAGTTGAGATTCTGTGGACTTACACTGTAGAATATGAAATACAGTCCTTATTGGAACAAGAACAATACCACTCTTTTTTAAAATATTTTTTTAATTTTTTTCCAGTATAAACATACATATTTTGTGGACAGTACATTGACTGTCAAGTCTTTTTTAAACATTAACAATAATGATACAAATAAATATGTATAATTCTAATCTTCCAACTTCAACAATATTAGTCTCTTTCCATAATCCTTTATCATTTTCCCATTAATTCATTTAAACATAAATAACATTTCTTTGCACCCTACATTTATTATCCCCTGCTAAGTCCTATCATTTAATATTGGTGGGAATTTAGGATTAGGTAATTTAATTGTATTAATAATATTAACAGTATGTTAAAGTATAATGTGAATCTAAGATAGTAAGGATTAGAAATTGTGAGGATTTTGAGATACACTCCCGGGACTGATCAAATAGTGTTAATACTTAGCGTTATTAATAATCCTACACATTTGGAATATTGAAGTTATGGTGGAACAGTGGGTAATTTTTAAAATATGAACAATACCACTCTGAACAGCATGTCCACGGCACAATGCAGAAAGGGCACGGCATACATGCTTGAATTAGGTTATATATAACGCAATATATAAATATTGTTTCAGGTGTCAATTATATGTTAATTATTTGACAGTTAAGTATGCCCTCACAGTGACTCTCTTATGCATTTACACTGATGCTCAGATTTAAAATAATTCAATAAATGTGTGAGCACCAAATTATTCTTCCATGCACTCATGTTCTCCCATATATATTGAGACTTTAATCCTCCACCTCATGCATGCATATATTCTCACCTATGAGAGTCTCACAGTTAGTGATGGTTGAATTCTTGCTGACAACCAATAGCTAGGAGGAATATACCCTGTTTCCTCAAAATAGGACCCAATTGGAAAACAAGTCCTAGCATGATTTTTCAGAATGATCATAATGTAAGCTCTACCCCCAAAATAAGCCCCAGGTAAGATTGTCAGCCAGATGGGTGCATTTAGTACCATATTTTCCTGAAAATAAGCCCTAAAGTGTCTTTTGGAGCAAAAATTAATACAAGACCCAATTATTTTCGGGGAAACATGGTAAGAAGCTACACTCTACTAGACTGCAGATTATGCATCTCTGTAGATCTGAATTCACTCGATGTAATCCGGGTGACAGATTCTTAGTGATGGACCTAATCTCATCTCCCAGAAGTATGGGTGTTTCCAAACCTTATTTTACTTACAAGTCTACTATTCCAGTAAGCTTTTGGCCTATACATGCAGTCCTTGCTTAGCAACCATACATTTGGATTTTTTTTTTCAATTTACAACTTGCACTGAATGGGTAGTATTTATGATCAGAGTAACCCCTGGTGTCAGGTCCAAGATCAAAATCCAATCCAATCCTTTATTTGCTTACACTTAATGGACAAAATCTTGCCAAACTAAAACTATAAGCTTCTAACCTACTAGATATATCCTGAGAGATTCTAGGGTGGAACTACCCTGAGCCTTCCTCCTGCTCCATCTCAACTCAGGATCGCATAGTCTCTTAATCTGGAAAGCTCTGTGTTGCCAAAACTACTTCTTCCCCCACTTCTCCAGATGCACATTCCACCACAACTGATAATATCCCTCCCTCTCTCACTCTCTTTTCCATACCTACCTACCTACCTACCTACCTACCTACCTACCTACCTACCTACCTATCTATCACTTATCTATCATTACCCCCACACATCCTCCATCTCTCTTTTTCTCTCTATTATATATGGCCACCCATCTCAGAAGGATAAAGCAAAAAAAAAAGGTATCAAATGCCTTGATTTTTGGATGCTATTTTGTACTTCAAAGAATATTTGAATTATCAATTTAATCACATAAAACAGACCCAGTCTAACATGCTCAAATCTTGAAGTCAAGGTACCAGTGAAACGCTAAGGATGCTGGTTGCTAAAGACCATCTTAGACATTGGCTTCCCTGTCCTTGGAAGAGTTGCATATCTTTTTGCCCATGGTTACTACAATAAAGGTTACTGAATATTCAAAATTGTGGTCACTTCCTCTTGGACAACAAATTGGGTCTGTTCTTTTTCATGACACAAGGTGTGGAGTATTAAAGTTCTCTTAACACACCAGTGGAGAAAGGCACATGGCACATTTTTACTATTTAATGGAAATATGAAGTGTTTTACACTAAATGAATGTTTTATTCCAGCAGGTTTTGAACCTTACAGAGGATCGCCTTCAATCCCTAATGGAACCTATAGCCAATTACAGCTTCCTGGCAGAGATTATTCTTCAGTGCAGTATTCTCAGAGGGTAAATGACTTGACAAGCTTTGTTACAGACCAAATATGCTTTAATATAATTTGGCACCCTATGTTCTGTGCAAAAGTCAAAATCGAGCATTAACTTGACATAAGAGATGTCATAAAACCTGACAGCAGGTTGTGGCTACTAATTTAGTATGGTTAATAGTAAGTGCTATCTAGAGCAAATAAATGGAATATAAATAAATAACGGTTAATATATCATAGTTCACACCTGGTTGGTATATCGTATCCTATTGATGAATTTTAATTTGGGGTTTATATCTGATTTTTTTTTTTACTTTGCCTATTTGAATATTAAACAGTCTTTTTTTATGAATAATGCATTTGAAAATAACCATCAATTAAGTACGCTGGAAAATCAGAACAAGAATTGGATGTAGTTTAAAATTTTCAGCCATATGATATATTGTAATTAAACTAGTGCTAATTAAGGATATTGGACTGCAGATATTTGCCAGGTAACAACAGACTTTTAATGCAGGACACAGCACAGCTCCCTCCCACTCTACTAACTTCAAGTGATGGTAAGAATGATGTTATTGCCCTTTACTAAATTTAGACAAATGTTTATTTTTTAGGATATGAATTACCAACCAAACTATAAGCGAGGCGGTATTAATAGTGGTCGAACTAATTCAAGAGGTAAGTTTACTGTTAACATGATTTAAAATGTAAGTCTCTTTTAAGTCACACTGCAGTGCTCAGGTTGCATTCCACTATGATTAATCAATCCAGTACACTATGGATGACGTGCATTGTTGCCTAAGCAATCAAGGACAGATACCATGTTCTTAGGCATTTTATCTGATATATGCCTGGAAAGGAATCTGAGACACTTCCGAAGGAATCACTACCCATTCAGTGCTGTTAACAATATACAGTAATTGCATACTTAGGTGCTATTTTGAACAGTTAATAACTGCTAGGAATTCAAAACTTTTGCAAAGAGCAGGGAGGAAAATGTCCATCCCCACCTTTCCTCAACAGGGATGACATGTTCTTAACTTTTTCTGCTCTTACCTTCCTCTGAACCACTTCTGTCCAGATTGATATCTACTTTTTGTTCTGTGCCTGGCAGCCACTTTATTCAATGTTTGAATGCAAACATTTAAAAAGTATCCATTTGGATTCACATAACCTGAAATCAGTGATTCCAGGCACAGAACATTTTGCCCATCTAAAACAGTAATTTTTTTCAGGCTATTGAAGAAAATATTTAATTCCAGTTTAGCCATATCAACTTTATATAAAATATAAAATCCTTAAAGCTTCTATGTTTTAGGTTACAGGCAAGAAAACAGACAGGAAGAAAACTGCTCAGCAGGTAGAGCTCGAGGTAGAACACGTGGTAAAAAATACTTCAGAAGAAGGGAATTGAGAAAAACAGAGAAAAATGAGAAAGAAGCAGAGTCTGAAAACAATCTTGTAGTTGCCAAAATGCACCAATTCAGTTAGTGCTGATTAACAATATAGTTGACAGATTGGTAACTTGGTTTTCTACACTAAATAAAAACACATTTTTAAAGATGTGTCTTTTCTTGGAAGTAAGAGCAATGCATCCTTACAAAATATATTTCCTATTGTATAAATATAATATTTAAGCAGCTATGGTTAGTTGAGTGAGTAAGCAGCCACTATATATTAATGATAAAATGTAAATACATATAACATTGCAATTCTATCTATGGGTTTTTACTTTTTAGGCATTCTGTTATGTAAATCAATGGGTTGTAGTAATTTGGAGTAAACCATTCAGTTTCTGTTTTCATGATCAGAAGTTGTGAGAATTAAGCTTTAATTTGAAGAGCATCATATAACATGAAGTAGTTCTGGAAATCAAATTTAATAACTCATAATATCCTAGCTGTCTCCAACCTGGTATCTTCCAAGTATGTTTTGGATGATAATTTTCAGAATTCCCTGAACATTTACAGGGCAATAGTTTGAGGAAAATAATATAGTTTGATAACTATACAAAAATGTCTGAATGGAAAAAAATTATTTCTCAACATGGTATTAAAGATACTGCAGATGTATTTAAATTTCTGGTGTCTAAAACCCATTGCAGAAGTATGTTCAATGCATATATCACCTCTACCCAGCTTTTAGAGAATGAAGGTTGAAAAACCTGTTTCTAGCTTAAACATGCATGGTTAATTGAGTTGTTTTTTCATGAAATAATACCCTGTTTTCCCCAAAATAAGACCTCCCTGGATAATAAGCCCAATCAAGCTTTTGAGTGCATGCGCTAAAATAAGCCCTCCCCCAAAAATAAGCCCTCCCCAAATATTGCAGTACAGCAACAGCCATGAGGCAACAACACTCAGCACCTCAAAAATCACAAGACCACCCTGAAAATAAGGCCAAGCACTTATTTCAAGGGTCAAAAGAAAATAAGACCCTGTCTTATTTTTGGGAAAACATGGTACTATTCTGAGAGTCTGGATTTACAAGGAACTAATAAGCAAACTAACGAGCCAATCAAAGGTAGCTAATTTTATCATGGCAAAGAAAAATACTGGGGCAGAGAAGCATGGTCAAAATTGGAAGTCAGGAAAAATAAAACAACCTAGTAAACTGTAGGATATTCACAAGTCATGGTTATACTTGTTAATTAATTGTTGGAGCCAGAGGTAACAGTGTTACGTTTCTCAGCCTTAAAAAAAATACAGTATTCATTTTTGAAGCCATATGTCCTCTTTTCACAATTTGAAGAACATAAATTTGTAAAAACTAGGGACGAACCAGTAACTGGCACTTGTATAGATCAGCCTTCTCAGATTTGATGCCATCCATATTATGATTGTGGCTAATAGTGCGGAATTGTAGTTCCAACAGAATTGGAGATGCTCAGCTGGGGAAAGCTGATCTACTCTATAAATCTTGGCAAACTGAACTTTGAAGACTTCTAAAAATGGATTTCTTAATGGTTATATCAGAACTAACAATTGCTCATGATCTCCAACAGCAGGATGGAACGATTCTTCTCAGGTGAGCAGTCCAGAGCGTGACAATGAGATGTTTAACAGTGGGGAGACTGGGCAGGGTGATTCCCGCAGCATCACTCCTGTCGATATACCTGTGACAAGCCAAGCAGCCACCCTACTACCTGTACACGTCTATCCCCTCCCACAGCAGATGAGAGTTGCCTTTTCTGCTGCTAGAACTTCTAACTTGGCTCCTGGAACTTTAGATCAACCCATCGTGTTTGACCTCTTGTTAAACAATCTTGGCGAAACCTTTGATATACAACTTGGTAGGTTCAATTGTCCTGTTAATGGTACTTATGTATTCATATTCCATATGTTGAAGCTAGCTGTGAATGTACCATTATACGTGAACCTCATGAAAAATGAAGAGGTTTTAGTCTCTGCGTATGCCAATGATGGGGCTCCAGATCATGAGACTGCAAGCAACCATGCAGTCCTCCAGCTCTTTCAAGGAGACCAGATTTGGCTACGCCTTCATAGAGGAGCTATTTACGGAAGTAGTTGGAAATATTCTACCTTCTCAGGATATCTCCTGTATCAAGACTGAACATTAAGCTGCTCCAACGGTTTGGTGAAGGAAGGTTAAAACTGGTGGGCTAGTTTCACATTGCATACTAAATACTAAAGTGGGAAAATGGTGATCTGTCTTGCAACGAGTTGGAGTTGGATCAGCACTAATGTGGCACTTTATCAGTTGTGATATAACCTTGATAGTAAAGCTCTGAATGTTATGTTTGCACTTACTCTTGAACTGTAATTTATCAGCTTACTATGCTATTCAAATTTGCCTCAAGTTTAGGCTATTCGCAACGCCTTGTGCCTAAATAAAAACAATTAATATGCCTTAGTATCAATGTCTCTGCTACTGTGATAATTCTGGGTCATATTAACTTTCTGGAGGGCTGTGAAGACTTGGCTTGTTCATCCGGGCATTATGCTAGGATAGAAGTGACTAAATACAAGTGTGAATTTAGAG